>NC_092793.1:42936282-43260962 GCF_918797505.1 Bemisia tabaci | reverse complement strand
CGCTGGAAAATTCCTGAACGAAGTAGTTTCTGAATATGTGCCGGGCTGTGTCGGGCTAAAAATGAAGGATTTTCGTAAACTAAAACCCAACAGCAAGATTTTCCCGCAAAAATTGTTTATCCATATTCACCCTTTGAATTTCTGCGAGTTTTTGAAAATGAGCTTTGTTTTCAAGCAATAATCACGGACTTCCGAATTTTGGATCCTATATATTTTCCAGGTCAATAATGTGAGCCTCAGCATTAAATGGAAGTCTTATGACACTTCTGGAGTGGGGAAGGGTTTCTGAAGGGTTCATAGTGTCAGTAAGGATCCATATTCAGTCCGAAAAGAGCCTAAATTACGGACAAATTTTTCAATGTAGTACAGTGGCACACTCTAAAAATTTACGTAGAATTGGCAACCTCGCAAATCAAATCTGTGTGAATCACATCATACAAAGAACTCCAGGAGTGTCATAAGACTTCCATTTAATGCTGAGGCTCACATTATTGACCTGGAAAATATATAGGATCCGAAATTCGGAAGTACGTGATTTTTGCTTGAAAACAAAGCTCATTTTCAAAAATTCGCAGAAATTCAAAGGGTGAATATGGGTAAAAAATTTTCGCTGGAGACTCTTGCGGTTGGGTTTTAATTTACGAAAATCCATCATTTTTAGCCCGACACAGCCCGGCACATATTCAGAAACTACTTCGTTCAGGAATTTTCCAGCGTAATATAGTGGTACACTCTAAAAATTTACGTAGAATTGGCAACCTCGCAAATCAAACTGTGTGAATCACATACAAAGAACTCCAGGAGTGTCATGAGACTTCCATTTAATGCTGAGGCTCACATTATTGACCTGGAAAATATATAGGATCCAAAATTCGGAAGTACGTGATTTTTGCTTGAAAAAATAGCTCAATTTCAAAAATTCGCAGAAATTCAAAGGGTGAATATGGGTAAAAAATTTTTGCGGGAGAATCTTCCGGTTGGGTTCTTGTTTACGAAAATCCTTCATTTTCAGCCCGACACAGCCCGGCACATATTCAGAAACTATCTTATTTAAGCATCTTCATGGAAAATGCCCATTTTACTGAACAATTTGACAACAGCATATACATGCCAGACAATCAAATTTCTAATTATAGTAATATATATGTAAAAAGGGACTACTTACCATAAATAATGGCTGCCAATAAGCCTGCAGATGTAGTTGCACCTGTCACTGCATACACACTTTGATTGAAAAGCTGAACGTAAACAATACTGAACCAGAGCTAAGATGCGCGCGAAACCGCTGGGTTTACCCTTTTTTCCTCGACCATCCAGTAGTTATAAGCGGATTCTGTTGTCACAATGTCATGCAGTAGATATCAGAGAATCATTATTTACCTGTTTTACCAAGCTTTTACCACATTTTTTTTTTTGGACTTTCCGCCAGCTTTTCGGGTATAATACTCCACTGTGCGCCGGCCGGCACCGCGTCGCCACGGTCGCTATCTTCCCCGCGACCCACGCTTCCCCTCCCCGCTGCTGCACTCCTGTTCTCACTGCCACGCTCCCCCGCGCGCCCTACCTCGCGACGCCGCTCCGGTAGATCGCGTTGACGCATCTAGCTTTATCAGACGTGCCGCCGTTCTTTCCCGTCGTCTCATTTACACGGTATCCTTTATGATTCCGTGCACCACCTAAAGGTTAATCACTTAGTGCTTATAGATGTTTCTAGATCTTCGTTGTCCTGAAGTTCTGAAGAGTTTAATGGGAAGAGCTTCCCACTTTTATTTCAATCTTCGTCAGTCTTCGGGTATATAAACTGATAATAATATACTTTGTCCAAGAAGCGCCCTCCAACGCTTTGGCGTTGGAACTGCTTGTTTTGATTTATCATCAAAAAATATCGATGGATTCACGAGGATTTGTCCTCTAATTACTAATTTTTTTATGGGGGGGGGGGGGGGGGTGGGCAATGTTGTATAATTTTGTGAACCAGGAATTGGTATTATCTGGTAAAATATACCTCCTAAATGTTGTGGTTTCCCTGAGGAAAATAAATTCCAGTACCAAAGAAAACTGCTTATCCCACTATTCGAGTTGTTCATACAGTGTTGACAAATCAGCGTAAGAAAAACTTTATTTGAACCTCAATGCTCGCTGTTTTCTTGATTTCGTATATTCACTCAATGAAGGAAAGCAGAAACCAAAATTAATAACAAAGTATTTTAAAAGAAAAATGATTACTGTCTGTAAAAGCAGGAAAATATTCATCGGTATAATATTTTATTGCGCATCAAAAAGAGTGAGGTGTCACACTTGCTTTTTTTTCTTTTTTAAAAAAAGTTGTGAGCTTGCGATGAAATCAGAGCCTTTCAAACCTGAGAGAATAAAAACACGAAGAAATCATGAACCAAGAAAGGAAGAAATAAGCATTCGTTGTTAAGTTAGACGACATTTACTCATACAATCACGGAATAATGCGCGAGGAGTGCAGTAAACTCCTTTTCTGTGGGAAAGTGCTATGTCTATGGGCCTCTCTAAAGGTACAGACAATGTGAAAAACAATTATCTAAACGATTGAGAGGATTTAAGAACCCAAGTGTTCTGTATTTTGAGCCATAATTGTAAAATTTCTAGTCAAAAAACGGGAACTGTCTTTAGTCTACGGGCTTCTCTACAGGTATAGACAAGGTGAAAAATAATCATCCCAATGATTGTGAGGATTTGAGAACTCACGTGATGTGCAAAAAATGCAGTCCTCAAAGATCTGGAGTCTGCAGTAGTGCAGTAAGCTCCTCAGTGTGTCAATTTTCTTCATTTCTCGAAGGCCGGTTTTGGAAATTCAAAGTGCGCTTAACCTCCAGGGACGCAAGTATGCGCAGAATTTTTTTGCTCCGAAATCAAGTGTAAGGTCAGCACTAACTACTACAGTCGGTCTGCACGTGTGCGAACCTACGCAGGGCCTTTATTTTGAGTCATAATTGTAAAATTTCCAGTCAAAAAACCGGAGCTGTGGTAAGTCTATGGGCTTCTCTAGAGGTATAGACAAGGTAAAAAATAATCATCTTAACGATTATGAAGACTTGAGAACCCACATATGACCTGTAAAAAATGCAGTATTCATATTCCCAAGGATCTGAGGTCTGCAGTAAGCTCCTTAGTGTGTCAATTCTTTATTTCTTGAAAGCCGGTTTTGGAAATTCAAAGTGCCCTAACCCCCAGGGACGCAAGTATGCGCAGAATTTTATTGCACCTAAATCAAGTTTAGGGTTAGTACTAACTACTACAGTAGGTCTGTATGCGTGCGAACCGGCGCAAGACATTCATCTAGAGCCATTTTTGTAAAAATTTGCTTGGAATTAGTAGAAAATAACGCTTTGTCTAACGGCTTGTCTAGATGTATAGACACGTTTTTGAAAGATAGTAAGAACGTATAAACCTTTAACATGCCTTATATTTTTGATACACCATAACAGAACACTTCACATTTGCATCTATTTCTGTGTGATGAACTTCAAATCATAGGATCTGACAGTAAACACTGAAAACTGGTGCGAGTCCGCCCAAAAGTACCTCGCGGCCTCACTTTTAGGTGCTTATCATTTCCTTATTAGTGATCCAATCCTCATGATATTTGGCCAAGTTACTCTCGAGAGTATGCACTATCAATCTGTGGTGTCAAATTTTAATTTTTCCAAAATTCATTTTTTCAAATTAATGCCACCTAGATCGGGTCTGGGAACCAATGTGCGCCGCGCCGCGCCGTGCCGGTAGGTTACATGGAGTTCTTTGGGGTAAAGGCGTATGCGCGCATCCGCCCTTTTTCGGGAGAACGCGATTTCTGAAACTGGATTCTTCCTAGTTTCAGGAAATATACGAAGTGTATTAAAAAGTCCTGCCCCCCCCCCCCCTTTACACAACGATCCACATTATCTTGTAGGGATCATAGGGGAATGTAGTCACAATGTTCCGTTTTTGCAAGTATACTCTCAAAGACTTGTTCTTTCAAACTCATTAAATTTCGTGCGAAGATATTGACTAGTACCAGCGCTATACACTTCTGAACTTTCAAATGCAATTTCCGTGGAACTACTTTTTTGAGCACACACCCTCTTGTTCCAAAGGACTCCTTAATTCAGGATATAGGTACTTCTTCGCGCAGGCAGTTTGAAAATGACGCAAAACTGGTCCGCTGTTGAATATGAAAGATTACACAAGTATGCAGCGAAAAAAAATTAATGCTTCATTAGCGAATTCTCGTGTAAAATTCACCCCTGGGTCCAAGTATGACCTCAGTTTGTCCTTGTCTCTGCCATTTTCCAGGCGGATTGGGATTATTTAAAAATGAATTTTCCTAGGAAAATTTGAATTTCTGGAAATTGATGCATGATCGAGATAAACCGAGGTAATTCTTGAATTTAGGATCCAAAGATACATAGACACTAGCCAGACATGTATCGCATACAGCATGTCCAAAAAACATGCCTCCCTTTTTCTGATAACGAGGTTTTCCGGTCAAAATGGCATTATCCACCCACGAATCCTGTATAAAACTGATCCGTTGTTTTAAGTCCGGAAGGACAGAAAATCATTTTATTCAAATAGCTGTAATTTGGCTACTATATCTTATTTTTTGCCTCTGACCCCGAATCGACCTTTGTTTTTTCCACAACCCACTTACTTTCCGAAAGATCGAGTTTGCAACAAAAAAAACCCTTATTCAGATGCCAAAAATACGCATTTGTATAAACATTCGGATTTCCAAAATATTGGTCAGAGGTATATGTAAAAAAAGAGAAAAAAACACGGCCATTCTCTGATTTAGCAGCAAAAATATAGTTAGTGGAAGGCCCTCCATTGGGGACCTAGATAAAATAATTTTTCCGTTCTTTCGGACGAAAAACAAAAGGATGCGTTCCGCATGGGGCTTTACCAGCGCATTATGTCATTTGACTGGAAAAACATTGTCATTTGACAAAGAGAGAGACATTCGTTGGACATGCAATGCCTGTATCCTTTTGTCATGGGAACGGAGTTCCCCATGATATTACAATCGTTCCGTTGCTATCGCTATGGGATTCCCTATGCCTCTGCGACCTTGAGCGTTTCGCCCAGTCTTCGATTTTTGGTTGATTTTCCGATGTATCAAAAACCGTTGTATTTTTTAGCCAATCATGTCTCTACGTCAAGTTGTGTTGATTTCTAAAATTCGCTTTCAGCGAGTTTTTTTCCACCTTGAGATGTCGTGTCTGACTGGTAAACCTGCGCAGAACCACGAAGTTCCGATTTTGGGCAAATTCTTTTTTTTGGGAGGTTCTGATTGGTTATTTTTCGCCATCAGTTTTCTGTTCGTTGGTGCAAAAGATCGCCTACCTCGTTGCTCTTGAGAAGCCGCCATTATCCCACCTCAAATTTTAAACATAGATATACCTAAAGAAATAATAACCATCGTACAAGGTGGAAAACTGCTCTGGAGGACCCGTTACGGATATATGAGCCAAAATCAGAACTCGATTGATGGATTTAATCCATGAATACAGAAATATTGCCTCAGCTTACTGCCGCAATCGCAAATGCATGCTGAGATGAACCTTGTGACACATGACAGCATAGGTAAACAATGTCTCACAGAGTAATGCGCTTAATCCGCTGTGTCTTATCACGCCAGTGGCCGAACCGTTGAAATCTCAAGGACGTCTTTTGTGAAGCCCCGCTCAGCGTCCGAGATCACTTAACTGTTCTCTTTTCTCCATCAACATCCGAGCGGCGAGATAGCTCAGTTAGCTACGCCGCTGTTCTGACTCTGGGAGATCGTCCCTTTTTGTGCGAGCGGGGGTTCGAATCTCGTAGGGGACAGCTAATTTTTACTGGTTGTATTGAATGTTTTAGACCAATCATCT
The DNA here is from genome assembly GCF_918797505.1 of Bemisia tabaci. Classification (NCBI taxonomy): domain Eukaryota; kingdom Metazoa; phylum Arthropoda; class Insecta; order Hemiptera; family Aleyrodidae; genus Bemisia; species Bemisia tabaci. The sequence goes on along the minus strand of NC_092793.1, from coordinate 43,255,080 downwards.
AACAATAATTAATACTTGGCAACTTAGGAAGCACATAGGTACCTTATGATGCGTATTCGGGCATATGTGAAGAGTAAAAATATCATACGTAGGGTGTCCCAAAAGTACCGGGACTGGTTCTGTAACTTCAAAAGTAAGATAGATACAGACATGATTTTGGTCTCATTTTAAAGATCAACTCAATACCTATCGATTAAAACCAAGATCAGCTCAATCGAATAAAAATTGACCGAGTTATGACAATTTGAAATTAGTGAGGAAAGTTTACCCCTACGATTTTTAGGAAGATTTTTCGCTTACCAGGATTCAAAGAGTTAATATTCGTATCCACTTTCCTCCGAATCTTCCATAACTTCCTTTTGCTTTTCAAAGTACCGTCCATCAAACCGGATGCACTTTTTCATGCGCTCTTGCCACTTATCCAACATTATTTTCCTGAATTCTTCCTCTGGGATGGAGTTGAAGAAGTTTTGAATTGCATTCTGGATTTCGGTCTTCGATACGAATCTTCGTCCGCGAAGCTCCTTTTTAAGCGTAGGAAACATCCAAAAATCACATGGAGCTAAGTCAGGGCTATATGGGGGATGAGGGATTGTTTCAACTCCATTTTTACTCATAAATTCACGTGTTAAGCTCGATGTGTGAGGCCGCGCATTGTCTTGATGGAGTATCCACGAAGATTTCAAGTCCGACCGTTTCCGGGAAATGTGCATTCTCAACTCCTTTAGTACTTTGCAATAATATGCACTGTCAACTGTTGTGTTTGATGGTACAAAATGTTGATAAATGACACCTCGAAAATAAAAAAAACACAATAAGCATCACTTTATCGGCCGACTTTTCGATTTACGGCGATGAAGAATCTTCCTTAAAAACCGTAGGCGTAAACTTTCCTCGCTGATTTCAAATTGCCATAACTCGGTCAATTTTTATCCGATTGAGCTGATCTTGGTTTTAATCGATAGGTATTGAGTTGATCTTTAAAATGAGATCAAGATCATGTCTGTATCTATCTTACTTTCGAAGTTACAAAACAAGTCCCGGTGCTTTTGGAACACCTTATGTATACTTTACGCGAACTTTAAGCGAACCTGAAACTTAAATGCGTTAACTTCCGAAAACCATATATAATCCAACGAAAGTAAATAATTGGTACATAACAGCTTTCTTGTATGCAAAGAAAATAATTAAAAATGTTAAAAAAGAGATGTCAACACAAAATTACATAGCCCCTTCAATTCAGAAGATACTACAAACGAACTGTACCTTAACGATTTCATATCCCAGAAGCTAACGTTCCCATGACGAATATTGCTATCGCTAGCGATTGCAAAATCCAACTTGTTGTATTTTTAGTTACTCGATCCAAAAATTACCTCATTCATTTCTATCGGACACGAGTTCCCTCGTAAAATTTAACATTCCTCGCATGGACGGACTGGCTCACATCTAAGAGCGTGGACCCTTGGCCGTTTAAGTGGGTGTCGTATGATATTTCCCGGGGGATGCACCCCAGAGAAAAAAATTCAAAATTGAACGTGTTAAGGTGACCGATAGACTTGTGGAACGAAAAAGAGAGAACAAATCACAGCTACTAGACGCATCCAAGCTCCGTTATTTCTAGAGAAACCGAGGCAGATTTGACCACCTAAAATACTGCATTTAAACACTAAGAGTCTGAAAATGATGAACCCAAGGAAAAATATCCCTGGTAAAAATGATCAGTTGACGGTGTATCAGTTTGTCAACGGTGTTTTGGCGCGGAGCATCAGTAGACATCAATTGAGATCGGGTCAGTTGATGGCTTCAACTGATCTAGACTGATAAGTGGTGGCAGTTCGAAGTATCAACAGATCTGAAATGATACTTGGTATCAGTTGGTACCATGTATCAACTGATAAGACATAAATTAAAAACGCACTATCTTTATTCAGTTTCTCACGTTTATCTCACGATTTGACGACCAGAGAGCGCTGCTGGGAATTACCGTTCTCGTATTTCTGACACGAGGCTTAGCAGGCAGCGCTCCTGCGCTCATTCCCAAACGGTCTCCTATCTAAGTACTAACTACGCTCGGCGTTGCTTAACTTTGGTGATCGTCCAAGAGACAGAGCCACTACTCCATCCGCGCATGCGATCTAATTAGACGTATTTTTGCCATTTCAGGGCCCCCACTAGAATCGATTTGACAGAAAGTGATGATTTCGTGTTGAATTTGAATCTACACTTAATTTTTTCGTTTTATTTTGTAATCACTTAAAATGTAAGTGAAGTTTTACAAGTTATGTTTTCCTTAAAGATGAGACTAAGAAACACAAAATGCGAAACCAAAAATAATAATTAAAGATGTAAAAAAAGATGAAATGATGAAAAATCAATAATCAACTTATAAGAACTTGAAAATAATCATGAAAAAAATTTGAAAACAAATAATTAAATCTTTATTGCGGGAGGGTCAAAAAAATTTCATTAACATATTTATATGAATTTAATGTGAAAAAAATAATTGATCAAGGTAATTTTATGTGTTTTCGTCACATTCTTTTCATGTAATTTTTATGTGTAAATTATGGAAAAAAATATTTTCGAGTGGTGAGCGTTGAAGAAATTAATGTGTCTTTATATGAATTTTCAGTTAAGAAAAAAAATGATCGATATAATTTTTATGTGTTTTTGCCACGTTCTTTTTGTGTAGTGATAAAATTATGTCAAAAAAAAGGCTCAAGTTGTCGCCGGTAAGGAAATCATTTACTTAAATTCATGTAAATTTTATATGAAAAATGTTTAGTCTATCCTCGAAATCACATCTTTTTTCTTTTTACATTTTTTGATATGAATTTGAAGTGAAATTCATGTAAACACTTGATTTACCAAGATTACACTGAAAAAAACGTTTCCTAAATTCAAGGCGACGCCGCGTTGACCTAAGAAAATTGGATACTTGAAAAAAGTGGACAAGAAACGAAGTCTTGAATGAAGAAAACGGTATTGCCTTGGTCGACGGAAACGCGATTTCTTGAACCAAAACTCCTGTTACATTGAAGCACGAAAACGTTTCCTTCAAATTAGGAAACACCGCCGCGTGAAGAGTTTCCTAAAAGTAAGTAAGTGTTGTGTTGTTTTCAGGAAACGTTTCCTCAAAAAAAAAAAATTGGCCTCCGGCCAATTTATGCGCGGCGCTTCGCGCCGCGTACCGGCGCTACGCGCCGGCATTTGGGGGGCTTCGCCCCCCCATCCGCTTAGCGGATTGGTGCGGGGACCGCACGGGACTTTCTCGCTCGAGCCGGCGCTTCGCGCCGGCATAGACACTTTTACTGGAATATTTAGAAAAATACTGCCAATTTTACAAAATCATAAAGTTTGATTGGAATTTTGATCACAGGATAATAGTTATGAAATTTTTATTCAAACCATTGAACTTCATTGTAAATGTCTTCGCGATATGTGGTGAATTCATATATTCGGACTCGACTTGTTGATTTTATGAGGCATCTTCAATTAAATATGTAATTGATTAACTAAGTCTCCTGTCAAAGATGGCGATCCGTAAAAATCTTAGCTTTTCTACGATTCATTAGGATCCATTAGATTCATTGACATCATACTTCAGATACGATTTTATATTATAATCTCTCCTTAAGCACGGTCAAAAGCCATCAAATATCTACTTGAATGGGTAGAATGACTATTCGATGTTCAAATAGTCTTAAAACTAAACGGTTTTCGCTTAGCATCTCCCAAATTTTAAATTTGGCGGGCGAATCTACCTGCTGGAAGGTTCACGACACGCCCGCCAGGAGCGCCATCTCCTTACCGCGTATCCCCGTAACTCAAAGCGAAAACAATAGAGAGCGCCATCGACAAACGTCAACCAGAGACAAGTCAACAAACGTCACGTTATAACAATTATAACCTCCTTCATTAACAAGCATTAAATCAGTCATATTTGTGCCGAATTATTACATTATATTTGTGCTTAGTACCTCGTAAAAAGGAACCGCAAAAGATGGAATCTGCCGGGATTCTAAATTCATTAACAACAAACATATTAGTTTTTAATAAAGATCTAAGTGTCAGTTCTTGGCGTTAGCTTGATGATTCATAGTACCTTTGTAATGTGAGTATGTATCTAATTAGTTGTCTAATTTTGCTTTGTGATTACCTACGGAGTAATTTTGGAAATAGTATATGATGCATTATATAATGCATTTGAATTCCTAGGTTTCACCTGACTCAAAGCGTTTGCTGCTATTATCTAGAAGCGCTCCGACTCATTTATCAGAGAATTGAGCGTTTCCTATCGGCCCCTCTGCAATTATGAGATTAGTCCATGAATCCTTTAGGAACTTAAATTAATGACTCAGATGGTGCTTTTGAGCCAACTTTCAAAGAATTAAAGGCATTTTTTCAAAATCTACAGTCCATGAGCTCTCCGTGTGACCGAAGTGCTCTCCTCGCTATATGACGCGTAACCCTTCAATTTTTAGTTTAGTCCAAAGACCTCGTAGGAACTTAAATTAATGAACCAGGTGGTGCTCTTATGCCAACTTTCGAAGAATTGAAGGCATTTTTTTTTATTTTTTTTATTTTTTTAAAATTTACAGTCCTTGAAAATGAGCTGTTTCGCGGAGCAAAGTGCCTACTTTTGGGCCTCGTAATCTCTTGAATTTTGAGTTTAGTCCAAAGATCTTTTTGGAACTTAAATTAATGACCCAGGTGATGTGCTTGATGCCCATTGTTAAAGAATTAAAGACATTTTTCAAAATTTACAGTCTTTCAAAATGAGCTTTCCGTGTGATTTTGCTAAAAATGGACAATTGAGCGTAGCCCCCCCAAATTTTAGCGTACCTCAAAATCGTTGGACGTGCATAAGGAGACCATAGATATGGTGTCCTGTGCCAATTTTGAATGAAATCGAACAGATAGATTCTGAGATATCGCTGTAGACAGATTTGGGGGACGCCACACGGACGGACACACATTTTTCCAAGTATGGTTATTTTTACTCCTGGGACCTTAAAACGTCTAGAAATGATGAAATTTCAACTTTTTTTTTTTTTTTTTTTTGGAGGATGACAATACTTCCTCTCTACCCTATGGGAGCGAGAAAGTAAAAAGGAAACAGTACCTGCAAGCGTTTCCTTAAAATTAGGAAACGGCCGGTCCCCAAGTAGCAGTGATCGCGATAAATTGCGATTTAATTGGAGAATGTATCGCGATTTTATCGACGTCGCGATTTATTGCAATATTATCGGGAGAAAAATCGCGATAAATTGCAACAAAATCGCGATATTATCGAACGCGATTTTATAGAGATAAAATTGCAATAAATTGCAATTTTTCATTAACGCATGAATGACGCATATGAAAGATGTTTCTATTCCGCCGCCGCCGTTTTTACCGAGATCCGTTGGTAACTTAACCATCTCATTTTTTTTTATCAATTATTAGTATAATGTTACAAAGACAGACTGGTAAACTTACCTGAAAACCGGTATTTTTACTGATTTTTTCAGGTAAGAATGCCACTTTTATTGGTAATCAATCCCCGGTAACTTTACCATTTTATCTCGGTAATTCTACCACAGTCGATAAAAACTATTGGCGTTTTTCCCAAGGTCCATCGGTAGTTTTGCCATCTCACTATTATTGGTAATTTTACAGAGACAGAATGATGAGATTACCAATAGAACCTTATTTTACCAACCGTATTTCAAGGTATGAAATAAAATACAGAGGAGGGAAAATTAAAAAAAAAAAAAAAAAAAAAAAAAAAAAAAAAAAAAAAAAAAAAAAAAAAAAAAATAATCCAATGAAAAATCGGTGTCAGTCAACGCAAAGACATAAGTTGTGAGGTTGCGAAGCGCCGATCCATGTATAAGAGGCTCCAATTCGCACACGCAAGTTATATAGCGGTCATAGCATAGTGACAATGTGCTGGCCTTCCACCGTAGCGATTGGGGTTCGAATCCCCGCGGAGGCTCCGGGGATTTTACGCTCGTCTTCGTCAAAGGACCTGACGGCTGAACCTAACGGCAATCGGCTGACAACTTTAACCCCTTTTTTTTGGCGATTTTATCAATCGCTAGGATCATCAACATCTGAGCGATCATCCTTGATCTTATCGCGATAAAATCGCAATTTTTTCGGGCCGATAAAATCGCAATAAAATCGCGAAAAGATCGAGGATAATCGCTCAAATGTTGATGATTCTAGCGATTTTATCGCCGATAAAATCGAGGATAATCGCGACTTTATCGGCGATAAAATCGCGATTTTTCCGTTGAAAAATGCTACTTGGGTCCCGCCGTGTCGCTGCCTTGAGAATCGACTCCCCGCGTAGTGTCCCTATCAATACCCGTTGAAGCGCATACCGCTACCGTTGGTACTGCCGGGGGTGAGTTCCTTCACGTAGTTGACGCGCTTCGCGCTCCCTCTGGTATCCTGATGGAGAACTCCGTTTCGCCCTGGCTGCGATTTGATCCTGTAACCTTCGACATTGTCCCGGGAAGAGTGAAATTCCGACACCGTAGTCCACTCGGCCATCCTACCCTCGCGAGCGATGAGGAGTTATTTTCCTATGTTAAACCTATTCGCATCTATCTCTTTGGCTATACAGATGCCCACCTGCTACCGTTCAATAGCACTTGGGTGTATCTAGCAAATACTACCTCAATTATCATTTAAATACATTAAATATCCACATATTTCCCTTTTCTTTCTGTTTATCAGCCGGTTCTCAGATATTATTTAAAGACCGTGGGCCATCGCCGCCATAACTTAACCAACGTATTCCCCTTTCTTTTTCATTCGGAGATAGTATGATCATGGAGTAAATTATTTTTTTATTTAAGTCTGGTTAAAGGAAAGATTTTCATACGTGCCTCTCAAAGGTAAATTATCACTCATTCGATTATCCAATCTGACGCCCATATCATTAAGGGTAATGCGTAAATCAAAGAGGCTCATGTGAGAACCGCTTCTGCTCATACTGAAAGTAAATATGATTTAAAATTCCAATAAAGTATAGACAAAATAATCTAAGATTATTTAATGCTGGCTATAAAATTGGCACATAAAAGATAAATGAGATAGGTATGGAGTTTTCAAAATGTACTCGGAATAGCGGTAAAGATGTGGTGATAAAGGAATGTATAGGTAATACTTTAATGAGTACATATCGGGCCGAGTCAAGCTTTCTGGGATTTGAAGACACTTAAAAATGTTCGAAGCTACGACCAGATTCAAAGAGTGTACTTGCAGTAAAATGTTGAAAAGCTTCACATTATTTATTTTTACCTACATTAACGGACGCACGCTTTTGTTTAGAAAATTTTAAGAAATTTTCGTCGAATCAGAAAATTTACCGAAAAATATTAAAGGAACTTTGGCTCTGATCCGTGCATTTCTAGAAAGCACTCTGACATTTTGGACTGAAAACAATATTTTTGATAAGGCACAAAATTGCGTTCTTTTAAAACCTCCACCTTTCCGACGCGTAAATCCCTTACGAACAAGAGATAAATTGATTAAATTTAAACATACTGAATTTGTTTGGAGTGGAGTGGATCTTACGAATAACGCCATCCAAGCGCTTCGCTCGGATTTCTGTAAAGGACCGTTCAAATAATAGGCAACGCTCTAACGGAGAGAAATGGTCAAGGAGAGAGTTACGCCGTTTTGTTTTTGCGTCTGAAAGAATAGGGACCTACGTCGCAAAAGTGTTACGAGGGAAGAAGTGAGTGGGGTTCCAAAAATTGGAAATTTAGCGTTACGTTTTTTATGGGCGTGATGTCACACATGGGCGTAAGGGTGCATCGAAATTTTCACGTAGGTAAGCCGTAGAGAGCGTGGTGGTATACGGACGGAAGGGCTCATCATCTCAAAGTGTAGATGCGCCCTTCCGCCAAAGGAGCGACGGTATATTTGGAAGGCCCCTCTTGAGCAACTCGCCGAATACATGGTGGTGTACGGCACGTTGCATCCACCTCCTCAGTAGGCGTTTGGTAATTTTTTTGTTTCCTAATTTTAAGGAAATGGGTTTCTTCGATCAACATCACATAGATCCTTAAATTGAGGAAACAGGAAATGCTATGCCCGTTTCCTAATTTTAAGGAAACTGATCTCTTCAAACGACACTCCATGGATTCTTCAATTCAGGAAACGGCTTTGCTTCTCTCCGTTTCCTAATTCTAAGGAAACAGGGTTCTTCGATCAACACCACATGGATCCTTAAATTTAGGACACAGAAGCGATTCCCTCGTTTCCTAATTTTAAGGAAACAGTTTTCCCGTTTCAAGTATCCGTTAGTCTGTTTCAAGAAAACGTATACGTGGTTCAAGAAAGCATGGTTTTCTTAACTCAACACAATTTTGTTACCTTGGATCGAGATAACTGTTGGCTTGTTCCAAGCTAACACCGTGTTGAAATTAGGAAACTTCTTTTTAAGGATACATGTTTCCTTAAATTTAGGACAAGTTTTTTTTCAGTGTATTTTTCTTCAGTTTTGCGTTATTTTTAATATATGTTTTACGTAAGTAAATGTTATTGTAATTTCCAATATTTTTACGTAATTTTACCAGGCAAGAGAAAAAAATTGAAAAGATGTACAATTGATTCCATGGTTAACGCCCTAAGGACATTTTTACGTAAAAAAGATAGAAATGTATATAAATTTACGTTTTTTTAAACGTGAAAGCGCTCGAAGAGCCGTCAACCATGGGATAAATATTACATGTTTTGTATTAATATTTACGGCTTATCAAGAAAAAAAAGGTTAAAATTTATCTCTTTTTTGTAGGGGGAAAAAATTCTTACTGGGGATGGTATCAACCAAATCCCAAGTAGCATGGATTGCAATTTCATTGCAATGGATTGTGAGTTGATTGCAATTTTTGCTTGTTGCCTATACGTTCATTTGAAGGCGCTTAAAAAGTTGCAATTTTATTGCAATAAGTTTGCAAGAAATGTAGATTATGCTTGTTGCCTAACCTTCTTTTTCAAGGCACTATAAAGACTGCAATTTCGGTGCAATCATGTTGTAACAAATTCACGCCATGTGCCTGGCATCCAATTCTCTAGTTGTTTTAAAGTTTTTTCGACTTAAATGTCTCACCTAACCCATATAGCCCAACATATTTTGAAAATATTGTCACCTTTATCAAAATATTTTCATGGCAATATTGTAATTAAGATATTTTCAAAATATTTTTAAAACATTTTAAAGGAATATTTTGAAAATGTTTACAAAAAATATTTTTAAAATAATTCAAAAATATTGCCTGTAAACATGCATATTAAAAATATTCCTTAAGAAAGTTTTGAAAATATTTTAAAAATATTTTTTGAAAATATTTTTAAGTTCTCAAGTTAGTATGTGGTGTAATTTACACCGGTGTAAATTTAGTGTGAGTACCTATTACGTGATATCGAAAAAAAAATCAGACAAAAAAAATATGAAAAAAATAAATAACACGAAAAAAAATAAATAATAGGCAAAAGAAAGAAGCCTGAGAAAAACGGCGTTAATCAAATCTATGATGAATGTTGAGCCACGCACTGACGCAATGCATGCGATAACAGCCTTAACAGGCGTGATTTCAACCCTGCTCATCATCAGCTCCCTGTAGCTCAGTGGAAGAGTGCTCCGCTATGGCATTCGCGGGTCGGGTTCAAGCCCACTCAAGGGCGTCCGGTATTTTATGCTGCTAAACGTCGTAGGACATTAGGTAAGCATGGGTTCGAATTATTATAATTTCCCCGGAAAATTTAGGGGTTGAAATTTAAAGGTCGTCAATATTGAAATTTCTTTGCAAAAAAAAATTGCAACTTTTTTACAATGAGGGGGTCAGATGTTGTAAAATAATTGCAATTTTCTTGCAAGAAAGTTGAAATCATCTGGAAATTTTATTTCATTTAAATTGCAATTTTTTCGTTGCAAAATGCTACTTGGGATATAGTATCTAGTAATATGAGATCAGTTACGATGGGAGCGGCTCAAAAATTACACATTATACCCCCTTTTACATGGGGGATTCTCCTGATCAAAATCACAACAAATTGAAGTAGGCATCGCACAGAATTTTTGGTATAAAATCCATGCTCCCGTGCCGACAAACCCATGGGACTGGTGTGAAGGACCGATTTTTGTGTAACAGCAAGCAGCGCTGGGTACCCACCTACGTATTGCACTGTCCTTAAACTCCTCCTTTCTTTAGCAAGTGACATAATCTTTGAACGGCCGTAGAATTTCAAATGCAGCATTAGGTATTCGAGATTTTAAAACCATAAAATAATGCATTTATCTACCGTAGAAAAAAATTGAATGGAAAAGGGATTAAAATAATATAAATATCTCTATTGATGTAGTGGCCCTGAAGTCTAGATGCCTTGATGAAGTGGCCTAATGGGCCTTGTCAAACATGCCAACCAGATCGTCCTGTTAAAATGCATACGTAGCCTCATTGGACTAAGTTTAAACTTGTAATTGACGTCTATTGAATTTCTGTTTGGATCAGTTGATGTTCAGCAGATGTCAGTTCATGCTGGACCGATATCAATTGAACCTCAAGTGATACGTAGCAAATTTCAACTGTTACCTATTGAGGCTCAACATAGATCTATTGAGTATAATCTGGTATCAGTACAACCTCTACTGGTACCAACTGACTCTCATCAAATATCTGTAGACTTTCAACTGGTATCAGTTGGTATCAGTGTAACCTCTACTGGTGTCAACTGTTACTCATCAAATATCTGTAGACTTTCAACTGGTATCAGTTGGTAACCGTCGATATCAGTTAAAATCAGTTAATATCAGTTCATTTCCGCTACTGATTAAAACTGATATCAACCTATCATTTTTACCAGGGTCAGCTGGAAAGATCTTTTTAGCTTCCTCGATTGGAAAATGAAACATGCAATCTAGTGAGTACAAGGTGAAATTTTGAAGGAGAGAGAGAGAAAAAAAGAGTGTTGAGTCTAGGAAAGGACAAGGTGTTCAGTAAGGCAAGTAAAAAAAGAGAGATAGGAACAAACCAATTAAATTCATCAGGTATCCACAGCAGGAAGACCCATTCAGCAATAATTTTGTTGGAAATGAGAATGTTTTCAGACGTGACCGAACAATTGGAGCCTAACTTTGTGAGATAGCATAACCAAATTTTATTGAAATTCACAGACTGAATGGCCTATTTTGGATCCAATGTTGAATCCTGACTTTTAGCGAGGAAGGTGCAGTCATTTTAATGATATTTTTATTAACCCTTAAATGCTGAAGCCGGGTCAAATTGCGAGGCTTCCTAACAAAACCTGCCCCGCAGATTGGATGGGGCCGGTTCACGCGAGCTTTAGATGTTGGTCTGCAAATCATTCCAAAAAAGAATCGAGTATCAACACAGTCGAAGAAAGGAGGGACGTATTTGGGCCTCTTTTTTAACTTTTCTCCCGAATCTGAGCGACACCTCATTGGCAGCACATAGCGGAGCATTGCAAGCTCATGCCCCGGGCCATTGCGCCTTCAATTTTGCAGATGCAACACGGACATCCATCAAGCACGAATAGTCGTATCTCTGCGCCGTCATCAACGCGAGTCCTTTCCCTTGCTCCATTTCCTTATTGTGTTGGTTTCGTTTGTCTCACTTGTAGTGGTGCTTCAAAGGCTACGTGAGCAACACAGCCGAAGGTAGGAAAAACGTAATCCGGCCTCGCTTTTTAACTTTTCTCCCGGATCTGACTAACAGCCTAGAGAAGAGCATATTGCGAATTCACGCCTCACGACTCACGCCATCGCGCTTTTAATTTTTCATGTGCAATGGACATCCATCTAGCAAAAATAGTTGTATCGCGTGTAGATGCCTCTTATTTTTGAAATTTGATTTGAGTTAATGTTAAGGTTTCATCATATTTTTTTTTCTCCTCTTATTTTGCTATCCGTCACAGGGGTGTATACTCGACGCGCCGTGGGAGCGTATCTACCAGTGGCAGGTCGGCCTTAGGGCCTATCTGGGCCTGGTTCCTCGAAACGGCCCGTTTTGTAAGGAAAACTTTGGTTTTCTTAAAAGTGTTGGAGAGAAACTATGGTCCAAATTGAACTCAGCGCTAAATTGCATTGGGATTAACCATAAAATTCCTGACGTTTGTTCAGAGGAAGAAAAAGAAGAAAACTCATTTGCACTCCTGAGTTATGCAAGACAGACAGCTTTGAGTCCATCTGCGTTTCATTTTTTACGATACGGAAACCGTCTACTTATTCTGGTAGTAGCTACAAAATATTTGGAAAATGTATTTTTAGCGCCTAATTTTGAATGTATTGTAATCTTTGAATTGTTTTCTCATTTCCGATCTGCGAGGAGTGAAACCTTCGTCATGGCATCGCATAAGTGAAAACTATTTGAACGGGGGACCTGCATGTCATTTTTTAATACTAGTTTATCTGTTTTAAGTTGTTTGTTCTAGTTGTTAAATTCCATGTCTGGAGACTCGTAAAAGGACTTCACTCGAAAATAAATTCTTCACCTTTTCTCAATGACACCAAAAGAAATGGTGGGAGGAAAGAAACAGCCCTAAGAAAGTTCTGAAAAATGCGATTAGTTTTAGAATTTTCAGGCCCGAACAAGAAACTAAGCGTTTTCTTACCTTTCTGGAATCTCTCTTGATTCATTTTTTGGATTGAAGAAAAGGATTCGTTACTAAGTTAGCGACTTTACAGCCTTCCTGCCATTTTCTCAAAAACACAATTCGACGTAATTTTTATATTTTAGGAAGTATCTATGAAAAGCGCAGACGATGATAGAAACTTGTTTACCTACACTGGAAAAAAGTCTCTTGGATCCGGAGTCCAGACTCTTAAAAAATACTCTCGAAACAATCGGCTTTTTGCTTGAACAAAAAAGAAATCCGCTTGAATTACCTAAGAGGCTGGGCTTTCGTTTCAAAGAAAAATCCTATTGAATCAAGAGTATTTTTCTTGTCCAATCTTTTAAGAGTCTGGACTTTGGATCCAAGATACATTTTTTCCATCCGAGGTAAAAATTAAATAAGACTGAACATTTTGAAACCTGGCAACCGAGAGACATCGATTTCAAGTTTGCTACTCCGCTTTGATGACAAGTGAGAAAAAGTATGGATTAAATGGAAACATTCACCCAATAGCGCCATTTTGTGAAGATAGGTGGGTGAAAAAAGGATCTACTGGACTGAATGACACTATATTTCTACTTGCTGGATATTTTTTTAATGCCGGGCAAAGGTGATATTAAAAAACTGTTTATGATATTACTATATTAACTTCCCGCAGAATTGCAGGAATCTTTCATGCAGGAGTCTTTCGATAAAATGGAGAAGAATGGGTGGTAAAACGCAAGGGCGGACTGGCCATAAAGGCGGGGAGGCGATCGCCTCCTAAAAATTTGCCGCGGAGGTCCCGAGGGGGCCCCCGCGGCGAATTTTTTTTGAGTCATCGTTTTTTTCCCCGTAATGTTGTAATTTTCCTATCCTTTTCAGTCACTAAAAGGCCCCAAAATCCTTGAAAATTTGTCTCTGAGAGACATGAAAGGTCGCCTAGAGCTATGTGATGAAGGGGCCCCCAAAGAATCCTGAGAATGGGTTATTTTGAAGTTCAAGAACTGTAGAATTTAACTTCAATAATGCTTAAAATTGCGTTTAAAAAGTGTGAAATTTTCAAAATTTTCCGGGGGGAGGCCCCCCCGAACGACAGGAGGGGCCCCCACATTTAGGTCGCCTCCTATTTTTTCGACTACCAGTCCGCCCCTGGCACTACAACGGTCATCAAAAGGCCTTATTCAAAAGCGGCCATCTCCAACCTCGCCCTGATCTTCGAAATACTTTCAGGGTCGATAGAGGATCACTTTCCGAGTCCAAAGCACCGACGATTTTTTAAATTAAACAAGTACGGATAGAGGGAAAGGGGTTCAAAGATAAATATTTCAACTCGCATATCTCCTGAAAGGTTTGTCGTAAAGAGATGATCTTAGTCTCAAAATATAGAGGAAACCACCTAGCTTTCAGACAATGGTGACAAAATTTGTCCATTTTGAAAATGTCACCCATTGCTGTCACGTTGCCGTAGTTCAAATTTTCAATTTTTAGCTGGGGCGATACCTTTGTAGGTCACTCCTAGATAAAATCATTCGTCAAAAATGACAAGATCAGGATAAATGATTAATATGCAATGGATACAGGGAAATCAAAGTTTTCGATCATAAAAAATTTATGTTTACCTTCAACGGTTCGCTGGGTAGAAATAAGAGGAAAAAATAGGAATTGCTAATAAAAGCGTATACCATTTGAGCTTTTTAAATTTAAGTCCATCCTAGAGAAACGATTTGAAAAAGAGTCATGATTATTTGTTGATGCAGCGAGCATCAGCTGAGTCCTATTACATTCATATGTCTTGATATTTTGTTCTTTTTTTAATAATTTTCTTCGGGAATGAGCTATAATGGAGTATAAAAATGCACAACCTTGCAATTCGTCGTGATTGGTGGGCATTTGGTGATCTTGGGACTCGGAACAAACCAGGTCCATAGTGTACCGCATCCTTCTTGAAAAATCATATCTCTCCTCCAACTTGTTTCCCCAAGATGAACTTGTGCTTGTTTTAAAGCTTAAACGGTCTACTTTCATCAAAAAATAGTTAGATTACTTTTTGTGCGATTCCTTCAACGTCACAGCTAAAAAGGTGAAAAACTGAACATTTGAACTACGGCAACATGGCAACAATGGATGAAATTTCCAATATGGACCAATTTTGTAATCATTGCCTGAAAGCTGGTATTTTTTCTACATTTTGAGACCAATATCATCTCTCTACGACAAAGCGTTAGCGAGATATGCGAGTTTAATTTTTTTACTTTGACTCCCCTCCCGTGATCGTCCGTTTTCAAAAAGCGTCAGTGTTTTAGACTCGGGAGGTGATCCTCTATCAACTTTGAAAATATTTCGAAGATCAGGCCAAGGTTGAAACGGAAAATTTCGAATGAGGTCCTTCCTTCCTTGCTCTAGTCACAAGAACAAGAGGCAAGTGAGAATTGGAATCGATGCGCGATACGTCATTACTAATCTTTGTTTACATTCCAAAGAGCCAAAAACGTGAATTCTCACGGTGAATGAATGAAAATGTCTGTGTGTGTTTCATGTGCGTCTGTGTTAGTGACTATACGCGCTCACAGAGGAACAAGTGCGTCTTCATGAGAGCGTTATCAGGCAACGCGCCGCGCCGCGCCGTCGCTAAATAGTCACCAGAGACTCTGCGTGAAACTAAATTCGGCGATAGTACATGGCGGGCTGCAGTCACATATGGGCCCGTGGCATTTCGTCGGCTACCGCGCATAGGGGCTTGACTACATTTTTACGATTTTTCAGGAGAGCGGAAAGAAGATTTTGCAATGTTTCCGCGCTTCGTAATTAAGTCCCCAATTAACATTTCGAAGTGATTTTTTTAGACATAGAGCCAGAAGACTGTCTACTTTCAGGATATGTAAGCAAAATTTCGAAATCAGTATTAAAACAAGGTGAAACCCCGGTTTTAAAAATATGCGTGGACTTACGCCCTTATGCGCGGCACACGGTGTGGTTAACAGGCGCGATACGCCCCTAGATATCTAACAGTCAGGCAGGTGTCTTTCCTCTTCTAGGTATCGCCATCGACCATGTAGCATATCATTATGTTATTGTTCAATTACGATAATTGTATTAAATTATTTCTTTGTTTATTTGCTGCCTATAAAGGTATTTGTTCCATTTGGAGAGTACTAAAAAGAATTTGAAATTAAGGAAACGTTTTTTTCAACTTACAATTTTTCCTCCAGCAACAGTTGCAAAGATTGTGACTAAAACTCGTTTAACTCTACTTTCTTTGGAAGAAAAGGAACGAAGGATAAGGAGAAATATAGAATACTCTTTAAGTATATCTTCAATGTTTAAAATAAAGTAAATAATAAGTAAAATGTATTGAAAAAAAATGGCCGGGATAACAATCGTAAAATCTATTACACTTCGTTTTCCCAAAATTCTTCTTTTTCTTTGTTCCTTTTTTTTTCTCTAATTGCAAATTTTCTGTAATTTGGACGGTAAATTTTTATAAAAATTAATATCGTATTGTTGGCAAATTATGGGATGATCTCCTGAACAGAGTGCTAATAGATTGGCATGTTTTTCATCGGTTAAAGGTCTCATTTTAAAGTAGGTTTCGTTGAGGCTGAACGATTTGACTGTTGATAAAGTCTATTTTCGCAACGTTTAATGTTCTCCTTGTAATGATCGTGGCAAAAAAAACTCCGTGCACCTCACACATGGTGCGCACATATCTCTCCAGCATTGGACGCACTGGTTCCCCGTGGGGTTTAAACCTTGATAATGGCTCGGTGTCAGAAAATGAGAAATTGTCACAATGAGGCTCGTTTTATTTTCTTGAGTTTTGATTGAGGGACCTCTTCTGAATCAGAAATATCAATATCTAGGTAACTCGTATTCATTAAAACTGTGTTCGCTGTTTTCCGTTGCCGTGATTATCCCATAAATGATAATGCTTGTTGCGCATAAAGCATACACACATGCAAACCCATTTTGAATTCTGATTTATGTCCCGATTGTTGTTAAGATAATCCTGCCCATGTTGGCAACACCGCCATGCATGCCTACGTCATTTTTGTCAGTCATGGTTGTTAGTTAGTTCGGTTCATGTACTCCTCTTATGGAACCTTTTTACACCACGTCCGTTTTGACTTTAATAAAGTTCTCTAAGTTTCATGTCATTTTTGTTCGATTCGTTCGCCCTCACCTACTAGAAACAACAGGTTATGGGCCCAGCAGCGCATCGCGGAACGCGAACGCGTTAAGCATCTCAGTGACAAGATTCTGATGGCCTAAATTGAAGCCTCATCTCGTGTTCATCATTTTTCCCTTGTTTGTGTTTATTCTTCCGATCACTGAAGTTAACAATGAGTGATGAAAAGTCGGAAAAGTTCACCTTTGAAAAACTTTCCGGTCTGGAAAATTTTTCGGACTGGAAGTTTGCGATGAGGATGTCGCTCATCCACGACGACCTGTGGGTATGTGTCAACGGATACCCAGATTCTGACAAGAGAGATGAAAACAAGAGAAGGAGGAATGATGAGAAAGCACTCGCCAAAATATGCTTAGCAGTGAAACCGTGCATCTTTCCACACGTAAAGAACTGCAAATCAGCCAAAGAAGCCTGGACGAATCTCAACAAGGCGTTCCAGGATTCTGGTTTGTCAGGACGCTTAACCTTGCTACGTAAGTTATTCAGTATTAAAAGAGAAAACTTTTCGTCCATGGAAGAGTACCTGCGTGAGATTTTAACAACTTCTCACAAACTAGCTGATCTGAATGCAGACGCTGCTATTTCTGATGAGTTTCTTGGTGTTATTATGCTAAGTGGTCTACCTCCTGAGTTTGACCCACTGATAATGGCTCTTGAACACTCAGGAACAACGATCACAAGTGACATTGTCAAATCAAAGCTCATAAGTGAGTCTGAAAGACGTACAGAGAATGCTGAAGCTGCTTTACTTATTTTTCAGAAACGCAGTGGTTTGAAACCAATCATTTGCCACTACTGCGGTGAGAAGAATCACATAAAGCCTATGTTGGAACCCTATTGCCGTACGGTGCTGCCCTCTATGGGCTCTCTTTGTCAACTGTGTACTCTTACTCACTCTCTCTCGCCATGTTACCGTTCGTTCATCAACTACCGCTGTACGCTTTTCATCTCGAATAAACCTGTCATGTCGTCTCCAATCTAGACTAAGTTTTTCACCCGTTCTTCCTCTCCTCTAGGAAACCTACAGGTTATGGGTGCCCAGTTACGTTTTAACCTCTTTCCGCGATGATCGGGATATAATGTGTAATGTACGCGAACGAAAGTCGGTCTAGATTGTGATTGATTGTGATTGAGCCTAAAAGTGCCGGGACTACCTCGTGCCTCGTGCGTGGATTGTGTCGATTGTCGGATTGAAACAGATTGTGCTTGAACGATACGATGGCGGATAATGATACGGAATATAAAAGCAACATACCGCGTTTAACTCACAAAAACTATTTCGCATGGGTTCTTCGGGCAAAGGCCGAACTCATTCAAGCAAATGTGTGGTGCGCCATTGAACCAGGCTTCGGTGATGATGACCTGGAACTTGCTGATCTCAACCTTGACCAGCAACGGCTGAACCGCAAAGCTATCGCTTTCCTGTACAAGAACGTAAGTGATAGTTATCTCAGTGATATAGCTGATTGTATGTTGGCGAAGAATGCCTGGAATGTTTTAGCAGAAATCCATACGAAGGTAAGCTTTCTGCAAGGCTTGAGACACTTACGCTCTCTCTTCACTATGTCCTTTAATGACTCCGAAGAAATCCATGAATATGTCGCACGCGTCCAGTGCCAGTATCAACACGCAAAATCTTCTGGCTGGGACTTAACGGATAGGCAACTGGCAGGAATCATTCTTCTGGGGCTTCCGCTGAAGAAATACGAAACCTTGATCGAGCAACTGGGGAAAGAAGAAAACTTGACTGTAAGGTTGGTGAAGTCCAGACTACTGGAGGAAGGGAACGAGCAACGCAAATCTGACGAGACGGTGGCTTTGGTGAACAAGCGTGGTGGAAATCGTAGACAGAATTCCAGTGGGAACGCCACTAAAAGAAATCAACGAAATGCAGGTGACGGCAAATGTTATGTTTGTGGTGAGTCAGGTCATATTTCCAAATTTTGTCCTCAAATTAAATGTTACAGATGTAAAGAAATGGGTCATTGGGCCAATGATTGTACCACTAGTGCTAAGAATCCCGACGTTGAAACTTACTCGTCACAAGACGGCTCCAAAGGGATAACTGCGATAAAAACAATAAGAAAAAGTTTGCGTGTATCTCATGCGCGTTAGCATATCCTAAAATATGTTCAACTGAATGGATAGTAGATTGTGCTGCCACAGACCATATTTGTAATGATAAGAGCATGTTTTCTAACCTGAAATTGTGTGAGGGTGAGATTTCCATGGGGAAAGGCACCGCTGAGGTGAAAGGTTATGGAACGGTAGATTTGAGTGCTAACTCAGAGTGTGGAGGGAACGAATTGGCAGTGACGGACGCACTGTACGTTCCTGATTTCAATTTTAACCTCATGTGAACGGTTAAATTGAGTGAGAAAGGTATGAAGGTAATATTAGATCGTGAAACAGCTAAAGCTTATTTGAATGATGAACATGTTTTTACTGCACCCCTGATTGATGGTTTATACAGACTTAAGGTTAAGAATAATGCAAATTTGTCAACAGCTAATGTAATCAGTGCTAGTAATTCAACCCCTGAGATTAAAGATGGTACTGCATTAAGAAGTGTTGGAATGTGGCACCAGAGACTTGCTCATCTAAACGTTAAGAATGTGGAAAGAATAAGTGTTCTTAAATCTCAAGGTAAAATGACCAATTGTGATGTGTGTATTCAAGGCAAGATGACAAAGAAAGGTTTCCCCAAACATAGTGAGAGAAAAACTGCAAAACCCCTGGAACTGATACACACTGATTTACTAGGTAAATTACCCTTATCACTTGGAAAGACTCAATATATTATCACCTTTGTAGATGACTATTCCAGACATCTGACTGTTAAGTTTCTCAAAAGGAAGAGTGAAACGTTCAATGCATTTATAGAATATCAGAGGGAGGTTGAACTGCTGCACGATTCAAAAATTAAAAGTATTCAATCAGATAACGGCGGAGAATATGTAAGCCATGAATTTGATAATTATCTGAAATCGAAAGGTATTATTCATAGGAAGACTGTTCCTTACTGTCCCCCACAAAACGGAATAGCAGAACGCATCAATAGAACTATTCTTAATGCTGTTAGGTGTTGCTTGATTGAATCTGGAATGCCTAATGAATTTTGGGCTGAAGCAGTGAATACTGTCGTGCATGCTAGAAATTTATGTCCTTCGCGATCCATTGATTTCAAAACACCAAATGAGTTATGGTTAAATAAGAAACTTAGTTCTGCAGACTATGATTTTTTAAAGGTTTTTGGTTGTCAAGCATGGATGCACGTTCTTGGGTCAAAGCTGCAATCCAGAGCTGTAGAATGTATTTTTCTAGGTTACGAAAAGAATACCAAAGGGTACAGACTATGGTTGCCAAATGAGCGAAAAATTAAAATTGCTCACAATATTACCTTTTGTGAAAATGTTTTTCCTCTTAAACTAAATGCCCCGAAAAGAACAAATAGAATTGTTAGGTTAGAGGATATGGATGAAGATAATGATTTTGTAACAATAAATAATGAACAATCAACAAACAATAATGATAAAAATCAATCTGCAGATAATGATTTTGTAACAATAAATAATGAACAATCAACAAACAATAATGATAATAATCTATCTGCAAACTATAATGAGAATGATTCAAATTCTGAGGTGGAATTTGAACAATTGAGTGAGAATGATGACGAAAGTGAAGTTCATACTGAACTTAACTCTGATTCACTTTCTGAACCCTCCCCACAGCCAATCAGGAGATCGGAGAGAAGTCGCAAAACCAAAAATTGTCCTTGTGGCTGTGTGAGTGCACTAATCAGTCATGACAATAATCATAAGTTTATGGAATGTCATTTAGAACCCAAAAATGTAACTGAAGCTATGAATAGCATAGATGCGCCCAAGTGGAAGCATGCTATGGATGAAGAAATACAAAATTTGTTAAATAAAAACACTTATGAAATTGTTGATAGACCTAAGGGGAAGAATGTCATTAGTTGTAAATGGGTATTGAAACGTAAAACTGCACTTGATGGAAGTGCTCCTCGCTTTAGAGCTAGGTTAGTTGCACGAGGATTTTCTCAAATCCCTGGTATAGATTTTAATGATACTTATGCACCTGTCGTTAAAAAGAAAACCATTAGACTGTTAATTGCGTTATCAGTACAACTCGAATGGGATAGGGAGTATCTCGATGTAATGGCTGCTTACCTAAATGGCAACCTCTCCGAAGAATTGTACATGGAACAACCACCTATGTATGAAGATGATAAAGAAAATAAAGTGTGCAGATTACGCAAAGCCATTTATGGGCTCCGTCAAGGCGCAAAGGAATGGCACAATTTTTTAGATGACATTCTGATAGGTTTAAAAATGAAACGACTTAAGAAAGACCCTTGTGTTTATGTTGATAAGAACCTGATTGTATTTATTTATGTCGATGATCTGGGAATAAGTGGAACTAAAGTTAAGATTGCTTGGCTAAAAAGCGCACTCGATGGCGAAATCCAATTTAGAGCAATGGGAGAACTGACAAACTTCCTTTCTGTAAGAATAAGGACTGAACATAACACTGTAATGCTAGATCAAAGTCACTACATTGATCAACTGTTGAAAACTTTTGGAATGTCAGATTGTAAAGGCAAATGTTATCCTTTAGAAGCCAATAGAATGAATGGAAATAATGGAGCAGAAAATTTCAATAAAACATTATATCGTCAGGCTGTTGGTTCCTTGTTGCATCTCTCTCAATCAACGAGACCAGACATAAGCTTTGCGGTGTGCAAGGTAAGCCAAAAATGTGAAAATCCAACAACAGACGATTGGCTGGACATTAAACACATTTTAAGGTATCTAAAATTTTCAAGAGATTTTGTATTAAAATACGTTAAGAATGATGAGCCTGTTAAATTTTTTTCTGATTCAGATCTAGGAAATAACAAACTTGATAGAAAATCAATTTCTGGCGTTGTAGCCACCCTAGGTAAAGGTCCTATAATCTGGTTAGCCAGGAAACAAACTTGTGTAGCTGACTCCACAGCAGTGGCTGAATATTACGCTATTTATGAAGCTGTTAAAGAGATAAGATGGGCGTCACAAATCTTGTTCGAATTAGGCATGGAAAGGTATGCCCCCGAACCATGCTCATTATTTTCTGACAACGAGACAGCAATTTCTATGAGTAAGACATGGGAAGTTTCCGAAAAGACAAAGCATGTCGACTTAAAATACTATTATATTAAGGATATGAGTGAAAAGGGGAAGGTCAATTTAAAATTTGTGCCAGGTAAAGAAAATCCTGCAGACCTTTTTACTAAATCTTTGAATGGAGCCAGGACCAAATTCCTTTGTAACTCAATCAATGTGATTAAGGCTCCTTGAAATTTAATCCATGTTAAGTTTTTTTTTCATTTAGAGTGTAACTCACTTTTGCGCTGTATTTTATTCTTTAAATTTCTAAGAACTTTTATTGTCACTTTGTTATGTTAAGCTACGTGCACTTAGAGCGAAATTTTTTTGTCTCAAGGAGAAGTCCTAATAACTCAAAATTCCATTTTGTTGTGAGACGCAAAAATTTTTTTTTCAAAACCTTTTATTGTGAGACGTAAAATTTTTTCAAAACTCAAGATATGTCAATGTAAAAATTTTAGCCTCAAGGGGAAGTGTTGGAACCCTATTGCCGTACGGTGCTGCCCTCTATGGGCTCTCTTTGTCAACTGTGTACTCTTACTCACTCTCTCTCGCCATGTTACCGTTCGTTCATCAACTACCGCTGTACGCTTTTCATCTCGAATAAACCTGTCATGTCGTCTCCAATCTAGACTAAGTTTTTCACCCGTTTTTCCTCTCCTCTAGGAAACCTACAGCCTAAATGTCCCAAGCTTAGAAAAGATAAGAAAGCGTTGAAGGCTAAGTCAAATGAGCCAGTCAACAAAGACAAGAAGGATGATTCTACTAAGTCAGGTCGCTCTCTCCTAACCTCACTTTGTGCCAGCGTCACAGCTGATGAGTGGTACGTCGACTCCGGAGCGAGTGTTCATATGACCCATAATAAGTCATGGCTAGATAAATTCTCCAACAAGGATTCTAATCTGAAGATTGCTGAACAGCTCAATGAACTGCTCAATGAACAGTGAAGGAAGTGGTACTGTGCGTGTCTCGCTTGAAAATAGTGACATTAACTCAATATCTAATGTCCTTTTAGTCCCGGGATTGTCTACAAATTTGTTATCGGTTAAAAGTATAGTAGACAAAGATTTTGAAGTGGTATTTCGCAAACACTCCTGTGAAATATATCCACTAGGAGCCTTAAGTTTTGATAATCTTACACCGGCAGCCACGGCAGAGAACATCAACAGTCTCTATCGTTTGAAGGCCAACGTTAAATCGAGTGCGCGTATTGCAAGTGTGTCTACATCGGACCAAGACGTCGGAAGTGTGAACAGTGCGGGAAATTTAAGAACTTTCGTTTCATCGGATGAAATTATCCCTCAAGATAGTGAAACCGCGTTCAATTCCAATGTCATTTCATCTTTGAATAGTGATCCTGATATTTGGCACCGACGCTTGGGCCACCTCCCTAGATATGGTCTAGATTTATGTCGCAAAGGTCTTGTTAATGGAGTCACCTTTTCCGAGCACAGCAAGACAAAGTGCATACCATGCATCGAAGGGAAACATTGCAGGGAGTCATTTAAAAAGACAAACTGTACGAGAGCCTCAAGTTTACTTGGCATAGTTCATTCAGACCTTTGTGGACCCATGTCCTGCAAATCTTTTGGTGGAAAACGCTACTTGTTAACCTTTACAGACGACTTTTCCAGGAAAACGTTTGTCTATTTTCTGGAAAATAAAAGTCAAGTTTTCTCAAAGTTTAAAGAATTCAAAGCTCTGGTGGAAAATGAAACTGAGAAAACGATCAAAGTTCTCCGTAGTGATAATGGTGGGGAATACATCAGCGCACAAATGTCTGATTTCCTCATAAACCATGGCATCAAGCGCCAACTCACTCAGCCCTACAGCCCACAGTAAAATGGAGTTGCTGAACGTGTTGATCGTAGTCTCATCGAAAAAACGTTATGTTTACTCCAAGACGCTAAACTTGGTAAAGAATACTGGGCAGAAGTGGTCAATACTGCAGTTTATCTCAAGAACAGATCTCCTCATAGAGCGTTGGTTAATGCAACTCCAGAAGAAATATGGTCTGGCAAAAAGGTAGATGTCAGCCATCTTCGCATTTTTGGCTGTAAAGCCTATATGTTCACATCCCCAAAGAGAAACGTAAGAAATTAGATGTTAAAAGCAAATCCATGATCTTCGTCGGGTACTGTAAAAATTCAAAGGGCTATAGACTCATTGATCCTCAAAACCCTAAGAAAGTGACCACATCCAGAGATGTTATTTTTTTGGAAACATCTCTTGGTGCAGCTCAACCAGAAGTAAACGGCAACGCTCACTCTCCTGACCTGATTTCACCAATTTCTGATGAAGACACCTCATCAAGTGAAAATGATTCGCAGTTTTCTTCCAATTCCAAACTGGATGACTCATCATCAAGTGACAGTGAATCAAGTGCCTCATCGTTAAGTGAAGAAGTCTCTTCTGAAGACAACTACAGTGAATCCAGCTCTGTTTCATTGACCTCAACCACACTTGAAGGACAAGACCAAGAAGTCTCTGAGCGACGATTTCCTACCAGAATTCGAGAAATCCCCAAACGGCTGGCGGATTATGTACTTAACCTTGCAAGCACCAGTTCTGTGTGTAGATGATTCACTTAGTCTTGATAATTTTAGCTTTGACGAACCAACAACGGTAAGACAAAGCACTATCCAGTAAAGATTGTGAAAGTTGGAAAAAGGCTATGCTCTTGGAGTATGAATCTTTCCTTAAAAATAATGTATGGACTCTAGTTGATAAACCACCTGACCAAAAGGTCATTCAAAGTAAATGGGTCTTTAAAATCAAAAGAGACAGCGATGATAACGTAGAAAAATTAAAGGCTAGGTTAGTAGCTAAAGGGTTTAGTCAAACTCACGGGGTTGATTACTTTGAAACATACTCTCCTGTAATTAGACACTCAACCCTTAGGTACCTATCTCTTAGCTTTCGCCGCAGAACATAATCTTGAAATTGACCACCTTCATGTTGATAATGCGTTTCTGCATGGCGAATTAACTGAAAAAGTATACATGACTCAACCTGAAGGTTTTGTTGATCAGAGTAACTCTAAAAAAGTCTGGCTTCTTAATAAAGCTGTTTATGGACTTCAACAAGCCTCTCTTGTTTGGAATCAAAAAGCCAAGAATTATTTAGTCTCATTAGGTTATCTTCAATCAATAAATGAACCATGTGTATTTTTCAAAATCAATGGAAATCTAATCACAATTGTTGCCATCTATGTTGATGATTTTCTTACCTTTTCTAATGATAAACAAGAAAAATCTACTCTGCATGCTCAATTGAAAGAAAAATTTCCCATTAAAGATTTAGGACCAGTTAAATTCTGCCTGGGATTAAATATATTTAGAAATGTCAACTCAGGTGAAATTATTGTAAATCAAAAAACCTACATTCTGAAAATTTTAAAAAGGTTTGGCATGTTGAATTGTAAAGGCATTTCTACTCCAATGGAATTGCACTCCAAACATAGGTAACAAACCTATTATTCCTTGCAATGATTCTCTAAATTCACCACATTCAAATGAATCCATTACAATTGACCATTCTGAAGAATTTTTGAAAGCTGATATTCCATTTCGTAATCTCATAGGTGCATTAATGTACCTTGTAGTATGCACACGTCCTGATATAGCGCATAGCGTAAGCTATCTAAGTCAATTTAACTCTAATCCCAAACTAAAGCATTGGAATGCCGCAAAGAGAATATTACGCTACCTTAAGGAAACGATTAATTTTAGTCTCGTTTTTAAGCCTGGTCACACAGACATCGTCGGCTATGCTGACTCAGACTGGGGCAATAATATTTTAGACAGAAACTCCTTCACGGGCTACGTACCTATTTAAGTACAGTGATGCCCCGATTTCTTGGGCTAGTAAAAAGCAAAGAACTGTGGCCTTATCGAGCACAGAAGCCGAATATATGGCCGTTTCAGATGCCAGTAAAGAGGCATTATTTTTAACAAAGCTCCACAAAGAACTTTCTAAAAACAATGTAACAATCAATCTTTTCACCGACAGTGGTGGTGCCCTAAAATTAACAAAGGGACATAGATTTCACGATCGGAGTAAGCACATTGACATAAGACATCATTTTATTCGAGACATTGTTGAAACTAAACAGATTGGTATCTTCCATATCGCTGGTACCAAAAATCCCGCAAATCTATTAACAAAGCCACTACCTCTCAAAAATCACAATCGATGTCTTCACGAATTACTTAAGGTTACAAAATAAAACTCCTATGTAAATGTTTTTGGCGTTTGTGCCGGATTAAGGGGGGGGGGGGTGTTGTTAAGATAATCCTGCCCATGTTGGCAACACCGCCATGCATGCCTACGTCATTTTTGTCAGTCATGGTTGTTAGTTAGTTCGGTTCATGTACTCCTCTTATGGAACCTTTTTACACCACGTCCGTTTTGACTTTAATAAAGTTCTCTAAGTTTCATGTCATTTTTGTTCGATTCGTTCGCCCTCACCTACTAGAAACAACACCGATGGTACCAATATCAAGACTCTGCGAAGGCACATTGGGTGATTCTTCACGATAAAGGAGAGTCGTGTCGCCGTGGGTTTTGAACGACATAGGCAAAAGCGATTTGCAAACCAAATTAATTAAATCATAGGAAGATGTCGATGAACTCTATCATGCTAATAATATGATGAATTATTATTATATTAATAATATGAACTTAAAAGCGAAATGTCCGTCGGTTACGCGTCGCCAACCCCGATTTTTGCGAAGCACAAAGAAGCATTGCGTAACAAATCAGTACGGATCATGCACTCTATGCAATATTGCTGAAAAGAGAATCTAGTGTTCAAGAAAAGTTGCCATTGTGAACTGAAATGTTTATTATTGAGCGAGAAAAGTCGTAAGAAAGAGGTGTCGCCACATTTGGCAACAATTTTGCAGTTTGATAAAGTGGCAGTGGTTTATCTCGCCAATGAGTCAGGAGTTTCAAAAAGTGCCATCAATTTGTTTGCTGAAGTCTTCCTGAACAAACTTTTACTAATAAGTCATGTTTTTTTTACAAGAATGAATAACTTGAATATTATGAAAACCAGTGAGTTTTTACGTGTGTACACTAATTCCTTCTCATACGCAAAACCTCAATTCAATAGTATTAAACAAAAGAAGGTCTCCAAAGTTTAGAAAACTTTAAGCAGCATTAATTCCACCTCATAATCAAGAATTGCAGTATCATCTTTTGTATCATCTTTAATACCCACATTTTGAGTGTCGGTTACGCTGTGGTCGTACGTAAACGACTCAATTTGCAGGGCCCGCCATGTTGCGTGGACCTCCACAGTCCTCGCGGAAGTGCTGATACCTGATTCAATGGCTTGTTTATCAATCACTGTTACTTTGCACCTGAATCAAAATAGAGCGTGCCTAAGCTGGAAAAAGAGAAGTTTAATTCCGTTAAAATGAGGTAATGAAATCCGGTTGAAAATTGGTGCACTTTTATTTCTAAGGTATTTCACATTTTAACTATTCCTGTTATCGTGAAATCACCCATTTGTAGTTTAAAATCCTACTCGACAAGCACAAAGCACAAG
Organism: Bemisia tabaci; assembly: GCF_918797505.1. NCBI lineage: Eukaryota > Metazoa > Arthropoda > Insecta > Hemiptera > Aleyrodidae > Bemisia > Bemisia tabaci. The sequence continues at coordinate 43,227,545 of NC_092793.1, read as the reverse complement.
CATCCCACGTTAGCACGTTAGGAGGGAAAGAGACGCACAAACTGTGAAAAGCCCAAAAATGAATGCCACACTATGTTTTGCGAATAAAATGGATTCCGATGTTACTGCACGTCCGTGCAATGTAGTCACTGCCACGTCCCTGCAATATAGACACTGCAACGTTCCTGCGACGTGGACACTGAAACGTTCCTGTAAACGTTGTCGCTGACAACGTTTATCACACGGGAACGTTCCGGAAACGGTACTTAATACATGGACATCCACGTAGAATTACACGTTCCGGTACACGTTGCTTTCCACGTGGAAGGTTTCACGAGAAACGTGGAATTCTACGTTGTTGTCAACGTTGAAATTGTTATCTGGGATGTTTTTTTCTAAAAAAAAAAATCGCGACCGAAGATAATAGAACTATAGCGACCCGAAATAGGTTTTTGTTCAATACTTTTGTCTGATTATTAGGGCATGAGATGTTGCAACCCTAGTAGCAGAACCACAGAAGGAAAAGATAAATATTCTGTACGAAAGTTAATTTTTTTTATATAATGCATGTATACAAAAGTGTTAAAAGTGAACATTTTTATGTAACCATTATATAAAAAATTGTTATAATTTTCGTGAGCTTTTCGCGAACATACTAAAAATTCTTCTAATTCGCGAAAAGCTCACGAAAATGATGACCTATTTTTTTATATAATCGTTACATAAAAATGTTCACTTTTAACACTTTCGTATGTATGCGTTATATAAAAAAATAAAAAATGTGTGTATAAAAAAAATTACCTTATCTAGCTTTTATCATTTTTCATACATTACGGTCAGGTCTGAACTTTGATTTTTTTTATATGAGCGTTACACGTTTTTTATATAAAACGATCATTTAGATAACAGATATGTTTTTTTATACTTTTTTTTAGAAAAACACAAATTTGTTCTGCTACTAGGGAACCTTTCAAGGAAAAAAGAGGTCTTCGGTAAGCAGCTTTTGACGCCCGAAATCATGTAGTAAATGCAGCTGGTACGATTTTCACGAATTCTGGTCGTTTTCATACATGCCGATGAATGCCAGACTTCAATCGCTGGCACCGACAAGGAGATCGCCAAAGTTGCTGGATCTTTAAACACAGCGCAGAAAAGCAGATCATTTTGCCAATTTGGTACCAATGTTGGCATTGTAAAACACGGAGAGGCATTCTGTTGATGCGTAGGTATGGAAAAGAGAGTGAAAGCCAACCGGGATTTTTCCGAAAGACAGAGGCTGTCCCTCGAAGAACTGACCATTGAGTGCGGGCGGATGAGTAGAATGGACCCAGGTAGCGCCGCGCATACAGCCGTAACAGCTGAGCTATCCCCGTCTCGCACTGATCCGCCTCTATGCGCGCTCACGAAGAGAGAAAAATGTAGATACGCCTTTATGTTTTTGCTTAATAACTTAAAAACTATTCGGATTTGAGCTTTCAGAGTCTGCCAGATCCCAGATCGAAAGAGCACCCTCTATTACATAGGTATTCTTATAAGAATCGACTAAAACTCGAAATGTCAAAATTTGCGGTTACGACCCTTTGCGCGGTAGGCGACGATTTTCCCTGAAGTTCTATGATGATCCACCAGACACCGTGAGAGGTCCCACGAGAGCACATACCTATGGGTCACACTTACACTCCCATGGGAGCGCACGGGTCACTTGTCGGCTCCCAGGGGAGCGCACGGGTCACATGTTGGCTCCCAGGAGCGCACACGGGCTCCGGCTCCTCTGTCCATTCCCCGGGGGAGCACACGTGATCACTTCTTGTCATTCCCCTGGGAGTGCATGTGATCACATGTCATTCCCCTGGGAGTGCATGTGATCATATGTCATTCCCAGGGGAAATTTGTAGCAGGGGAGATCTCCCCCGTGTAAGTAGTTACCAAAGACATTGAATCACGTAGACCGTGCATTCGGCTCGGTTTTGTACAGGCAGAGCTGGATTTATAGGGGGGGGGCATGGTGCCATGGCAACGGGCGGCAAATTTTTGGAGGCGGCGAATTCCTTTTTTTTTTTTTTTTTTTTTTTTTAGAAAAAGACGAGTTTTTGTTTCATGTTCGCCCTTTACGTGTCGCAAATCCTCTTTCCTTGAAGAATCATTTCCCCCTCCTCAAATATTTGTTTGCAACACTTTTCTGCACAAATGCGCATCCTTCTCACTATCGCAGAATCGGATTGCGCTCTTGCCGTGTTTCCGAAACTTATATTTCGTTTGCATCGGCATCGCGTGAATCTATAAAATATTAAATTGATCAAGACTAAGATATTATATTATTGATCAGAAATAAAACCCCCAGCCGTGAAGAAAAAAATCTTTGGATTTCTCTGAAAGTCCCTAAATCCCCAAAAAATCCCCAGAAATTGCGAAAACCACCATTTTCAACTCAGAAGTATGACTTCATTCGATGTTCCGATTTGCAATACGTATTTAAATCTGATTTGCTTGTTTGAATTTTGCCGCGCTATGAAAGCGTTTAACAGACGAGTAAATTAAAGAATAACAGTTGAGTATTTTTTTCTTTTTTTCTATTCTGTTTAACTGTCGAGTATATCGAGTGACGCAATCGTTTTATGTTCCGGCTTATTATCGGGGAAAAATAGTGTTGCCGATCAGGCCTACATAATATAGATGAAAAATTATTTTCTATTGAGTTGAAAGGAAAATTAAGGGTAAAAGAGTCGATTCTTACTTACTTTTGTCTCATCAAAAAAATCCCTAGATATCGGATCACAGTCTGTCACCGTATATCGAGGGGGGGGGGGGGGGGGGGGGCAAAAACCTAAATCCGGCTCTGCGTACAGGCGAAGTATAACAAGTTTCTCGGATTACCATGATGGGCGGGAGGGGAGGGGGAGAGAGCGTGTGTCCCAAGCATTCCAAGAGACTGCAGAGAGGCAATGGACAATCCATTCGCGCGCTCGGTTTTTCGCTAATAACTCGTTTTGAGTCCATGTTCAAGCGAAATTCCTAAAGATAAAAGTTGGAGGATATGTGAGTTTACAACCGAATCGCAAAGTTTCAGTTTTCCGAACAAATTACCAACCCAGAAAAAAGCCTCGCAGTCTGAAAAAAATTTACCGGGACCGCTCCTGCGCATTCGCAGATGTGCGCCTTTGGGACGCACGAACTCATCGATGCGGGTTGGTGCTAACCAAAGGCATAAAGACGGAGGGCTAAAAGCTAAAAATGAAGCTTCTTTTCAACCACCTCTACTATTAAGGCTAGAGGATTGGCGGCGAAATCGGGACAAAGTTTGAAATTCAAATGTAGGGGGGGAACTAAATAAAATTGCGGAAACAAAGTATTCTAGGTTGATTTTTGCCCAAATTCACTTACCCACTCATATTTTTTTAACTTTAGGTTAGCTTTGGTCCGTCGTTGACCGATTAATTTCATTTGGGAGCAATGGCCATCTAGAGTCCCTTTATACTGAGAGTCAAGACAATTTGAATCCATTTCTGATTGGTTCCCGTATTTTAGGCCTCCACAGTGTCACAAACGGGAATAAAGATTACATTTTCACCAATTGCAAAGATTATAATCTGGAATGGACCAGGGAATCACGAGTTCGGCAAGGAACAAACGGAATGAGAGGAGGAACGGAGAAAGGCATTTGAGAATGGGCCGATCAAAGATTACGAAAAACGTTCAATTTCTGTAATCTTTATTCCCGTTTGGAGAATTTGCACGCAATTTTTTTATTGCTTCATCTGAAAGTGCCTAATGAGCTGAGTTCGCAATATTTTTCATAATTTTTTTCTGACATGGGAAATTGGAGAAAAATTGATTTAAAAGTGAGAAAATGTGCCGCCTTGTGACGTCATCTGGCGGCATTTCCCATTTAAACACATGTACTTTAGCAGAATCGGTTATTTTGTCATATCTCCTCTAATAATTGCTCAATTTATGAATCAAGGGTATCTTCGTGTTCAGCTCACTCAGAGGATTCCACTTAAACAGGAAATTCATCAAATTTCAGACCCTTGCAAATTCTCCACTCTCAGTATAAAGGGACTCTATGGCCATCTAGAACTGTAACGGCCTGTTTGAACCTGCAGAACCACCATGAGCAGAAGAAAAACTAACTTTATCTGAGATTACTGCCTGTTACCGAGCAAAAGTAGGTGTATTATATTAGGACGCAGTCCCAACTTTCTTAATATATTCGTTTTAGGCATTTAAAATACGTTTCGAAGAAGAAATGTGGAAAAATCAAGAGAACAAGTTCAAATCAAATTTCCGTTTGCTGCCATGGATTCTCGCGCTCATTTACACACTCACTTACTTAAGCACTAAAAGCGCCAAACCAGGCTTCACTTTTTCCCCGTGCTTGTAGATACGAGCACTCCGTCTTTATGTCTTTGGTGCTAACATTCATCGCGGCATGCGAAGATTTGCACGGTTTACGTGATTCAATGTTTTTGGTAGATACATGTGCTCCGTCTTTACGTCTTTGTTTGAGGTGAATCTACAGCGGTGCGTAGTAAGACATTTTTCCGCGCAGGGAGTGCTACCCCTGTGTTTTGAGTTTTTGGTCCTCGCTATGTAGGGATGGTCGAATATTTAGATATTCGAATATTCGATATTCGAATCATCGGCACCGAGATCATCGCATTACATTCGAATATTCGCTTCCGAAGTATTCGAAATCGCAAATTCGAATAATCGCATTCAAAAGTGTCATTTTATCTCTCACGGTTCATAAAAAATCAAAAATCGAAGCAATAATCGAAAATATTCGAATATTCGCATCCGAACGATTCGCAATCGCAAGATTCGAATTCTCAAATATTCGCAATAATCGCATTCGAAAAGTTTCGAATATTCGAATTCGATATTCGTCCACCCCTAGTCCGTAGGTACAGCCCCACGTGAGTCCTTGAGCTTTCATGAAAGTTAAAGGAATTTCTGTTAAAATCGAAGAGTCATAAGTTCTAGCCATGACATTTTTCTTCCCATTGACATGAAAAAAGACGAGAAAAGTAATTTCTGAAGCCCTGAAACTTGACCCCAGAAAAAAGTAGGGTTTAGCATTGATGACCTACTTGATGCAACCAATCGCGATTGATCGCTCTCAGCAGTTGCAGATATCTCTCTCCCACCGTGAGGTACGCTCCCTCGCACTTACATACCTATGGATTACATTTTGCAATAAGGAACCACTATTTCTGGCTCTTCCATAAAAGCACATATGAGTAGAATCAAATAAGTTTTGCTCTACCATGTCTGTCGACTTTTTAGCCCTTCAAAATGGAAAAATCTGACCTTTTTTTTTTAAATTTGTTCAAAATTTTACGCTTAATCAGATCCCAACATCGTTTTAGGCAGTTTTTGCCATTTAATATTAGAATTTTGGCCCTAAACAGCTGAAATGTCCTGTACCGTAGCCTGTCTGTGACTCAAGTGCGCAACTTTAACGCTACATAACCATCATCTTGCATCTAAATACTTCCACTTCTGCTGTAAATTCACACTCAACTTGTACCTAACTTATTATTTTCAGTTATATTCATCCAAATAAGTGAAAATATTGACCGTCTTTGCGTCAAGCAGCCTTGTCTGCGGAATTCGCGTCCTGTACCGTAGCCCCCTTTTTTCAGCATCATTTCGTCCGTTAGAGTGCAGCACTTATGAACTTTGTTTACTTTTTTTGCGTTATCGTGACTATCACACGCTGATGTCGAGCAGAGGAAAAAAAACCGCAGTGAAACAGTAAATTTTGACCGTTTTTTATGAGTTTCTAGGTTTAACGACCATCTAGGATGTCCTTACCGTATACCTACCTTTTTAATGCATAGGTAAATCACTTCAAACTCTCGAATTTTGGTATTTGTTCATACACTCTGATATCTTAACCTCAAATCCAGAATTTCAACCACATACGTGAATATGCCCGAGCACCATTGCCAATAATCACACGATTTGTCCGCACCGTAGCCGTCCGTACCGTAGCCCGTAGCCGTCCGATATCGTAGCCCGTAGCTGACGCGCGATGCGGCCGGGTCTACGGTAAGTACGGACAAAATGCGAAAGTCATCCAAAAATCGGTGCGCTGTTTGATAGATCATCCCACTTTACTTTATTTTATCTATCACCAAAATTTGGAATTTAAAAAAAAAAGAGAGACGTATTTTTTTTTTAGTACGACGCGACTTAGAAGAAGGAGGCTTTTTTTTCGATGATTGCATAAGGATCGCCATCTTTTTATTTTTTTCATTTTGTCTTTTAGAACTTTGAGTCCTCTTTTTCGTCTGAAGTTCATAGCAATTTATTCGTTTAATATTTATACGTTAATATCTAACTTATTTTTTTCTTATCGTCCTTTAAATATTTATTTAAGGTGATTTGTGACCACATTTTCGATAAATTTACCTTTTTGTTTTCTTTCTTATTTTGTAAAAGTGCACCTAAAACGTTCTAACGTTGTCAAGCTTGTTTTAAGAACTCGGCTTCTAAGATTTGTCCCTAATTATTTAATGCGTTTACTTTAAAATAAAAGCAGTTCATTATTTTTGAAAAACTGATTTACTTACTCTTTTTATACCTTTATTGCCTGTAATTATTTATAAAAGTGGCACTTATAAGCTATGCTATAACTTGGCAGTTTATTCCCCAATGAATTTCAGTTCTTTATAATTCGGCCCTTGCATACAGTAATATTTACGAATGCCTCTTCGTCCTTACCGTAGCCCGTTTGTGTACCGTAACGTTATTGTCCTGTACCGTAGACCAGTAAAAAATTGTACAATTTGTAGCTTTAAAAAGAGCAAATCTGTAGAAATTCTTTAAAAAAAGTTGTCTACCACATCTTCTAAGTTAGTTCTAAAGAAATTAATTAAATTTAAGCGTTTAATTACATGTCCTGGCTTTTTTAGGAGAAAAATGATGGCGCAAAATTCTAGAAATCGGACTTCAGAGCAATTGGGGGCTAAATTTTGAAAGTAAAAACTTTAAAGGATATTTTGTTTTATTCTTCTACAAGAATATAGCTCTATGAGTGCAAAAAAACTTAAAACGGTATTATTATCGCACGTATTGATAGAAAACCAAGCCTGTTTAGTTGGTCTACGGTACGGACAAAAAATTTAACTTCCAGTGATAAAAGAGGCCAAAAAAAAAATTTCTGTTGAAAACGAAGATTGACCACTATTAAAATCGACTTTCCAAGAGTATGAGGACTTCAGAAAACATGCTGAAGTCTTAAAATAACTAAAGTCACTTTTTTAAAAAACGATGGCTCCAGGAGCAAAACTTATTTGATTCTACTCATATCTGCATAGGGAAACCAATGGCATGTAGGTACCTATCTTGTTTTTAAAATGGGCCAAAAATAGTGGTTCATTTTTGCAAAATGTAGGTAATCCATATATCCGTATGGGGTCGTTGGCGCCCTTCACTGCCGTGTAATTCGGTTGCTACTAGATCCGTTAAGACCATTTCGTTCTGAAAAGCTTGAAGAAACTGAAATCAAAGCTTTGCCTGGTTGGACGGATCCGGGAACGTACCCCTAAGTCGTTTAATTTGATACCATCATCATCCCTGCGTGACCAAAATAAGAACCGTGACAGCAATTTCATTTCATTCATCAAGTTCATCGCATTACTGTAGGATATCACAGTGGAACAAACAAAATGACACACGTATCCTCGATACGAGATATGCGATCCTTATTTATTTTGAAGCGCTGAATTCGGAAATACTTAACGTCTATTTTTTTCCATCATCCTCCAATTTTCCGGAAAATGTGCACTTTTTGCCATTTTTGGGACTGCTGCTCCCTGCATAATGTAACCGTAAAATTTTTCTCGAGTACAAGATGCGTCCCTTCCGATGTACTTTAAGCCGCAGAGTTCAAAAGTTGCCTCTACATTTCTGCCCGTCACCTCTCAGTTTTCCAGAAGAGCCAGAGAGAAAAAAAAGGAGGTGTTTGCATTTCGTGCATCTTGGAATTTTTTTATGATTTGATGACGTAGGTCGGTACAGCAACGTCCCCTCTTCACGCTGTACCGCTGTACCAACCTACGTCATCAAATCATCAAAAAATTCCAAGATGCCCGAAATGCAAACACCTCCTTTTTTTCTTCATGCAGAGGAGCCACACCCCCCCCCCCCCCCAAAAAAAAAAACGCGTAAATTTGACATATTTTCGTCAATAATGCCATTTTTTATACATCTTTCTGGACCTGGCGTAAATGCCCTGTATTTTGAGCTGTTGAATCCGAATATCCCTGGTAAAAATGATCAGTTGAGATCTTATCAGTTGACCGTCAACCGTGTTTTGGTGCGAAAAAATCAGTTGACATCAGTTGACATCAGTAGGTATCTGATCAGTTGATGTCAGTAGAAATTGTCAGTTGACATCAGTAGATATCTGATCAGTTGATCAATTTAAAAATAATCAATGTTCTGAAAATATTGCACAAATATTGCATCTAGAGAGCGCGCACTCTAGGTGATGTATTTGGTACTAACGTTCCTTCGATGGTGCACATGCGTCATTTCAAATTGATCGATCGTAGAGTTGTGACTAACCTTAAAATCCGCGCCGCCCTAGTCGGGAATAGAACCCACGCCTCGGGATGAAGTTGCTATCCGTAGTCCAGTAACTTACCGCTAGACCAGCCAGGCTTGATACGGAAAGGCCCCGAAATTCAATCTCTTAACTATCGCAGGCCTCTGAGTCCGTAATATGTTTGTTTATTGACGGATTCTTTTAATATTTTACCATAATTTATTATTTATTATTTTTTATTTCATCGTGTAATTTATGTTTCAAATTCTTTATTAATTCCACTTAGGGCACCAGGCCTAAAATCGCGATATATCTCGAAATGTGACGTCATTAGTAAAACGGTCTACTATTTCCGATCAAGCCTCGTAAAAATGAAAAATTGGCAACGCTGTACAACCTAAACGAGGTGTTACTTCAAATTGAAACTTTGTCTGAAAGTTTGCCTTATCATAAGCTTTCATTTCAACATTGTCTCTTTGACCAACTCGGGTAACTGGGCCATACCCTCTGTATTTCTTCCCTGTTAGTGCTAATCATTTTTTCACAGTTGGTATACCTTCACTATGACGTACCTATAAGCCATCTAAGTAGAACATGTAAAGATAAATAAAACAACTAACATGTGGTCTGAGAGCTGATATAGATGTTGAGCCCACCAGACCTCTTATCTCGGTTTGCGACGTCGCAGAATTCTTGTCATACTTTATTTTTTAAATGGAAAACTACTCAACGTCAATTTTTAAAAACTTCCGTGTTTTTTCTTCTCTGCTTTCGAAGAAAACTCAATGGTACTTTGAAGAAGTGATATTGTTTTCATCTCCTTTTAAAAAATGAAATGGGGGTGGAGATTTTTAAACGCCGCAAATGAGATGCGTGTTCTGGTAGCTTCAACGTCGTTATACTTACAATTAGTTTAGATAAGTTATGGGTATGGGATGATGATGATACCATGTTGATATCAACACGGCACCAAATTTTACTCATCATGGTGGTACCTACCCAATTGGCAACACAGTAGGTACCATGTGTTTATCCAATTGGCAAAGTAGTACCATGTATTTATCCAATTGGCAAAGCAGTACCTACCATGTCGGCACCATATTTGCATCACGATCTCATGGTGGTACCAACACTATCGTATTCAGTCGGGTGCGCGGCTCGATAATCGAGGGCGATACATGACCCGCGTCGGCTCTGCGCGGGGGCGCACAGTCTGCGGCATTGAAAACTGAGATACGTGGTTTCGTACTTTATGTCGCAGAGGGTGGCAAAGGAAACCGAATCTTCCTGGCATCCGATTATAATCGGATTAAAAGGACACGTGCTGCACTTCCCGAAGTACTTTCGTGCCCCTTTTAGCCTAGAGCTTTCATTCCCCGCACAACGGGGCAGTGCGTCAGGCTGCAACTGAGTCGTACTGCTACCTTCATTTCGACACGATGACATGCATAACGTCGTCCTGCAATGAAATATAATGCCAAAACGACATAAATGATGTCCTAATATTCGCTCAAAAACGCTTGCCTGGTGGGCGCCCTCTGGCTAAACGTCGTTTTAGTCCGAACTATCGTACTGTCTACTTGCCCAACTAGAGACACTTTTTACCTTTGACAGTCTACCATTTCCAGCCCAGTGCACCAATAATTATGAAATTTTGTGAGACTAGAGGACTCCGGCCCCTGGCAGCTCCGCGGCCCAACCCCCTCGTGGATTCTGTCAAATTATGATGAGAACGACACCAAACATAATTTTTTTTTATATACCTACATTATTGTTGTGATTTTCATTAAAACTACCTACTATAAAGTTCCTTCAGATGCTTATCCATTCAAATCATTCATTAACAATGGGCCTGTTGCAAGGTGCGGGGATTTGCAAATTGATGGCTAATTCTTGGGGCAAATTTCACGAAAAGAACGATGGCGCTACTAAAAAACCTTGAAATATGACCTCTCAAACTAAAAAAATGCTGTTTTTGGAACCGACCCATTCAAAACGGTCGTTTTTCAACCGCCGTACTTGTGATTGGTGGAGCCATATGTATTCTGTGCTTGTGACGTGAAATGATATGACAGCCATGGTTTCTTCATCAATTACAATGTATTTTCCCTTTATGAAAAGGCAGCCGCTTTTCAAATGCAAATATCGAGTCAATCGATAATTTTTTGATCAAAATGGAAATCAGAAATGGATTCCTCGTATGTTTAAATGGTTAAAACCTTCATTAGATAAAAAAGAACCGACGGGATAAACCCTATTTTAAAGGAAGACTGTAGTCAATGGGCGATTGTTTACATCTGCTTAGTGATAACAGACATGGACATTAGCTCAATATTTGGCCATTTTCATGAATTTTTACTTTTTTGTCACTATTTGAAGGTAAGTTTATTTTGTAAATCAATTGTTTAGTGCCTTAGGATCATGTTAAAAGCTGTAAAGGTATACTTTGTTACTTATTAATTCAGAACACACTCGGCAGTCCAACGCTCAAACCATGGATGTTCTCTCAATGCGTGTAAATCATTCTTAACTCTTCAACAAACATCTCAATATCATTCAGAACGTTCCCACGTTTTATAAACTTATATGTTATTTTAAAATCCTGTGTATTTTAAATGTAACACTATACAGAAAAATTTATCGATAAAGTCTGGTAACCGAAGGAGGATCCTACGTCTACTTTCCTTGCCTCCAGCTAAAACATACCGGTCTCCTCATCTCATCAGTATTGTCAAAGGTAAGTTTTTTTCATCATCAATGATTGATACTATCATTTTGGTGTCTTCAGTGAAGCATTAAAGGGTGAAATAGTAAGAAGTAACAACTGACTCGCTACATCCAGGTTTGAGCGTTGGACTGCCGGAGTGTGATCTGAATTAATAAGTAACAAAGTGTACCTTTACAGCTTTTAACATGATCCTAAGGCACTAAACAATTGATTTACAAAATAAACTTACCTTCAAATAGTGACAAAAAAGTAAAAACTCATAAAAATGGTCAAATATCGAGCTAATGTCCATGTTTGTTATCACTGACCCTTGTAGCAACGGTTCGTGAAAAACTCGTAAAAAAAATGTAAAGAACTTGTGAATTTCATTAACACATAAAAAACTCGTAAAAAAGTTGTAAAAGAAAGAAGTTTTTTACAAGTTTTCGTTTTTATGTAAGAAACTCGTAAAAAACTTGTAAATAACTCATAAAATTTACTTTTTGTTTACAAGTCAGCTTTCAAAATTTTGACTCGTAAAAAACTCGTAAAAAACTTGTAAATAACTCATAAAATTTACTTTTTATTTACAAGTCAGTTTTCAAAATTTTGACTCGTAAAAAACTCGTAAAATACCTGTAAATAACTCATAAATTTACTTTTTATTTACAAGTCAGTTTTCAAAATTTTGACTCGTAAAAAACTTGTAAAATACTTGTGAATAACTCATAAAATTTACTTTTTATTTACAAGTCAGTTTTCAAAATTTTGACTCTTAAAAAACTTGTAAAATACTTGTAAATAACTCATAAAAGTTATAATTTATTTACAGGTCAATTGTCAAAATTTTGGCTTGTAAAAAACTTATAAAATACTCGTAAACAACTAGTAAAATTTACGTTTCATTGAAGAGTCAATTTTTTAAACATCGACTTGAAAGAAATTCGTGAAACACTCATAAAATACTCATACAATTTAACTTTCATTTACAAGGCAACCCCCGGAAACCGAGTTTCACGAAAATCGAGCGAACAGGAGCTGACTTAGCATTTTAGGCCACTTCCGCCATTTTGGATTTTGAAATTTTGAAAATCTGACCAAAAATACGAGTTTCCCGTCGTAAAGTACCCACGGATACCGAGTTTCACGAAAATCGAGCGAACAGGAGCTGACTTAGCATTTTAGGCCACGGCCGCCATTTTGGATTTTGAAATTTTGAAAAGCTGACCAAAAATACGAGTTTCCCGTCGTAAAGTACCCACGGATACCGAGTTTCACGAAAATCGAGCGAACAGGAGCTGACTTAGCATTTTAGGCCACGGCCGCCATCTTGGATTTTGAAATTTTGAAAATCTGACCAAAAATTCGAGTTTCCCGTCGAAAAGTACCCACGGATACCGAGTTTCACGAAAATCGAGCGAACAGGAGCTGACTTAACATTTTAGGCCACGGCCGCCATCTTGGATTTTGAAATTTTGAAAATCTGACCAAAAATTCGAGTTTCCCGTCGAAAAGTACCTCCGGTCCGAAAGTTTCAAGTAAATCCGTCGATAAATACCCCCTAAAACCTGAAATTTCATCTATAATGCTGTGACGTCACGCGACAGGATTGAACCTGTTGAAATCTCGGTACAGTAGCTTTATATAATTCATACTTTCTAGGTATTTTAAAGGACAAAATACGAGGGCTGAAAAATAACTTTACGGATGAAACTTAGAAAGTTTTAGTTTCGAAAAGGTTTAAGTGCTCTGAATGAAGTAGTAAGGACGAAGAACAAGCTGGATAACTACTATAGTCGCTCCTAGAAGGTAGAGTCCCTTTATACCCAGAGTAACGACAACTCGATTATCAGCTGACTGGCAGCCGACCTTGGCTGGCCATGGACGCCGAAACTAGTGCACTCAAACGAACGATATTGGGGGATAAGGATCAGGAATCCTGCGATGTCTGTCACACAGAAACAACAACATCAACAAATTGATCAATTAAAAAGAAAATGAGATTGGTTTGTGAATAATTTCTTAATCTATTTTCATTTTGGACCGATGGCAATAACAATTTACTCTTGATAATCCACAATTAGGTAATATTTTCATTATTCTTGTTCACATACGAGGTACCGCCATCTTGGTGCACTAGTTTCGGCCTCCATGAGCGAGAACCAATCAGAATTGGATTTTTTTTTAGGCCACTTTCAGCCCAATCCTGGCCCAACCAAAAGTGAGTTGTCGTAACTCTGGGTATAAAGGGACTCTACTAGAAGGGTTTGTAGGGATATTTCGACCTCACTCTTCATCAGCAGCTATAGCGCAGTTGGTAGAGCGCTCGGCTGTGAATCCAGTCGCCGCGCGCCGCGCCGTGGGTTCGAATCTCCACAGGTCCGCTCGAGATTTTACGCCGCAACATCTCTCGATTGGTAAATCAATTTGTTTAATATATGTCTCTTGTCTCTCTAATTAACTTGTGTGATACTTGTATGTACTGAATAAAACCACTAAATAGTTGATGATGTGTGAACAGAAAACTTGTACTCTTCACAAGTAGAGTGCGCTCCTGATCAATTTTTGGAAATCCTGATCTAAGAAAACAGAAATCTTGATCCAAGAAACGATGGAATTTTACATTAAGAAACCAGGTTTCTTGGTTCAACAACTTTCGGATGCTAAATCCAAGAAGCATGTTTCTTGTCGCCGCTTTTAAGCAACCAGGACTCTTAAGTCAATGCACCATTGCATTGGTCTAAGAAGGTTTTTTTTCCAGTGAGCTCTATTATCTAACATGAGTTTCTCACTTATTTTTCATAAGCTTTTTACGTAAAAAACTCGTGAAATGATTCCCAATTCGTCAACTGGGAACTTTTTTTTACGAGTTCTTTACGAGTTCTGTATAAGTTGCGAATCTTCATTTCACAATGTTTTCAATTTTTTTTTACAAGTTTTTCACGATCCGTTGCTACAAGGGGAGCAGATGTAAACAATCGCCCGTTGACTACAGTCTTCCTTAAAAATAGGGTTTATCCCGTCGGTTCTTATTTATCTAATGAAGGTTTTAACCATTTAAACGTACGAGGAATCCATTCCTGATTTCCATTTTGATCAAAAAATTATCGATTGACTCGATATTTGCATTTGAAAAGCGGCTGCCTTTTCATAAAGGGAAAATACATTGTAAGTGATGAAGAAACCAGGTCTGTCATATCATTTCACGTCACAAGTATGGCGGACCCGAAACGACCGTTTTGAAAATCCAAATTCTGAGGCGTTTTTAAGTTGATTTTTTGGGGGTTTCCGGCGATCAAAAAACTCCGGGAAAATTCCTGTGACATCAGGAGCCTTAAATCTTTCGATTAAAGCAATAAAAAAAATTGGTGCAACAGGCCCATTTAGCTAAAAACTTACCTTCAGTAATGGCATAATTTCCCAAATTTAGTGATGTAGGTAGGTATGTTTTCGCTTGATTTAATTTGAGAAAGTATGTGCATATTTGTTATGTTAATGACACATACTTCCACAAATTTAATTTATTCGAAATTTAATCAATTTAAAATCAAATTCATTGTTGCTGCAAAGATGAATCTAACTGAATCAGGTCGAACTTAGATTAAACGGGATGGATGCAGTTGTATCTGTCAAACTACGGTATAGGTTGTTTATCGATCTTCGATATGTCGTTCGATATAAAGCAGGATTAACTGGGATAAAACTGGGTGTATATTGATATTAACCGGGTTAAATGTAGGAATTTTGAGAAAAGGGGAATAATCCCATAGAGAAAAAAAAGGAGGTGTTTGCATTCCGGGCATCTTGGAATTTTTTTGATGACGTAGGTCGGTACAGCGACGTTTATCATAGATTTTCTTGGAAATGGTGTAATTTATGGAAAAAAGACATCCTCTAAAAAGTGCTTGAACTTATATCATGAGTTAATTTACCTAAGCAAAAAATGGGACATTATGGTCCGTTTTTCATACTTCGAATTCCGGATTTCGCTGGCCAGGTTGTACCGACCTACGTCATAGGGTAAACAAACCTCAAGATGCAAACACCTCCTTTTTTTTTTCCATGGAATAATCCTCCTGGCAAGCAAGGAGCCCAACCCCAACCTCTCGGGACTGCCCTACCTGGCACCCAAGGGACCGTGGTGTGTTTGATGTGTTTAGTGTGTGAATTTGTTGATTTTCATTCAGAATATAAGGATGATACCAACATACACATTATCATAGGTCTTCATGTTTCATTCTATTTACTTAAGACGACATTCTATAATTTAAAACCAGATTTAAATTGACATATCATATTCTATACTAAATAAACTCTCAGGCTTCCTTCATTTTAGTTTCTGATAACGCTTAGTTACAGCTCTTTACCGGACCGATTTTTATGATTTTTGCCGCTATCGACTGGCAAGTTTGATGTGTTTGGAGTGTTTGGTGTGGTTGATGTGTTCGATGAGTTTGATGTGTTTGATGTGTGTGGTGTGTTTGGTGTGAAGCCCCCGAAATGTTTGGTGTACCTATTTGATGTGTTCGGTCTTTTCGATGTGTTTAACGTGTTTGATTTGCTTGATATGTTTTGTGTTTTGGTTTATGTTCCATGTGTTTGCTGTGTTCAATGAGTTGGGTGAGTAGAATCAAATAAGTTTTGCTCTACCATGTCTCCCGACTTTTTAGCCCTTCAGAATGGAAAAATCTGACCTTTTTTATTTTTAAATTTGTTCAAAATATTACGCTAAATCAGGTTGTAACATCGCTTTAGGCAGTTTTTGCCATTTAATATCAGAATTTTGGCCCTAAACAGCTGAAATGTCCTGTACCGTAGCCTGTCTCCGACTCAAGTGCGCAACTTCAACGCTTCATAACCATTATCTTGCATCTAAATACTTCCACTTCTGCTGTAAATCCACACTCAACTAGAACCTAACTTATTATTTTCAGTTTTATTCATCCAAATAAGTGAAAATATTGACCGTCTCTGCGTCAAGCAGCATTGTCTCCGGATTTCGCGTCCTGCACCGTAGACCCCTTTTTTCAGCATCATTTCGTCCGATAGAGTGCAGTACTTATGAACTTTGTTTACTTTTTTTGTGTTATCTTGACTATCACACGCTGAGGCCGAGCAGAGGAAAAAAAACCGCAATGAAACAGTAAAGGGCTTGATGCAAAAACGGCTTTTTTCGCCCTCCCCCCCTCTGTAATTTCTTCAGACTTTGTCTATTGATTACTCATACTTGAGCGCTTCTTTTCCCAAATTTTCAGACCCCCAAAAAATTTTGGGGGGGGAGGGCTGGGGGGGGGGGAGTCAAAACCTGTGAACCTCGATATCTCTCGAACGAAGACAGATATCGAGGTCCGGTTTGGACTAAAAATCGTCTAGAATTGCATACTTTAAGATTCTAGAGGTCAAAATCCCGATTTCACATTTTAAAGTCAACATATGTGTTTTTTTTCCAGTTTTTAGGTCTAGAAAATTTCTTTTAAACGAAAAATTTACAAAGATCTCAATTTTTTATTTGAACCAAAGCCAGTTTTTTAAACTGTTCGTTTTTTTCCGCATCCAACGAGTGGTCCGTTAAGCTAGGAAACCAAACGGTTCCGGAGTTATGATCGATTGAAGTTTCCGCTCAACGCGCGCCGACAGATTTTCGCGCGCAAAAAAATCGAATTTGACTGTTATTAAATCAGATTGACTGTTCAAACTGAGCGAAATGCATTATTAGGGACTTTTGAGGGTCGCTGAGTTCAGAAATTACAGATACTTCAAAAAATTTATGTTTTTAAAATTACAGCTCCGTACAGGACCACTCAGCGCAGCGGCCGGTCGGCGCTCAGTGGGCCTCTAAAATAGCGCTACAGAGCTGTAATTTTAAAAACATAAATTTTTTGAAGTATCTGTAATTTCTGAACTCAGCGACCCTCAAAAGTCCCTAATAATGCATTTCGCTCAGTTTGAACAGTCAATCTGATTTAATAACAGTCAAATTCGATTTTTTTGCGCGCGAAAATCTGTCGGCGCGCGTTGAGCGGAAACTTCAATCGATCATAACTCCGGAACCGTTTGGTTTCCTAGCTTAATGGACCACTCGTTGGATGCGGAAAAAAACGAACAGTTTAAAAAACTGGCTTTAGTTCAAATAAAAAATTGAGATCTTTGTAAATTTTTCGTTTAAAAGAAATTTTCTAGACCTTAAAACTGGAAAAAAGCACATATGTTGACTTTAAAATGTGAAATCGGGATTTTGACCTCTAGAATCTTAAAGTACGCAATTCTAGACGATTTTTCGTCCAAACCGGACCTCGATATCTTTCTTCGTTCGAGAGATATCGAGGTTCACAGGTTTTGACTTCCACCCCCCCCCCCCTAGCTCTCCCCCCCAAAATTTTTTGGGGGTCTGAAAATTTGGGAAAAGAAGCGCTCAAGTATGAGTAATCAATAGACAAAGTCTGAAGAAATTCCAGAGGGGGGGGGGCGAAAAAAGCCGTTTTTGCATCAAGCTCTTTTGACCGTTTTTTATGAGTCTCTAGGTTTAACGACCATCTAGGATGTCCTTACCGTATACCTACCTTTTTAATGCATAAATCACTTCAAACTCTCGAATTCTGGTATGATTTGATACGCTCTGATATCTCAACCTCAAATCCAAAATTTCAACCACATGCGTGAATATGCCCGAGCACCGCGTTGCCAATAATCACACGATTTGTCCGCACCGTAGCCGTCCGTACCGTAGCCCGTAGCTCACGCGCGATGCGGCCGGGTCTACGGTAAGTACGGACAAAATGCGAAAGTCATCCAAAAATCGGTGCGCTGCTTGATAGATCATCCTGTTTTACTTTATTTTATCTATCATAATAATTTGGAATTTAAAAAAAAGGAGAGACGTATTTTTTTTTAGTACGACGTGACTTAAAAGAAGGAGGCTTTTTTTTCGATGATTGCATAAGGATGGCCATCTTTTTATTTTTTTCATTTTTTCTTTTAGAACTTTGAGTCCTCTTTTTCGTCTGAGGTTCATAGCAATTTATTCGTTTAATATTTATTCGTTAATATCTAACTTATTTTTTTCTAATTGTCCTTTAAATATTTATTTAAGGTGATTTGTGACCACATTTTCGATAAAGTTACCTTTTTGTTTTCTTTCTTTTTTTGTAAAAGTGCACCTAAAACGTTCTAACGTTGTCAAGCTTGTTTTAAGAACTCGGCTTCTAAGATTTGTCCCTAATTATTTAATGCGTTTACTTTAAAATAAAAGCAGTTCATTATTTTTGAAAAACTGATTTACTTACTCTTTTTATACCTTTATTGCCTGTAATTATTTATAAAAGTGGCACTTATAAGCTATGCTATAACTTAGCAGTTTATTCCCCAATGAATTTCAGTTCTTTATAATTCGGCCCTTGCATACAGTAATATTTACGAATGCCTCTTCGTCCTTACCGTAGCCCATTTGTCCGTACCGTAACGTTATTGTCCTGTACCGTAGACCAGTAAAAAATTGTACAATTGGTAGCTTTAAAAAGAGCAAACCTGTAGAAATTCTTTAAAAAAGTTGTCTACCACATCTTCTAAGTTAGTTCTAAAGAAATTAATTAAAATTAAGCGTTTAATTACATTTCCTGGCTTTTTTAGGAGAAAAATGATGGCGCAAAATTCTAGAAATCGGACTTTAGAGCAATTTGGGGGCTAAATTTTGAAAGTAAAAACTTTAAAGGATATTTTGTTTTATTCTTCTACAAGAATATAGCTCTATGAGTGCAAAAAAACTTAAAACGGTATTATTATCGCACGTATTGATAGAAAACCAAGCCTGTTTAGTTGGTCTACGGTACGGACAAAAAATTTAACTTCCAGTGATAAAAGAGGCCAAAAAAAAATTTCTGTTGAAAACGAAGATTGACCACTATTAAAATCGACTTTCCAAGAGTATGAGGACTTCAGAAAACATGCTGAAGTCTTAAAATAACTAAAGTCACTTTTTTAAAAAACGATGGCTCCAAGAGCAAAACTTATTTGATTCTACTCTGGTGTGTTTTTTTTTTGTTCGGTGTTTCTGATGTGTTTGGTGTGTTTGATGTGTTAATTTGGTGTGTTTGATGTGTTTGGTGTGAAGCCCCCTTAGTTTTTGGTTTGTGGGAAGTTCTTCAGCCCCCTGCTTAAAATAGAACGATATATTGAAGATCGATTTGCAAACAGCGATAGCCTTCCTTTCATCCCGGTTGAAGAATATAAGTACATCCCGTTTTATCCATGACTATCCTTTTTCGGTGAAATTCCTCCATTTTATCCCGGTCATCATAAATACATCCTGTTATATCCCTGTCAATCCTGCTTTAAATCAAACAATAAATTGAAGATCGATATACAAAGAGCGATATTCTTCCTTTTGTCCCGGTTAATGAATATAGGTAGATCCCGTTTCATTCCTGTCACTCCTGTTTAGGTAATTAATTCCTCCCTTTTATCCCGGTTCATATCAATAAAACCCGTGTTATACCTGTCAATCCTGCTGTCAATCGAACTATATATCGAAGAGCGATATCCTTCCTTTTATCCCGGTTAATATCTCTAAATCCTGTTTTATTCTCGTCAATCCTGTTTAGGTTAAATTCCTCCCTTTTATCCCAGTTCATATCAATAAATCCCGTTTTATCCCTGTCAATTCTGCTTTAAATCGAACGACATATCGAAGATCGATATACAAAGAGCGATATCGATCCTTTTATCCCGGTAAATGAATGTAGGCACATCCTGTTTTATCCTTGTCAATCCTGCTTGAAATCGAACGATATATCGATGATCGATGTACAAAAAGCGATATCCTTCCTTCCATCCTGGTCATAATGAGTATAGGTACATCCCATTTTATCGATGACTATCCTGATCAGGTGAAATTCCTCCCTTTTATCCCGGTTAATTAGTATCACCCAATCCCGTTTTATCCCTGTTAATCCTGTTTAGATAAAATTCCTGCCTTTTATCGCGGTTTATATCAATAAATCCCGTTTTATACTTGTTAATACTGCTTAAAATCAAACGATATATCGCAGATCGACATCCTTCCCTTTATCCCGGTTTATTAATATAGGTACATCCCGTTTATCCATGACTATCCTGTAGAGGTAAAATGCCTCCGTTTTATCCCGGCGGTCACTATGGAGAAATCCCGTTTTATCCCAGTCAATACTATCTATTTACTATTCTATCCTATTTGTTCCCTATCCACACTATTTTATCCCTATACATCCTGTTTTATAAATATAAATCCCCTTTCACACTGATTATTCCCTTTTTCTTGAAATCTATCTCTTTTATCCCGCACGGAAAAAAATAGGTTGTCTCTAACAGCTAATGCGGTATGGTTGAAAAGTAAAAAGCCGTGAGAACCAACAAAAATAGTTGGATTCACCAGCCACGTTGACCGATGTGACCAAGCACGAATCCAATTTACCTATACGCCTAAATTAAATCTGACTGTTGCATCTTTTAGTGGTGCAACCAGCAATGTATGTTATCATACCCTCACAAGTAGGCCAAGCCAACAAGAATCTTACGGCGGATGTTACTGTGGCTGAGATGGACGGATTAACCATCTTGACAAAGCTGAACTGGCCATCACAAAGGCGACCCAACCATCAGGTACCGTCAGCGCGGTGAGAGTTCCCGCCTGGCTAAGCTGCGGTCCGCCATTTTTCCTTTGTCACTCAGTTACGAGTTCATCACGTTGTTGTTCGGAGTCTGTGCGCTTGGCTATATTTATCTATATTAATCCATGTGAATTTACGCGTAATTTGCCCAAATTCGTGTTCGAATCGTTTCTACAGCTACCGTCTTCTCTTTAAATCTATCTGTTTTAACTTTCCACGCATATTTTCCGAGATTTCCTAGTTACCTGTATCGACCACTTTTTGGAGGTTATAAGAGTTGCTGCGATGAATCTGGCTAACAAAATGTGTGAATTCTGAAAACTTGAAGGGCGTTTCGCAAAATAATGTTCTGTTATTTAGTGAGTGTCGGTTCTGTATAAAGTCATTGCGAAAGCGGGAAGATACGGAAGTCCCTTGAAAATGATAGACCAGTGATTATTGAATACTTCGTTCGTATATCTATTTGTGTTAAAATTTTAGAGAATCAAAATACTCTGATGCAGAGTAAAATTTTCCTGGGATATTTGTTGAATATAAGCTTTAATCAAAATTTGACAGTTTCTGTCCCACCGTGAACTGTGGCAATTGGTACTGCGTGTAGTTTATTTTTTTAGGTATATTTTGAACTACCTATCTATCTACTTATTATGAAATCAAACTTTTTGTGAAACTGATTTAGTCTGTAAATGATTCTTTGACGGTAAAAACAAGTTTCGTTTTGGTATCATTTACTTGAAATCGGTGAAGCAATTATCTGCTATTTCTCGTCAAATTTGCTTTAACTGCCAGTAATTGTATGTGTACCGGAATTTTTAATCAAAAAGTAAGTAAAATATCTACTACTTTCATATCAAATTTGTTTCTGATAAGTTGAGTTAATATTTAAAAATATATGTTGAGTGGATGTTAGAATCCATAAAGTTCGTCGGAGCATATGGAATTCGGGAAGCTTGAAATTACCATACTACGCAGGTCGGAAACGCCACACTAGCATGGTGTCAGCCGTATCGTGTAATTTACGATACTGGTATATTGGTAACTAACTAAACTGCGCAGCTTCATTGGAAAAAAAGCAAGAAGACAGCATGGTTAATAATAACCAAACACTGGTAAATCCGATCATATTTTTTTTTTTGTAGCGTGTGTAGTAGAAATAAAAAGTATAATAAAGAAAAAAACAGGCTGTGCGATTTAAAGAAATGAAACAAATGATCACAAATACAAATCTAGATTCGAATTCAGTTATCAAACTCAAGCAGGTCGACGTTGACGGTTAAATATAGATTTTTTGTGCTCCTTCATCATCGGTCGTCATAGCTCAATCGTTAGGGTGTTAGGTTAGGATTAGGTAGGTCCAGGTTCAATCCCAAATAATGGGTTGAAAAAATTCTATCGTAGTAAAATAAGTTGAGTAAATTAACAAATTTCATATTTTTCATTTTTACAATTTAGCGTTCTCAGATATTTATTTTATGGGGCTCCTGGCCCCCTATTTTCCATTAAAAGCCCCGAAAAATTGTAGCAATGACCGCTGTCCATTTTGGCAAAACTAAGCGGGCATGGTAGCCCTCAAAATGGGTCACTTTGACATAATTGCTGAGCGCTGCGGCCGAGCGCTCGGGTTGATCTAACCATCTTCGCAGGGCTGACCCAGCCGCGCGGCATGAAGGCAGCGTCACTACCTGCTGGTTGTCGATCTAGCCAACAATTTGGTTGGCGCGGTTTTCAGCTTACGAAGATGGTCGAATCGACCATCTTCATGACTGCACGAGACAACCTTTTTTTTCCGTGCGGTTAATATCAATACTTCCCATTTTTATCCGTGTTTATCCTGTTTAATATCGAATGATTTACGGAAATATACATTTAAATTTCCCGGGGATTTTCAATGACGTTTTCTGATTGGTTAATGAAAGGACCAATGAGAATGCAAAATGAAACGGACGTACACACAAAAAAGGCGTTTTTTTTAACTATAAATTGTAAGTAGTTGTCTATTATATAAGTCGAATTTAAAGAAGGACTTGCACAAAAAAATTTTCGACCCCCTCCCCCCCCCAATTTTTTTTAAAGTGGGCGTCTTATGTTACTTCCATTTAACCCTAACATGAGACAACAGGTTAGATAGATATTTTATTCTGTCTTATGTTAGATGGTCTGTAAGTAACATGATACGAAAATTTACATTTTTAAAAAAGAGAAAGAAAAATATTTACAAACAAATTGCTTGTAGAGCATTTAACACTCACACAACAAAGAAATTTTGAAAAAAAAATATAATTGAAATCGTACTTAAAACGAATGAACAAATTGAAAATAACCCGTGTCTTTAAAATCCTAGCTTAACATCCTAATGAAGTCTGTAAGTCAGTATAAAGATTGCAGTAATGAGCAAGTACTTACTTGCTTTTAAGTAGGAAAAAAAGGCACGACTTAAAATTGCCTTGGTAAAAAATGTTAAATTTTTTGGTATTTTTTTTATTACCAAATTTTGAGCAGCGGTCGAAATAAAAAAAATTGCATACAACTCCATCAACTGGAATATATTTTTGAGATTCACACATATTTTGAGTCTGATACGGCTGAGGGTGAATAAATTACCACCAACACTATTTCGAGCACTTGCATTTCTCTCAAAATACGCTTTTCAAAAAAAAAAATCACTCCAAAACTTACCTTCGAGTTTAAGACTAGCTTTCGTTTTCTTTAGATGCTACCCTTTGAGGTAACCACGCCTTTTTTGTTTAAGAATCACTTAAAAAGGCTACCAAAGATGGAAAAAAAGAAAATTCCTGACATGTCTCATGTTAGGATGCTGTCTCAATTTGAGCAAGTAGACAGTAAGTATCATTGCCACATCATCTCAATCATATGATAATATAGGTAGTCGATCCTGCAATGATAGGTCTGAATCGCCGCCGACGAGACAGGATAAAGTAATGTGCTGTGAGTTTGATCTATCATTCTTCTTTTCTAGCAGGTAAGCTAGGTCACAATATTTAAGACTACCTATACGTAGGTATGTACTAGGGTGTCCTACAAAAAGGTTGACCCTCAAAAAGTTACGTTTTCTGGTTTAAAAAATGTTCCATTTGGTTGGAAAACACTTGTGGCCAAGTTCTAGATTTTTAGGTACCTAAGGTTTAAGTGCAGCTGCATCGCACATTTTTTGTAAAATTTGCGATCCCAATATTTGAGATTTTTGACGATTTGATGCTTTCCTTTAGGGACGAAGCAGTCACGCAAGAGCCCCAAAAATTTAAAAATGATAGTCTCCTAACACACTTCTTTGATATACCTAAACTGAAAATAATGTCGTGCAAGACGCGCAAGTATTTTTTAAAAAATCGGAAACTTGGCCAAAAACGCTGAATACCTAGGCGCAAATGGGATACATTTCAGCGAGTTTATTAATTTTTTAAAGTTTGAAGGAATATTTTTATCGTCGTAAAAACTCAAGGCGGACTTCTAGTGGACTTCTTTTGATATAAATTACTCATTTGCGCGTGTAGGATGCGGAAGTATTTTTAAAAATTCGGAAACTTGATCAAAAACGCTGTATTGAAGCAAAGATATATTTCGGAGAAAATAGACTTCTTTTTAAAGGACCTCGCACACCTCTTATGGGAAAGTGCACCATGACGGATCCTTAATTGTTTTTTGACATTCGATTCTCTTCAAGATGCTGATCAAAAGTTATCATTCTGTCAACTTTCTACGATGCACCGTTTTCGCAAAAAACGGCCGAGAAGATTCAATTATTTGGCGACAATGAATCAAAAAGAACAAAACATTCGATTTAGAGACATGGGGAAGAGGTGATAGTAGAGCGGGAGAGAGAAACTGATTTGAATGGTCGAGCAAAACGGCGGGCGGAATCCCGAGAGAAGACTGCCGCTCGGTGCTGGAGTTCCCCTGATTTCCTTGTTGACTTACAGCCGACCGTTCACTCAAGTGCTGAAATGAGGAATCTTTCTGGCTCTTCATCGCCGAATAATTGAATCTTCTCGGCCATTTTTTGAGAAAACGATGAAAGCTGGCGCAATGATAACTTTTGATCAGCATCTTGAGGAGAATCAAATGCCATTAAACAATTAAGGATCCTTCATGGTTCACTTTCCCATAAGAGGTGTGCAGGGTCCTTTTCAGTCTGCAGTTCTCGAAAAATTTGCAAGAAGTTCTTCAATTATATCTTTCTTTGGCTGCACCAACCCTGGTTTATCAATGCCATCTAATTTCCATCCAGTTTGTTAGATTTTTATCTCATCTGCTAAAGTCAGATCATTACATAGGTATCAAACAAGTAACCTTCTTAGGTAAATGCAGCCCTTATCAACATTGGTCTCAATTTAATGAAAAGTAATGCTTCGTTTTTTGCTTTTGGCAAAAATGTTTCCATCCAACTAGGATTTCAAATACGTAGCTTCAAAATCATCTTTTCTCTATTCCAATTTTCTTACAGATACTCTCAATAAAACTATTTTGCTGTCGTTGCCTTTATTTTGATAGGAGCTTTCATATGTTTGTGAAAGTGTTCACAGGAACATGCTTCAACTTAACTGAAGCGATTGATGCACTCACTTCACTCAAATGCAAGCTTCATTTTCTTTTATTCAACTAGACTTAGAACTTCTCCAAGTCGTACACATTAGTCAAGCTCCTTATTTGTTATATTAAAATTGTATTTTCTTTAATATATATAAATCTTTGTACTCCTATTACTCTATACTGTTTCATTCCCACTCAGCCTCTGGCCATTTATACTTTCATAATCTCTATGTCCATTGCTGATTTAAGGACCGATCCCAACACCTCTGGTCAAATTTGCTTGCTACGTAACCAGCGGATAAGTATTTATCCTCTTGCTAAAGCCTGGACGAAAAGTTCAGTTCATAATGTAACTTTACTTAAACGCAGTGACTACAGAGTGACTTCTAGTCTTCTATATCAGGAAAGTCTTGGGAAATGTGAAGTTTCCCTCTGTCAACATGCATTATTTGTTAATTCAAACATGGCTGACTTTGAGTAGGATCTTTTGTGCTATGCCGGCCATGCTTTTGAGTCCGTGCCATTAAGATGGTGTTGCATTAAGTAAGGTCATCTGATGAATTTAGTTAGTTACTGTCATGTTCAGAAAGATAATGATTTTTCTTGCCTCATTTCCTTGTTATAAGAGTGTTTTACCTATTGCTCAATTAATCCTTTAATGCAATCTGTTAATTGATGTACAAATTATTTGTTAAGTTTTACTGTGTAAATATATTCTCCTCCAACCATCATCCCTTTTTTACCGGTCTACTTCTATTTCCAAAGAGTTTTTTAAGAGGCTGAAAAAGTGATATTGTATTAACAAAGAATGTATATTCAGATTCTTCAGGAGTGTTTTGTTTATCCCCCAGTGTTTTCTTCACACATAAGTAATGGGTATGAAGTTCAAATACTCTTTCATACGTCGTCAAAAGCACTTCTTTAAATTTTACACCAAAATGAAAAATCAACAGTAATGGTAACACACAGTGCTTCCCTCTCCATTAGTTTTTAAGAGCTCTATTAGGTATGTCACCAAGGAGTGCAGTAACACCAGAAGTGAATTTTTGAGAAAAAGGGACCACTAGACAGGGTGTAACTTCAAACTACATAATACATGCACGTTTTCTTATCAAAATTCCACATGGGACACAATTTGTACGACAAAAATCACTGAAATTAACTCCTCACCCAGGTATTTCCCTAGTGGAAGTGAACCTCATGCGGCGGGAGGTCTGCAGGTGGTTAACCATCCGCGGCGGGGACTAACCTCCTGCAACCTCCTGCTAACCTCAAGCAACCCCCCGTCGCATGAGGTGGACACCCTGTTCCAGGAAAAAATACGAGCAACCTCCCGCGAACCTCCTGCGAACCTCATGTAAACCTCTCGCAAGCCTTAATCACCTCAAGCAAGGGCCTGTAACCCCGTGCAGGTAACTAAGGCTTGCGAGAGGTCTGCATGAGGTTCGCAGGAGGTTCGCGGGAGGTTACTCGGTTTTTTCCTGGAACAGGGTGTTCACCCCATGCGACGGGAGGTTGCTTGAGGTTAGCAGGAGGTTGCAGGAGGTTAGTCCCCGCCGCGGATGGTTAACCACCTGCAGACCTCCCGCCGCATGAGGTTCACTTCCACTAGGGTTACGTTTTTTCACGCATAAATTCAGACTTTCCACTCATATAAAAAACAATGATCTACCTGAGTTAAATAGCACGCAAAACGTTAATGTGACAGTCTCGTAGGTATTAAATATGACAACCTCAATCACGGCACCTAGGTTCAGCTATTTCACGTTGCGTACACTTAGAACAACAATTGGAAAGGAAGGAACAACACTTCCTTGAGGAAGAAACACTGCTTATTGCGAAGATTGTTCTAACTGATTTAGTGAACAGGTTGATTCAAGTAAAGTGTGATAGTTTTTTTTGTGAAAGGGAAATTCTAATTTTTTTAACCAATGCTGCATAAAAACGTCGACATCTTGGTTAGGAGTTGATATCAGTAATTTTCGCTGCGCAAATCGAGTTTAGGTAACGTATTTCGGAGAAATACGGCTGGCGTCGTATGGGCCGAAGGTATCGACTTCTAACGGCATATTTACGACAAAAGAAAAATAGTTTTGGTCCCAGAGCCAGAAATTTGGAAAATCTCTGAACTCCTTTTAACTCGTACCTAATAGGTAGGTACCGGGCTTAAATATCCTTAGAATATTTTTTTTTTTTTTTTTTGATCTGGAAAGTTGAAGAAATAACGGAACGAAATTGCTGTGATTTAGGTACATTCTGATTTGTTCATGTTCGAGAATGACGAAGGCAAAATGTGTAGCAAAAAAAAGAAGGACGCCGAACCGCGAGCTAAGATACGAGTAACAAACTACTGGTAGCGGTGGCTGTTCCTCATTGGCTGATAGAGAGTGGTTCTTGATTGGCCCTGCATAGAGCGAGAGATACAACTCTAACACGCCCTCTTAATCTAAATAGCGAATTTGTGACAAAAGAAGAGGGAACATGAACAATCAGTTGATGAACAATCAGAGGGAACAACAAACGCATCTTTCGCTCCCAAGTAGCATTTTTCAAAGTTAAAGTTGCAAGAAGTTGAAACAATATTGGTTAAAAGTCGCAACTAAGTTGCAACTTAGTTGCAACTCTCAGTCAACATTTGGTCGATAAGTGCCGATTTTCTGCGATCTGATCGGAAGAAAAGTCGCAACTTAAGGCAATTGAATTGCATGAAGCTTCCAACTTATCGACATTGCCAAAATCATCATGCAAACCTTCTCCTGTTAAGCACTCTGTCAGACACCCTATCCAGCCTCTCTGGCCGTTCGTAATTTTTACGCGACATGAGGTAAGGAGAGACTTATCCTAAATACATCGTAAAATTCCAGTGCACTGTTAAAACAAGCAGTGAACTCCAACACAATGTGTTGATAAGGCGCGTCGCATTAACTCGCACATATCAACTCCTTTAGTTTCCATTTACAGAGATTTCAAAATAGGCAAGTAGCACAACAAGAGAATTCATACGATCCAACACTGCGAGGTCAACGACGCACCTTGACGAGACCGTGTTGTGAATGTAGAAAGCTATTCGAACGAGTTTAAGTTTTTTGATCTGCCCCATGCAAAATCTTATCAGATTATTAAAGAAAAGTGCTACGTAATAATTTAAGCGAAGAAAGGAAAAATTCTGTCGAACTTCTGAAAGATAAAGTCGATTTAAAGGTATTTTGGGGCTAAAATACCCAAATCACCAGTACTATAAATCCCGTTATATTATTGAAAAGAAATTTACTCGATAGAAATGCAATTGCATTAGATCTGTCTTGATTTTGTTATTTTAAACGTATTTCCATGCAAAGAAGTTCAACCATGTTCATGCTTTATTCATCCATGAATTGAAAGTAAGCAATCTACATCCCGAAATCTACCGATTTGCCGTAAAAAATTGCAAAAACTTGATATACCAGGTCGATGCACCCACTCGTTGAATTTACCAACCAATTTCGTGAGTGCAAATGTGTAAAAATCAATATGCTATAGTCATTTTGGGTGCATTTATTTTTCATGAAACAATAATGATTTCAATCCCGAAAAACCATCAATTTTCCGTATAAAATCGAAAAAATTGAAATGTGTCGACTCCCTGACGTGAAAATTAGATTCGACGTATAAACATACTTACGTATCGATATGCTGAACAGAAACCATGTGTAGATACAGTTGTCAGTCCGCGGCAACATCAATTCAACAGAAAAACGGCAATGATTAGATCGGATTTTAGCCGTTTTGCCCGCCTCTCCTCGTTATTTACAAATCCCTAGTAGCAGATTTATATAAAAAAATTTTTAACGAAAGTATACCACTCATACGCAACGGTTAAGTAACGGGATGTTCAAAGGAAACCGCCGTCGTATAACCGTTATTAATTAAACAATTTTATAAATTGCGCGAATAACCTTTATAATTTGTTTATATAAAAGTTATTTGTAAAAATGTTTTATATAACTGTTATACTTCAGTTATTCATCTTTTATATAAATACGCTCTTTATATGTATATTTTATATAACCGTTATACTTTGATTATACATTCTTCTTATACAGGGTGTTCGAAAAGTCCCCTCCCCCCCTCTAACTTTTGACCTAATTGAGGCAGAGATTTGAAACTTGGAGGGTGTTCCTAGATCAAAGGGAGCTACTTTTTGACCCCCCCCCCCAAAATTTTGGGGGGCCCCATTATGGGGGGGTTACGGACCCTAACTTTTAATTTTCAAATGGGAAGACCCCTTTTGTGATACCTCGTTCGAAAGAGCATAAAAAAAGAAAAATTTTCGCGCAAACCGGAAGTCATTATCTCAAACCGTTTCAAAATGGCGGCCGGTCAAAGTTCCAAATGACCGAAAATTGGCACCTCTGCTTTTTGCACATGGATTTGCTTGAAACTCGGTATCTGGGGGTGTTTTGGCACGAGAAAAACGAATTTAACGTTAGATTTTCAAAAAAACCCTAATTTTTCAAAATGGCGACCGGTTTAGGCTCAAAAAGGCCGAAAATTTGACAAACTCGATTTTTTTGCCAGTGGATTCACCTGAAATTCGGTATGTGGGGGTATTTTGACCCGAGAATAACGAATTCAACGTTAGATTTTTAAAAAAACCCTAATTATTCAAAATGGCCGCCGATTAAAGTTCAAAATGGTCAACAATTGGCAACCTCGACTTTTTGCCGATAGATTCGCCTCAAACTCGGAGTTTGAGGGTATCTGGGTGGGAGACAAACGAATTCGACGTTATTTCACCGAGTTTCAGGCGAATCTATTGGCAAAAAGTCGAGGTTGCCAATTGTTGACCATTTTGAACTTTAATCGGCGGCCATTTTGAATAATTAGGGTTTTTTTTAAAAATCTAACGTTGAATTCGTTATTCTCGGGTCAAAATACCCCCACATACCGAATTTCAGGTGAATCCACTGGCAAAAAAATCGAGTTTGTCAAATTTTCGGCCTTTTTGAGCCTAAACCGGTCGCCATTTTGAAAAATTAGGGTTTTTTTGAAAATCTAACGTTAAATTCGTTTTTCTCGTGCCAAAACACCCCCAGATACCGAGTTTCAAGCAAATCCATGTGCAAAAAGCAGAGGTGCCAATTTTCGGTCATTTGGAACTTTGACCGGCCGCCATTTTGAAACGGTTTGAGATAATGACTTCCGGTTTGCGCGAAAATTTTTCTTTTTTTATGCTCTTTCGAACGAGGTATCACAAAAGGGGTCTTCCCATTTGAAAATTAAAAGTTAGGGTCCGTAACCCCCCCAAAATGGGGCCCCCCAAAATTTTGGGGGGGGGTCAAAAAGTAGCTCCCTTTGATCTAGGAAAACCCTCCAAGTTTCAAATCTCTGCCTCAATTAGGTCAAAAGTTAGAGGGGGGGAGGGGACTTTTCGAACACCCTGTATATATGCTCTTTATATAACCTTTATACTTTGTTTACATACTGTGAATTTAGCTCTGCTACTAGGGACCGTTCCTATACTCATCTCAAAATTTTTCTCAGAACTTTGTTTTATTATCAGCTTCCATTTAAATCCCGGTTCGATGACCAAATCGGCAGCCCAAAAGGCAAGCCATATTTTAAAGGTTCTATGAGAAATTCGTAATATTATCGGCTATCAGGAAATCACCTCATGGCTAAAATTGGTGGTATAAATGTTTGAGTGCTTAAAATACTCGTATTCAAGAAACCAAGGCATTAAAATACCTATGGAGTCAAATTCTTTTTAATAATATAACGGGATCTACTACCAGTGATTTAGCTTCCCCCCCCCCCCCCCCCCGACGTGTCCGTGTGTTATAGACGTGTTGTAAACAGCTCTGACATTTCTCTTTTTTCCAGGATGTTAATTTCACATTAAAATTGTGTAGTGTGTTTCAATGTACGTAACAACTGCTTGTGCATCTGTATCCGTTATTTCATCTGTCTAGTGTTCATTGTGTGTCAAAAATTCCAGTTTTTGCTGTCGCACTGTCTATGTAGCTCCTCTAAAGAATTCGAAGAATTCAAGGAATTCGGAGACGTAATCGCGCGCATCTTGACATGCCGCCCAATCGCTCTCGCTCGCCAAACGGAGTACCTAATCTATCTACTCGCGCCGGCCGCACCATTGTTGCCCGACTGGCCACCAATGCCACCATAAATATTTCCGACCGATCCCCGACTAATTCTGAGACGCGGCTACTACGGTTAGAGTACCTATATTGAGAGAGTATGGCCACTGGGCCCAGAGACAAGAGACCCTCCACAAGTAACTTGGCCATGGTGGAAGCTTTTACTTTCGGGACTTCAGCATTCTACTGTTGACTTACCTACATGGTTGATGTTCAACAACGTGTTGGCAGTTTCGTTTCGCAAACAAGTCGAAAATGGCCGACGTTTGAGAAAGTTGTTTGGCTTATGACGTCATCCGAAGCTCATCATCGACCATGTAGGTAAGTCAACAGCCGAAAATAGGGTGATGACTGTTGCTCGCTCATAAAGGAATTGTTGAAACCCCGAAAGTAAAAGCTTCCACCTGTCGCTAGGAGGCCAGTGGAGGGTCTCTTGTCTCTGACTGGGCCCCATGGAGAGGCTTAGGACCCAAAAATGGCGGTGCTTTGTTTTGGTTTTTGTGGATGGGAGGGGGGTCATTGCCAACTTTTGACGGTCATCACCAACCGCACTTGCTGCCAACCTTACTACATCTAAGATAATTTTTCTCAAAAATTGCACACGATTAGCCTTAAAAATATGTAAAGATGTCGCAATAGTGCATTTCAGTAAATTTCTCGTTACGATAAGCAAAGAAAACTACATTTTGAGTCATTTTGCATTACATTAATTTATGGCGTCCGCCATTTTTGGGTCGTAAGGGCTCCATTCAGCCTAAGATGGCTGAGCCAATCAGAGGTGGTAACCCCAGTGGCCATACTCTCTCAATATAGGTACTCTAACTACGGTCATCGACCAAGAATCTCACAGCGATGAGTGTTGCCCCCACAGGGTTACATGATCTTTCAACACCGCAAGTTCGTAAAATTCCGTCATCCAGTGGTCGGTCTAAAACAACATCTAGCACCAGTAACAAGCCAAGCAGCAGCCTACTGATAAATGGTGGGAAGAAGAACATAAAGAAGAAATCAACAGTATTATCTCCTTCGGCAAGCCCAACGACCTCTAGCGACAGGATGATGAAGAAAACTCAAACTAACATGACGAGGAGTGCAACGGCGACATCCAATTTTTCAGCACCTAGCAGACGGATACGGAAGACAGCGCTGACTTCTAATGATAGTGACGAGAGCAGCCTGCTCGACGCATCCTCTTCCGATATCTACTCCACACCGAACGAAGAAGACCGAAAACAGACGAACGGCTCTGCAAAGCTGATTGTACCGTCAATCACACGTGTCTCAGGGAACGCAAATGTCTGCAGACCTTCTGTTTCAGCGCAATGCGCTCATAGATGAGATAGCATTGTTAAATGTCACTAACAGTAAACTTCGGGATGAAATACTCAAATTAAAAAAGGCGAACTTTAGTATTAAGGAACAAATTAGAAAAACAAATAAGAGAGATAAAGGAGAGAAGTGTTCTGAGTTTAGTAATAGAAACACTTGTGTTTTCAAAAAACTTAGATTTGTAAACACAGTTGATGAACCTATTATCAGTAATAATGATTTAGTAGGTAAGAAAATTAATTTAAATCTTAAACCTGGTGATGACCCTACGGAGAAAAGTTTTACAAAAAACATACCAGGTATGAATACGGGCTTTCTATCCCAAGAAAACCTTGAGAGAGAACACAGAAATTGGGATTCGACCAAATTTAAAAAGAGAAAAAATGGAGTAAAAATAGTGGCGGATAGCCATGGAAAAGAACTTGGCTTCCACCTAAAAAACTCAAGTAATGCTTTTGTGAGTTCAAGCGTCTATCCGGGCTCATCCCTAGAAAACTTAATCGAGTTTACTAGTGACGAAAATTTCAAAAATCTAGTTTTAATAAGTGGTTCGAATGATATGCATCAAAATAATGCAGATAATTTTTACAATAAGCTTCATAATTTGTTAAACAGTACTGATGAGGATCAAAATGTATTATTAGCAACAATACCCCCACGTTATGATCTCAGTTACACGTCTCGTATTAACCAAGAAATTAGGAAAATGAATGTTAAAATATGCAACCTTGTAGGCAAATTTAATAATGTGTATATGCTAGATCTCCATAGTATCGAACGGAATCTCTTTACAAGACACGGCCAACATTTGAATAAGATAGGCAAGATGAGGCTGGCCTCAATGATAAAAACCATCTTAAGTAATTTAAACTACTAGAATCCGACATGGCAAGCACAAGCAGGCCTGGTTCTAAGCTGCATCTTGGCAGTCAAATGAGAGTGAGAGATACATTTAAACTAATAAGTGAGGACAAGACCGAAGTAGCTGCCGCTGATAAGGTTTTCTTAAAATCTTCCTCGAAGACAAATTTATCTTTATCTTTATCTTTTTTAAATTTTAATATTCAAAGCCTCAAAAAAATTGAAAAACCGCACCTACTTGCGCTTGAATTAGGAAAGCTGCGCACCCCGCCTGATATTATATGCTTTACAGAGACTTGGTTTAAACCTGGTCAAACCATCCCTTTAGCAAATTACATTTGTGCTGATACCAACGCAAGACGTTTTACTAAGGGAGGAGGATCAGCCATTTATGTTAAACATAATATTACGAGCTCGTGTCTACAAAAGTTTAATGTTCTTTCAATTGAAAACCACTTTGAAGTCTCTGCTATCTCCGTAACAAAATCTGATAATTTTAGTTTCCGAAAACCCTGGATTGTAATTTCTATTTACAGGCCACCGACTGGTGATATATGTACTCTCTTAGAACAACTAGAAATAATACTTAGAGATTTATTCGAATCAAGTTGCCCTTACATTATTGCAGGCGATTTTAACGTTGACTTTCTCAACTTGCAGTGTAAAGACGTTAAGTCACTTTGTAGTCTATTAACTGAATTTGGCATTAAGCCATTATTTTGCGATGAGCCCTCGAGGATCTCTAAAACTACGGCAACCCTGATTGATAATTGTTTTTCTAATAATCAGCCCGTAGACTCTTTCATGTGGGATCCTTGTCTATCCGACCACCGAGGGGAATTTGTCTCATTTAACATTAATAACCAAATTACTCATCAGAGAAAAAACAGTAAGTACCCTTAGAAGATACTGGTCTGATGATTGTCGATTTGACCTACTAAATCAACTCACTCATTTCTGTTCTAATTTTAATGCTCAACAAGGTGAAACTGATGACAAGTTGGAAAAATTCTGTCTTGGTCTATTCTCCTTCATTGATCTTTGTTGCCCTTTAAAACCAGTTAAGCCTTTTGCTTACAAAAGGATAAGAAATAACACCCTAAATGCGCTGAGTGCACAAAAGAAAGAATACCATGCACTTTACAAAACGACAGGCCTTCTTAAGTACAAGAAACTCTTTAATAAAACAAATAAATCTTTAAAAAAGGCCCTTTATCGTGAAAGGCGTAAAAACTGCGAGTCTTTCATTAGAAATTCTAAAAACAAATCTTCTGCTGTCTGGAAAATAATCAATGAGCAATTACCAGGCAAAAGAACACATTCATTGATTGATTCCATACGTTACAACAATACTGATATTAAAGACACTGCTGAAATAGCAAACGCATTCAATGATCTCCTTACCTCGCTGCATGAAACCTTCCCATTAAATCCTAAGCATAAGGTGGCACTAAACATGGTGGAAAAATCACTAAAAACCCCACCTCCGTCCTTTGAGTTTCAACATATATCAATGGAGGAATTGTATTCTTGCGTTTGCAGTCTCAAGCCTAATAAAACTGATACGGACGGGCACCTACCACCATTCTTTTTCAAAGACTATTTTCCGGTTATCAGTGACCATTTACTCTTATTGCTAAATGAATGCATCTCTCAAGGAATTTTTCCTGACTCTCTAAAACAAGCCACGGTAATTCCTGTTTACAAAAAGGGTTCTAAAATTGATATTTCAAACTATCGTCCCATTTCCATCCTGTCCACAGTAAGCAAAATCCTAGAGAGAATCTTATTCAAGCAACTCCTTTGTCATTTCGAATCAAATGACCTACTATATCATAGACAGTACGGTTTCAGGAAAGGTCTATCTACCACACAAGCTCTCTTTAATCTAATTGATAATGTGATTAATGCTTTCGAATTGCAAATTCCGATTATGAGTCTACTCTTTGACCTAACTAAAGCCTTTGACCTCTTAAACCATTCCTTGTTACTCGACAAGCTTCAACTTTATGGGCTGTCCTCAAATTCACTAGCCCTCATTGCCTCATATCTTACTGGTCGTAAGCAAAGAGTGAAAATCATCTCTGCTGCAGGAACCATCTTATCTGATTTCCTACCCATAATTACTGGCGTACCGCAGGGCTCAATACTCGGTCCACTATTGTTTATTATATACATGAATGACCTCCCTTCCAACGTTACTCATCCCATTTTATTATATGCCGATGATACTTCCGCTGTAATTACAGATGGCGATGTTAAGCTAAAAGCTCGTGTAGTCTATGAGCAGGCCTGTATGTGGTTTGAGGCAAATGGCCTCCTTGTCAATCAAAAGAAAACTCAAGCAATTCTTTATTCTGTATCCCCTAGAACTACCTCTTCATTGCCAGAACCCATTTGTATGTTAGATGATAATTTAAGCGTAAAATTGGAAAGTTCCATAGAATTTCTTGGCATTCATATTGATGCAGGTCTAACGTGGCAACGACAGATCGACATGGTTGTGTCAAAACTATCAAGGGCCTCTTGGGCCCAGTGGCGTGCGGTGGGTTCAGTGACAGGGCAAGCTGTAGCGTTCGCCATCCGCGGGGGGGGGGTTACGTAGTCTCTTTCCCTTCCTCCTCCCCCTAGCCTCCCTAGAAAATTCTTAAAATTTTACTCTATATGCTCTATTTTTCGGATAAAATCTGATGGAACGTCTTGAAAAACTGTGGCTTTATTTCTTTCTTTCTCTCTTACTTATGATTTCGTTTACTCAACTTGTTTTGAATGTTATTGATCATTGGATGACGGCTCCATGCTCTTAACTCCTAATTTTGCTTTAAGAATTTTTTGAGTTACTTAAATTTCCCCAAAAATTAGCTTTCTGCATTTATAACATGATGCAGAATTGTCTAATTCATCAGCAATTAGATCCAAGTGAGCGAAGTTTTATAGAATTTAAGGGCATTTGCTCCGGAGGAGCACTTACAACCGCGACGGAAAGAGGGAACAAGATAGCGCATCGGAGGCAGAAGCAGCGCGCTGCGGTGACGGGCCATGAGATGGCCAAGAGAAGCGAGCTGCGATCGCGCAGCGAAGGGCTCGGACTCGGAACGTACCGCTCTACCCGCCCGCCTTGATTCCGCCGCCGAGCAGTGGCTCTCCACTCAGCTGATCGCAAGCGATTCTCCAGCGCATGGGTTGGCCCGTGTTCGGGCCGAGCAGCGCGCTGCGCCACCTCCATCCGCCCTGCCGCTTTCCCACTGCTGTGGCTCTACACGTATTTCTGTCTCTCTCTTTTTCTGTTTTTAATGCAATTTACTCACTGAACACCTTTTATAAATTATATTTGCTAAAATGTTCAACATGAAATAGGTGTAATTTTCTTCTTTCTTTTGAAATCTTTGGGCAAGCAGTGCTTGCCTTGCTTATCCGGACCGCACGCCACTGCTTGGGCCATTCGCAACCTTTCCTGAATTTCCACCTTGAGCTGCTGTCTCGCTTTCTATCACGCTCACATAGTGTCTCATATGCGATATGGGCTTCTTCTGTGGGGGCGAGGCTCTAGTGTTGATCAAGTGTTTGTCATGCAGAAAAAAATTATCAGAACCATTTTCAATCTTCCTCATAACTCACACAGCCGCCCGATCTTTGTTACATATAAATTGTTTACCCTAACCTCCCTGTACATCTGGGATTGCCTGAAATTTGCCATCTCCAGTGCTCTTATTTTGCCTTCTGACCTCCTGCCCAATCATCATTACTACAGTAGGCATAAGAACATCCCTAATTAAATGATTCGATTGAGACGGACTGAGCAGGATGTCAAATTTTCGGCAATACAGATGTTCAACGCACTGCCTTGGAGTGTGAAGCTACACTTTCGAAATGCTGATCTAACGTCGTTGTTTAAGGGGCTGCGTGCTTTCTTATTCGAAAAAGCCTTCTATAATCTTCACGAACTTTTAGGCTAGTAAAATTTAACACTTGTACCTTATGTAAATCGCTGTAACTGTTCACCATGTACCGAATATGACGTGTGTCATAGCCT
The DNA here is from genome assembly GCF_918797505.1 of Bemisia tabaci. Classification (NCBI taxonomy): domain Eukaryota; kingdom Metazoa; phylum Arthropoda; class Insecta; order Hemiptera; family Aleyrodidae; genus Bemisia; species Bemisia tabaci. The sequence goes on along the minus strand of NC_092793.1, from coordinate 43,189,756 downwards.
CAGCCAGAGGCTCAATTGTACAAATTATAAAGTAAATAAATAAATAGCTATTATAGCCCCAGAATACTTTTAGAGCGCCTTTACTTTCCAGAATCTTGACAGAATTTTTTTTTTTGGCTTAAACAACTCAAGAGACACTGTAAGTAGTTGAAATACATAGGCTGTCCAAAAAGTACCAAGACTGGTTCTATAACTCCAAAACTAAGATAGCTAGAGGCTTGATCTTGGTTTTATTTGAAAGATTATCTCAATATCTATCGATTGAGACCAAAATCAAACCTTTCGGTCAAATATTTCAAAAGTTATAACACTGTTTGTAAAAAAAATATCTGGACCCCCTACCGTTTTTTAATGACTTTTTTCTCTCGCCGGGAACACTTTCCAAATTATTAATGATCAGTACACGGTTGTTTTGCAACTAATCATGGCAAAACCTAATTGATTTGGAAACACTGTGAAGCCGTCGTCGTCCGACTACGGGTATAAGGGTTCAAAATCCACGGGGAAAGAATGAACCGTCGGTTAGCCACCCCCAAAAAACCCGGGAAATTTTCGGCAGTTGATGACAGTTCACAGTGCGTGCGTGGTCTACGCTGCAGATTGTGAGTGATTTTGTTTCTGCGTTCGAAATTGTTGATAACATCATGGAAAGAGATAAAGCAGTGGTATCAAAAATTTCGAACATAGAAATAAAATCACTCACTATCTGCAGCGTAAACTACGCACGCACTGTGAACTGTCATCAACTGCCGAAAATTTCTCGGGTTTTTTGGGGGTGGCTAACCGACGGTTCATTCTTTCCCCGTGGATTTTGAACCCTTATACCCGTAGTCGGACGACGACGGCTTCACAGTGTTTCCAAATCAATTAGGTTTTGCCATGATTAGTTGTAAAACAACCGTGTACTGATCGTTAATAATTTGGAGAGTGTTTCCGGCAAGAGAAAATAGTCATTAAAAAACGGTAGGGGGTCCAGATATTTTTTTTACAAGCAGTGTTGTAACTTTTGAAATATTTGACCGAAAGTTTTGATTTTGGTCTCAATCCATAGATATTGAGTTAATCGTTCAAATGAGACCAAGATCAAGCCTCTAGCTATCTTGGTTTTGGAGTTATAGAACCAGTCTCGGTACTTTTTGGACAGCCTATGTATATAAAGAATTTTCGATTTTGACCCAAAAAAAAATCGTTCAGACACACCGTTGGCTGTCTTAGGCGTGATTGCACTAAAGGCTGCCTGGCTGGCCCTGGCTATCAGAGCAGTGGTACCAAATTTTGAAAAGCATAACAGGGGTGTAGATATCTGTCAATGCAACGTTTTAAACAAAACGGAGGAGTGAAATTCTCATTCGAAGAGTGCTGAACTGCTCAGCCATCCTCGAATCAGTTCGTTTGCTCCTGCTTATATATGCATATTTTAAATTAGCGCGGAGCATTCTTAGGTTTTTTTTTTAAAAAAACCAAGTAACGTAGACTCTTGGTATTCATTGCACATAAAGTAGAAAGCCCCAGAATTAGGAAAAACTTTAAATCATAATTATTGACGGATTAGTAAACTTTTATTTACACGCTTTGGAAAATCTCAAAAGTTCGTGGCAGTCACTTTCCGGTATGGAACTAAGGGACTCGGTTATTGTATCGAGTGGGGGGTCGAAACGATCGCAAAGGCGGTATACTACGTATACGCGCCAAAAAATGGAGTGAGACTCAGCACAAGCGCGAGTAAGAACGGACCCTCACTTCGCCGGACCGAGGAATCACTCCGACGGACAATTGAATTACATTTTGCAATAAGGATCCACTATTTCTGGCCCATTTTAGAAACAACATATATACCACTGGTTTCATTATGCAGATGTGTGCTTTTATGGGAGAGCCAGAGATAGTGGTTCCTTTATTGCAAAATGTAATCCAATTGGCCGGACGGCTTTTTGTGTGCTGTACTGAGAAATCACTCCGACGTCGGACGGATTTGCTGGAGCCGCAAATTTAGGGATTCGCAGCTAGGGGATGGTTTTTAAACCTAACCAGGGCGATAGTCATATCTACAGATATTTCCGTCCCTTTCAACACTTTATGTAAATTATCTCTTTTTCTTTTTTGTAACTAATTTCTATCTTTTGTCTCATATTAATTACTATAAGAACTTATATTATGTAAATTGTTGAATAAAGTTAGAAGGGGAATGTCCTGGATAAAAAAAAAAAAAAAAAAAAAAAAAAAAAGCTAGGGGATGGTGGAAAAGGATTAATTGTGGAAATAATTTTTGAAAGCATGAAAAATGAAAATAATGATACCACTGGAATGTAGTTTTATCGATATTGAAGGTTAGAGATTTTGTACCTACCTTGGAGATTGAACCCGGGACCTACCTAACACTAACCGAATAAGACGCTACCGATTGAGCTACACGGAACGATGCTCTTCAGTGACGCAAAATCGGTATTTAACGTCAATTTGAACGGGCAACTAGGATATTTTCCACTTAGCTTTTCGATATTAGTCCTAACATTACAGGTGTGCTCTTTATTCCTTAAAATTTGCATTAGGTATCTCCAGCAATAATCTCTTGAATTCATTTTTTTCTCTGTCCAAAATCGCTACATTTTTGAAATCGAAAACATGGCTCGTCGCTTCTCGGTGGGCATGTAACGCAGTTATTTTCTTCCGATCATATTGGTGCCCATTAAACTGCATCCTAAGAAGTTGACGTGTCATACCAATGTAAATGACATCACACTCGGAGCATTTGATTTGTGCGAGGGTCATCCAAAAAGTAAGTTTCCCTACCTTGTATCTTCCGAACGAAATGAGATAAATTAAATGGGTAAAAAGACACATATTAGGCATACTCTAAGCTTTAAAACAAGTCCAAGTTTTTGAAAATCGATAAAGGGATTCGCAAGAAAAGTTAATTTTACTGAGACAACCTCTTGTCGCCGCGTGACGCCGCGTGCCCACCTCCCGGGTCAGGATGCGCGGAGAGTCGATTATTTCAGACTCGGGTATATTCGCCTCTAAACATCACATCAAAAAGGATTTTAAAAGTTTTCATTGAGTAGGTCTTACCTTTCTTGTTGACATAGACATCTTTTTTGACATTTCTGGTATCATTACAGCAGCTTTTTGATGCCTTCCATGTAGAAGCTCTCGCCTTGGCTCCGAAACCAATCATTGACTGCGATCTGTACCTCGTCTGAATCGGTTGGCAATCGCTTTTCATCGTGGAAGTTTATCCGTTCAACGGAAAAAATCGCTATTTTATCGCCGATGAAATCGCGATTATCCTCGATTTTATCGGCGATAAAATCGCTAGGATCATCAACATCTCAGCGATTATCCTCTATCTTTTCGCGATTTTATTGCGATTTTATCGGCCCGAAAAAATTGCGACTTTATCGCGATAAGATCGAGGATAATCGCTCAGATGTTGATGATCCCAGCGATTTCATCACCGATAAAATCGCCAAAAAAAAGGGGTTATCGTTGTTAGCCGATTGCCGTTAGGTTCAGCCGCCAGGTCCTTTGACAAAGACGAGCGTAAAATCCCCGGAGCCTCCGCGGGGATTCGAACCCCAATCGCTACGGTGGAAGGCCAGTACATTGCCACTATATGCTATGGCCACTATATGACTATCGAGTGCGAATTGAAGCCTCTTATACATGGATCGGCGCTTCGCGACCTTACAACTTATGTCTTTGCGTTGAGTGACACCGAGTTTTCATGGGAATTTTTTTTTTTTTTTCCTCCTCTGTATTTTATTTCATACCTTGAAATACGGTTGGAAAAATAAGGTTCTATTGGTAATCTCATCATTCTGTCTCTGGAAAATTACTAATAATAGTGAGATGGCAAAGTTACCGATGGACCTTGGTAAAAACGCCAATATTTTTTATCGGCTGTGGTAGAATTGGTAAAGTTACCGGGAATTGATTACCAATAAAAGTGGTATTCTTACCTGAAAAAATCAGTAAAAATACCGGTTTTTAGGTAAGCTTACCAGGCTGTCTTTGTAACATTACCTACCAATAATTGATTAAAAAAATGAGATGGTTAAGTTACCAACGGACCTTGGCAAAAACGGCGGCGGCGGCATAGAAACATATTTCATATCGACGGTGAAACTACCAAACCACGTATCTCGGTTTGCGACGTCGCAGACTTCCTGTCATACTTTATTTTTTAAATGAAAAACTACTAAACGTCCAGTCTTGAAAATTTCTGTGATTTTTCCTCTTCGTGCGGAAAAAATTCTGTGAAAATTTCAAGGAATGATATTTATTTGGTCTATTTCAAAAAAATAAAATGTGAGCGTAGATTTTTAAACACCGCAAACGAGATACGTGGTTTGGTAGTTTCACCGTCGATATGCGTCATTCATGCGTTAGTGGGCGTTGATGAAAAATTGCAATTTATTGCTACTTTATCTCTATAAAATCGCTTTCGATAAAATCGCGATTTCATTGCAATTTATCGCGATTTTTCTCCCGATAATATTGCGATAAATCGCCGTCGATAAAATCGCGATTTTATTGCAATTTATTGCAATTTTTTATCCGACAATATCGCAATAAATCGCGACGTCGATAAAATCGCGATACATTCTCCGATTAAATCGCAATTTATCGCGATCACTGCTACTTGGGATCCGCGCATCCTGACCCGGGAGGTGGGCACGCGGCGACAGGAGGTTGTCTCAGTAAAATTAACTTTTCTTGCGAATTCCTTTATCGATTTTCAAAAACTTGGACTTGCTTTAAAGCTTAGAGTATGCCTAATATGTGTCTTTTTACCCATTTAATTTATCTTATTTCGTTCGGAAGATACAAGGTAGGGAAACTTACTTTTTGGATGATCCTCGTATATATGGTTTAAACGAACCATGTCATATCAAAAATTCAGCCGAGAAAAATATTTTCATGAAAACAGGCGTTAAACTATGTCTACAGCATTGACGATTCACTTAAATTCGATTGAGTTCTCGTAACAAATTCGGCAAGGGTACGAGGACTGAGAGATAATCGGCGTCGAGTAACTCACTGGGGATAGGCGGGCAAGAGTTGGGCGCGGCGGCGGAAGAGAGCTATGCGAATTCATTGATTAGTCAACGGACCAATCGCAGGGCGTAAATAACGATCGACCGCTCATAAGTGTCATTTGGTCCCTCCTGCTGCTATACTCCTCCTCCTTGCTCTCCATCCCCTTTCTTCTACCAACACGACTCTCTTGCTGGAGCAACCCTCAACAGCGGTCTACGGTTACAAAACTCGTGCCTCGTTCGGACAAGGGTAAGGCAACGGGCGGGAAACCTAAAAAATTCTTAGTTAAATACAGTAGTACAATTCACTCCTCACCATCGCCGCACTTATTTCTCTTGACCTCAGTGATCATCAGCTCCTGGATAGTGAAATTTCATGATAATAAATCTCATCAAAAACTTAAAATGTTTTATCTCGTGTCACTGAGCAAACAACATGGGTATAATATTCCCCTTCCTGCAAAGCAAAACGGTACCTATAATATTACCTAAACGCCTCTTAAATCCTGACGATATTGAAAGAGGATGCTGGAGCAACATTGCACGGTGCCCCTGAACTCACTTTAAATGCGACTTTGTTGTACATCAAAAATTCAAGTTGGAGGTTGTAGTGGGGTACTCCCTGATGGGTTTTTGGGCAATTTCGAAATAGGTTGTCGGAGCTCCTCGAAAAATAATCGCATTTTTGTGGTTTTTTAGGGGTAAAATAGCAAAATTGGCCTCCGGGCGACAAATTAAACCCCCTCTCCCTCATCCTTGCCTTGACCGATCTGAATTTTTAGTATGTTTTTACCTGGTATAAGATGGGACTTTTCTGAAATTTTCATGCCCATACAAATTTTTTTGCTCCCGCGGCAGCGTTGCCAAGTTGCGGACTCCAAAATATCGAATTTAATGATAAAATGAAGGTTTCGGAGTGTGATTTCCATTCAAAATCAAAAATTCAAATTGTAAGTTGTAGTAGGGTACTGCCTGATGGGGTTTTGGCCAATTTCGAAGTAGAGTGTTTGAGATTTTTGAAAAGTAATCGAATTTTTGCGGTTTTTTAAGGGTAAAATAGCACACTGAGCACGGGGCGGCAAGTTGAACCTTTTCTCTCTCATCCTTGCCGTGACCGATCTGAACTTTTAGTATGTATTAACCTGGTATAAGATGTGACTTTTCTGAAATTTTCATGCCCATACAAAATTTTTTGCCCCCCGCGGCAGCGTTGCCAATTTGCGGACTCAAAAATATCGAATTTGATGATAAAATGAAGGTTTCGAGGTGTGATTTCCTCCAAAATTTCACGAAAAATGTGCAATCTGAGAGTTTTCGATAAGAAAAGGCATATTTGAACAATTTAGAGTTGCAGTGTTGCCAGCTTTTGATTTAAAATTCGTCAAAATGACCCAAATCGCGTTGCAACCTCGAGCGCTGGATTTTTATTTCGTTCAGAATTGGTTATTACGGTTCTTCTGTACTCTATGCATTTAGGTACCATGAAAATTATGCCATTACTTACTTGATGGGTGCAGCTAACTCAAAAAGAGAGGCCGGATAAAGCGATGAGTCGGGGGAAAACGAGCGGTTCGGGTTGACAGAAAGTTCTTAAATCTACTCCATCACCAGAAAGTAAAATTTGAGAACTTTCTCCCACCCCCCAAACCTTATCCCTGTTGCAGTCAATCCTTTGAACATCTGATCTGAAATTTTGCCCCCGAATTTTTACCAAAAACATGAAAAAAAAAACAAGTTTTTGTGCAAAAACACATCATGTTTTTGGTAAAAATTCGGGGGCAAAATTTCAGATCAGATGTTCAAAGGATTGACTGCAACAGGGATAAGGTTTGGGGGGTGGGAGAAAGTTCTCAAATTTTACTTTCTGGTGATGGAGTAGATTTAAGAACTTTCTGTCAACCCGAACCGCTCGTTTTCCCCCGACTCATCGCTTTATCCGGCCTCTCTTTTTGAGTTAGCTGCACCCATCAAGTAAGTAATGGCATAATTTTCATGGTACCTAAATGCATAGAGTACAGAAGAACCGTAATAACCAATTCTGAACGAAATAAAAATCCAGCGCTCGAGGTTGCAACGCGATTTGGGTCATTTTGACGAATTTTAAATCAAAAGCTGGCAACACTGCAACTCTAAATTGTTCAAATATGCCTTTTCTTATCGAAAACTCTCAGATTGCACATTTTTCGTGAAATTTTGGAGGAAATCACACCTCGAAACCTTCATTTTATCATCAAATTCGATATTTTTGAGTCCGCAAATTGGCAACGCTGCCGCGGGGGCAAAAAATTTTGTATGGGCATGAAAATTTCAGAAAAGTCACATCTTATACCAGGTTAATACATACTAAAAGTTCAGATCGGTCACGGCAAGGATGAGAGAGAAAAGGTTCAACTTGCCGCCCCGTGCTCAGTGTGCTATTTTACCCTTAAAAAACCGCAAAAATTCGATTACTTTTCAAAAATCTCAAACACTCTACTTCGAAATTGGCCAAAACCCCATCAGGCAGTACCCTACTACAACTTACAATTTGAATTTTTGATTTTGAATGGAAATCACACTCCGAAACCTTCATTTTATCATTAAATTCGATATTTTGGAGTCCGCAACTTGGCAACGCTGCCGCGGGAGCAAAAAAATTTGTATGGGCATGAAAATTTCAGAAAAGTCCCATCTTATACCAGGTAAAAACATACTAAAAATTCAGATCGGTCAAGGCAAGGATGAGGGAGAGGGGGTTTAATTTGTCGCCCGGAGGCCAATTTTGCTATTTTACCCCTAAAAAACCACAAAAATGCGATTATTTTTCGAGGAGCTCCGACAACCTATTTCGAAATTGCCCAAAAACCCATCAGGGAGTACCCCACTACAACCTCCAACTTGAATTTTTGATGTACAACAAAGTCGCATTTAAAGTGAGTTCAGGGGCACCGTGTGAGGCAAACTAGAAGAAGCAAAATGGCAAATTATTTTGTAAAAATATTTTAATTGAAGATCAAAATTACAAGAGAGATACCACTGGTGTTTTTTTCGGCCTAAATGTTTGCCTCCAGTGTTTCAATTATTACTTGTCTGTCCTTTTTATTGGACAATATTGCTTGGCCATGTTGCTGTCAATATTGATGAGATATGATGAATGGTACACTATCGGATTCATACCTAGATCATGCAGAAACATCTGCCACAAAAAAAAACACTTCTTTAAAATAACTTTTCATCTAGAATTACCGTCAGGGGGGGGGGAGGGGGCGTAACTTGGAGCATGCACTTTTCAACTTTGAGCGAGCAACACGCAAAGGCTTTTTGTTCTACCAAGTTAATCTTTGTGTATGGTTGTTTATGAGCACCTATAGAGAATGCTATAGACCTGTTGGGTATAAAAAAATCCCCCCACCGGTTTTTTTTTTTTCTTTAAAACGGAGGATATTTAAGCAGGAAAAGCAAGTTTAATGGCACGAAGGGTAACTTGGAACAGTTTTAACATTTTTAAAAATACAAGAATGGGAAAAAAAAGAATTAAAATGACAGCAGTACTCTTAAAATCTTGCGAACTGAACGAGAAAAAAAATTTTTTTTCTTTTAAAACTTTTAAGAGTGGACTGGAGGACTCAACCCAACAGGATATGTTTTAAGAGCTAAACAAAAAATGGTAGGTACGTACTATGCACCACCAAGAAGCACGAAATTTGAAGAGAATTTGGTAATCTGAGGCCGCCCCACATTTTGAAAATTTAAGTTGCGGAGCTTTCTGCTTAAAGTTGATTTTTGTATTTCGAACTGTTTGCTGGCTAGGTTTCTGGTTTAGGGAAACTTATTTGCCCTCTCTGATTGACTGCAGCGCTAATTTTAGTGTCCCTTCACTGTACCTAATTCTAATCTCACCCGTTAGATGTATCGAATACGATCTATAGCGTCGATAGCAAAGACAGAAAGACGGAGCGCTAAAAGCAAAAAATGAAGCTTCTTTTCAATCACCTCTACTATTGGCTAGAGGATTGGCGGCGAAATCGGGACAAGTTTGAAATTCAAATGTAGGGCGGAAACAAAGTATTCTAGGTTGATTTTTGCCCAAATTCACTTACCCACTCATATTTTTATAACTTTAGGTTAGTTTTGGTCCGTCGCCGACCGATTAATTTCATTTGGGAGCAATGGCCATCTATGACTGTAACGGCCTATTTGAACCGGCAGAACCATAATGAGCAGAAGAAAAACTAACTTTATCTGAGATTACTGCCTGTTACCGAGCAAAAGTAGGTGTATTATAATAGGACGCAGTCCCAACTTTCTTAATATATTCGTTTTAGGCATTTAAAATACGTTTCGAAGAAGAAATGTGGAAAAATCAAGAGGACACGTTCAAATCAAATTTCCGTTTGCCGCCATGGATTCCCGCGCTCATTTACACATTCACACAAGCACCCAGCGCCAAACCAGGCTTCACTTTTTCCCCGTGCTTGTAGATACGAGCACTCCGTCTTTATGTCTTTGGTCTATAGGTTACCTAAGTGATGCCTGAATTTCGACGCGACACAAACATTTTAACAGGGCGCACCAGGCAAATGTTTGAAAGTTTAATTTTTTTCATTAAAAAGCAATTTTTGAAAAGAGTTTCAAGAAATCATTTACCATTTTAGTTTTACAACTTTTTTGCCCATACACAGCTACCGCATCCGCATACGCTCCTGAGTCGATCTGCGGCCGCGGTTTGTCTTGGTGATAAACAGCAGTGCTGCCACTAAGGCAAACGAAAAATTCACTAAACTGTTCCAAGTTACTTACGCGTTCCAAATTATCTCCCCCCCCCCCCCCCCCCTTGACGGTATCATTTAGGTTGATCCTTTGAATTAGTTTCCTCCGTCCTAGAAAGGCAAACACTACCTAAGAGACTGTAGAAAGCTCGAGAAAACTGCTTTATTGGTCGAAAAATGTGTTACGTACCTCCTATTATAATCTTTTCAAAAAAATTTTAATGCAAAAAAGACACTTTAGATTTGAATAATTCGATTGCAAAAAGCAGTTCAATTACTTGTATACAGTTTTCCTAATACCTGCGTGTGCAAACATAAAAAGGAGGAACTGTAAGGAAAAACGTTTCAATTCTTGAGAAGAGAAAAATGTTCGCGAAATTAGCACCACGACTTATAGATTTTCTATTTTGCTTCACTGCTCATCCTTTGTTCACCCTTAAGAACACTTGCATTTTTTTTCCTCATGCATAGGTATGCGACCAAGATCGCACTTGAGCTTTCATAGAGGTTGTTACCCGATCACTCCTACTTTGTTCGATATTAGAGAATTTGCAGGTGTCTGAAATTTTGAGAATTTCATCTTCAAAATGATACTGCTAGGAAAACTGAGTACGAGGATATCCTTGGTTTCTAAATTGAACGCAATTATTGGAGGAAATATGACGAAATAACCTTATCTGCTAAAATACATGTGTTTAAACGGAAAATTCCACCAGATGACGTCATCAGGCGGCATATTTTCTCACTTTTAAATCTATTTTTCTCCAATTTCTCATGTCAGAAAATTTTTTTGAATAATACCTATACCGCGAACTCAGCGCAATGCGCATTAGGCCTTCTCAGATGAAGCAAACATTTTTGTGCGTAAATTCTCCGACGGCGAACCCTTTGTTTTTGTTGTCGGAGCCAAAAAAACAAAAAAAAAAACACTCAAATCATGAACGGAGTAGGTACCTATGAGTATTTATTGAGTAAGGACATGGTCAAGCATGGCGAAAACAACAACTGACAACTTGAAGAAACAGGATCAACCCCAACCGGGCCGGACTCTGATCAGTTATAAATGCCTGGAGCTGTAGGTACGTGGCTGTGCAATGCTCCGTTATTACAGTGGACTCTCGATAATTCGAACCTCGAAAATTCGAAAACTTAGTTAATTCGAAGGAAAGTCTGTTTCCCTTGAAAATCTCTCGATAGTTCGAAGAAAATCAGTGTAGTTTTCTCCCCTCATTATTTCGAAATTTTTAAGCTGGCGCGGCCCTCTATACCTCGAAATTGCGACAAAAATTCTCTCTGTAATTCGAAGTGTGAGAAGTAAATATGATCCTCCCTGTAAAATTCGAAATTAGACGGTACATTCCCTCTACAATGCGAAGTCAACTGTTTATGTAGGCACCTGGGTGTCTGAAAGAGCTGATAGGATTGTCAACATGGAAACAAGTCCTGTGAGTCTCCCCGCGAAAAGCTTGATCAGCTGATTATTAAGCAGCGACTGCAGCGAGTGCGCCTAGAGAGAGCAGCTATTGGTGGTTGTACATACATATTTCAAGTTCGTAGTGTATGTAACAAATGGGAAAATATAAACCCCTGGATTCGGGAAAAAACGAGAAATTATTGATGTGGTCGAGGGTGCGGTGAGAAAAAAAGTGACGTGGCCAAAAGATTTGATGAACTGATATTTTTGGTTCCTTTTGGCGTAAATCCGTCCATTTGCCCCTCTATATTCGAACCTCTCTACTTCAAAATTTCTCCACATGGAATCTCTTTAATTCGAACTCTCTTCATTTCGAAACCTCGCTAATTCGAAGAAAAGGCTGATGCCGATTCCCTTCAATTTCGAATGGACCACTAGACAAGGACATGTTTTTTAACTAAAATTTCATGTAGAACACTATCGCAAGTAGCATTTTTCAACGGAAAAATCGCGATACTTTGAAATTAAACTGCGACTAGCTGCTTCAGCTCGCTACGCTCGCTTGCGCCGCTAGCCGGTGGCTCCGCCCCCTGGACCCCCAGTCACTCGCTCCGCGAGTGAATGTTGGCTCGTTTCGCGAGCCAAATATTGGTACTACGAATAATTAGTGGACTTCCTGGAGGCAAATTGATAAATGCAAAAACAAAGAATAAGAAACTAATAATGATAACCACCTACTTCTAGAAAAAGAAACATCCTTGAAAAATAAAAAACACTCCTGGAAAAAAAAATCAAACCACTTAGTGAAAATTTAACGGTGCGAAAGGGTGAAGATTAATTACTGATTCTCTTGTAGGAACACATGAACTGCTGACAAAAGTTAATTATTAATAAAACCTGTGCTGCCGTAAAAAGGAAAATTATCTTCTGAAAAATACACATCAAAATTAAGTAATTTTCATGTAAAAAAAACTAAAGACAAAATCAAGAAAGCAAAACTCTAGACGCACTAATAAGAAACCCGGACAAACCAAGAACTGATTATGAGCAATGCGACGAAGGAAATGCGTAGCAGGTGTTCCGAGTCAGGCGGCATAAGGAAAGGAGGTATACTGCCACATGACCCGTGCCAGAGTAAAAGGGTGACACGTATGGGTTTACCTGGAGAGGGAAACGGAAAATCAGAGGGTGGGAGGTCCCCCAACCATATGACTCGTCCAGCGTCAAAAAAAGCAAATATGTCGTTATCAATGTCGAGGTAAATTTTGCAACATCAGTCGCGCAAATCGAAAAACCAAGGGATGCTGACACATCTACAGCCTAAGAGCTTTCATTTTAAACAAACCCGAGGAAAATCGGTCCAGTAGTTTCCGAGGTCGAATTAGCACAAATTGTCCAGCGTCAAAAATGCAAATATGTCGTTACCAAATCGAGGTAAAGTTTGCAACGTCGGTCGCGCAAATCGAAAAACCAAGGGATGTCGGCACGTCTACAGCCTGAGAGCTTTCATTTAAAACAAATCTGAGGAAAATCGATCCGGTAGTTTCCGAGATCGAATTAGCACAAACTGTCCAGCGTCAAAAATGCAAATATGTCGTTACCAAATCGAGGTAAATTTTGCAACGTCGGTCGCGCAAATCGAAAAACCAAGGGATGTTGGCACGTCTACGGCCTAAGAGCTTTCATTTAAAACAAATCCGAGGAAAATCGGTCCAGTAGTTTCCGAGATCGAATTAGCACAAACTGTAGGAGGCCAAAATAAGCGGGAAAGCTCTAATACGTGGGTATTAGAGAAGCGCTCAGCGGTGAGCGCAATTTTAATGAGTCCCAGATTTAATTTACTACCTATTAACTGAGTATGTTAAAATTTGCAATAATTAAAACATCTAAAATTGTGCTTCCTCCCCCCCCCCCCCCCCCGAAAAAAAAATCCAAGATCCATAAGAAAAATAATGATCCATTACTTAAGTACCGAAATATTAATACATAAAAAATCCTCGATTTCTCATAAAAACAGAGAAAACTATTACGGCTCCAAAAAAATAACTTTTCTAGATCATTTGAAGAAAATGTATCAAAGATGAACGTATCACTTAACGAGGCCAAATTAATTGTTTTAATGATGCCCTAATTGGACACGTAAAAAATATTATAGGTAAATAAATGAACGAAATATAAATATTAATAGGTAAATGATGAGACAATAAACGAAATCAATCAACTGCAACTGATTGTGAGTACTGAAGGTAACTTTTCGCGAATCGAAGGCACCATGTGTCCGCTAGGTTGCAGCACACTACGCTAAAACCTTCTAATGACTCATGATCAGACACAACCTTTCCTATGTTTATTGTTTATGCTCTATGATACTCTGTCTTCGTGATAACAGGATTTCATACAATACAATAATCTAATACGTAATTACGTAAATAGAGAAAGAGAATTCTTACAATACCAGAATTATAACCAGGGTAAACGGAAATTACATTCATTTTTTCCTCCTCATATTATGTTGAGCCTTTGTGAAAAATCTTTCCCACTTTCCTTCCGCAGTTTTCCTTCTGACAGCAAATTATTAATCATGTTCTCCTGAAATCCTCGCTTTCATTTAGTAGATTCGGAATTTCTCATAAATTTTAGGAATGTAAATGCGTTTACACAAATTTCTGGCCAACCAAAGGCAGAAGTTGCCTCTACGCCTTAATTTATAAAGGTAACTTACGTTCTGTGTAATTAATAAACCATGCTGACCCAAATATCTGAAACCCTCTACTGTGATAACATTCGAATCAGTCACTGTTACAGGGACAGTAATATCTTCAATGTAATCTGTAGGGATATTGTAGGTATAGGTATATCGTAACAAGTCAACAGTGAAACTAGCAGACCATGTATCTCGTTTGCGGTGCTTAAAAATCTCCGCTCCCATTTTATTCTTTTGACAGAGAACAAATCATTTTTCCTCCTTGGTTTTCACAGAGTTTTCTTTGCACAGAGAAGAAAAATTGCAGAAGTTTTTATAAATTGATGTTGGTTGGTTTCCCGTGTAAAGAAGAAAGTATGAAAGGAAGTCTACAACGTCGCAAACCGAGATACGGGGTCTGGTAATTCCACCGTCCAACTGTATTTTACAGAAATTACATTGTGAGTATGGAGCTGATCACTAGAATTACTATGCATAGATATGTACCTAGGATAAGGGTGGTTGCAACAGTATTTGTCATGAATGGTCCATGACACCTGCAGAAAAGATCGGTGGTTCCTGAGTGATGATAAGCAGGACTCGTAGGTTTCGTTGAAACGCATGATTCTCATATGTATCTGTAGAGGTATAGAGTTTTGGCCTGCTGAGGAGTTGAGTAAATTAGGAGCCATTGCTCATAAGCTGATAAAGTTAGGAGGAAACACGATGAAACTGTAGAACTTTTGATACTTTGAGAATGTGACTCAACCTCAAAAATCTTTCACAAAAACAAAGACTCAACCTCAAAAATCTTTCACAATAATATTGTGTACTCAATTTCCAAAAACTCTATGGTTCATGAATTTTTTAATCAAAGGTAAGTATAAGTTCTCCAACTGGATGAGAGATGGCCGTAGTGATCATTCGACGAAATTCTCTCTGAGCCATTTTACCTATTCATGGAATCAAGTAAATGTAGGTCCCCGTTTATTAGACGATGCGACGCATGAAAATATGCCAGGCGAAAGCAGTATCTTTTGTTATTGTAAGTCATAAAATCAGGTTGTAGGTAAGAAAACTTCCTCACACATGGAGGTGATGTAACTTTCAACCTCATCTCCTACATAGTCTGGTGGAACACTTATTATCGTCTTACGGTAAGTAATGGAGAAACCTTGTTTTATCGTCTCAAAGCGAGTCCTTAAGGAAGGTTATTTACCTTCTTTACTGAAAAGTAGACAACAGGCCAGTTGAAATTTTGCTCTCATTGAGCGTTCAAATGCCTGTGTTAGGTCTGCGGAGATAACACATAAGGTGTCTTGCAATGAATCTGACGGAACCAAATTCACCAGAGAGTGAATGAGTAAATGAGTCATGAAACCTAGAATTTTTAGTACAAATAAGAGGCTAACACATACCTTTGTTATGGAGCAATGTGAGAGGTAGAGTGTAACGGTTTCAGAGTAGAGTGTTATAAGGAAGATTTATGAAACTGTCGGTGCCGCAAAAAATCTTAGACTTTGAAAGTACACAATTTTCTGCTACTTCAGATATCTCAGATTTTTCGACACCTAGTTAAACTCAATAATTAGAAGTTGTGAACTGACAGGGATGTGATGACGACATCGCTTGGAGAATAACAGATATTCTATGATCAAGGATACACTCGAGCGGTCCTTTTCATAATTTGCAGCGATGAGGTGGTGACAATTACGAAGGTACAAATCCCTGCGCTTGAGCTGCGCAAAATGCTCCAGTCGTTTATCTATGCTATTCAGCATAAAAATGCAAACCGTGTTGTAATTGGTGCTTGAGAACAACTGTGGTACACTAGTATAATGAAGCATTTAGCATGTATCGCAAATGGCAGATCTCCTACCTGACATACTTTAATTAACCCAAAAACACTAAAACAGTCTCTGAGGTAGCATGATAATTGGTCAAATAATTTCACAGCATTATACTTCAGAAACTTTCACAAACTTCACGAGGTGGGCAGAACGAGTCTGAAGACAAGACACGACATACGTTGAATAATTCCAAAATATTATGCTTCAAATTTCAGACAATTTCACAATCTTAAATTTCACAACACAATCCTAAACGAGGCGGATGGATTATGGAATTAATTATGGATAGAGGGAGATGGACGAAATATGAAAACACAAAGGAGTAAGCGAGACGCGAGAAGCAAATACGGGAGAGTAGTGTCATCTGAATCTGAATCGCGGCTATGTACCTACAGAAAATGAACAAGTCGGTCATTTTGAGTTCACGAATGACGTTTCCAATGCTCATGCTGGGCATTGGATGTTCTCCCAGTAAAGTGTAAAGTCTCCAAATACGTACTTCACTTCAAATTAATTTTTTTAAATTATAAGGGTTCGAAAAAATGAATGATCATTTAGGTATTCCTTTGTAACCATCACAGTCCTTTTCTTTGATTATTGTCCCAGTTTGATTTTTGTTGCCATCTTGAAGTTTTGTGACGTCAGGCGGGTACCACTTTGTACCCAGGCGACACCAGGCGACTACCGAATCTGTAGCGCGCATTTCAAATCTTCGCCTGCTCTCAACAAGATTAGAACAAGATGAGGACGAGAAGCATTGTTTGATAAGTGAGATGACGATGAGATATAAATTAGATATAAATGATCCGTCACATTCCTTCCTAGAAATGTGCCTGTTCCAGCTGAATTTAGTTTTTTATTTCTGAATGATGAAAAAATCTCAAAGGATCGAAATATGACTAATTACTAGCTCTGTAGCTTGCAAGATAACGCCCTTACCTGAGTTATGAATTTTTCCAGTATCGTTGAAATACAGGGTTATTCAAAAGTTACGCACCACTGGCCATAACTTAAGTTCTAATTATGATATCGATTTGCGGTTTGTGGCGTCCTTCCTCATATCGAGGGGGAAACTTTTTGAGGTACTTCCCACTTCTTCACCCCCCCAGGGGGAGGGGGGGCGGGGGGCAACTCAAAAATTTCAAATGGCAACCCCCATCATGTGATACATCGTTAGAAAGAGCATGAAAAAAGAAAATTTTTGGCGCAAACCCGAAGTCGATCTGACCCCCCTATCAAAAGTTAGGGGGGTCCAAAGGTTATTTAGGGGGTCCGTACCTTCATTTTTTAGAGTAGCTTCGGCGGCTCTTAGACATACCGTTTCTCTTTTCAAAGAGTCCTTGAATACTCCAGGTCTGATACCGAAGTCTTCATATTGCCCCCGGGCCACCACAGCCCCCCCGTAGGGGGGATGGGCCTGTTACAATGAAACATTGCATTAAAATGCGGAAAGTCACAGAAGAGCTTCAAACTTAGCATCAAATCCGAGTGGAACTTCTTGCCAATGTTAACGCAAACGCAGCCTGCGACTTTAAAGTGAGTTTTCAAAACTCTTAGCCCCCTGCCCCCCTCATTTTTGGTTGCAGAGCGGGTAAAAACCGGGAAATTCACTACAAATAAGCCCGAAACTAATGTCCAACTTGAGAAGGACCCTTGAAACGTTGCGATCAGTCGGAGCATTGAAATACAGGGACTGCCGCCCCCTTAAAGTACGGAAACATCCATAAAACCCCCGCTGCCCCCCTCATTTTTTGTTGCGGAGCGGGTAAAAACCGGGAAAATCGCCAGAAATGATGCCCGAAACTACTGTCCAACTTGACGCGGACCCTTGCAACGTTGCGCCCAGTCGGAGAACTGCAATATAGGGACTGCCGCCCACTTTAGGGACGGAAACATCCATAAAACCCCCGCTGCCCCCCTCTTTTTTCGTTGCAGAGCTGGTAAGAACCGGGAAATTCGCCAGAAATGATGCCCGAAACTACTGTCCAACTTGACGCGGACCCTTGAAACGTTGCGCCCAGTCGGAGAGCTGCAACACAGGAACTGCCGCGCACTTTAAGGATGGAATCATTCATAAAACCCTTCGCTGCCCCCCTCATTTTTCATTGCGGGGCTGTTATAGGAACCGGGGCATCATTTCTGGCGAATTTCCCGGTTCTTACCAGCTCTGCAACAAAAAATGAGGGGGGCAGCGGGGGTTTTATGGATGTTTCCGTACTTTAAGGGGGCGGCAGTCCCTGTATTTCATTGCTCCGACTGATCGCAACGTTTCAAGGGTCCTTCTCAAGTTGGACATTAGTTTCGGGCTTATTTGTAGTGAATTTCCCGGTTTTTACCCGCTCTGCAACCAAAAATGAGGGGGGCAGGGGGCTAAGAGTTTTGAAAACTCACTTTAAAGTCGCAGGCTGCGTTTGCGTTAACATTGGCAAGAAGTTCCACTCGGATTTGATGCTAAGTTTGAAGCTCTTCTGTGACTTTCCGCATTTTAATGCAATGTTTCATTGTAACAGGCCCATCCCCCCTACGGGGGGGCTGTGGTGGCCCGGGGGCAATATGAAGACTTCGGTATCAGACCTGGAGTATTCAAGGACTCTTTGAAAAGAGAAACGGTATGTCTAAGAGCCGCCGAAGCTACTCTAAAAAATGAAGGTACGGACCCCCTAAATAACCTTTGGACCCCCCTAACTTTTGATAGGGGGGTCAGATCGACTTCGGGTTTGCGCCAAAAATTTTCTTTTTTCATGCTCTTTCTAACGATGTATCACATGATGGGGGTTGCCATTTGAAATTTTTGAGTTGCCCCCCGCCCCCCCTCCCCCTGGGGGGGTGAAGAAGTGGGAAGTACCTCAAAAAGTTTCCCCCTCGATATGAGGAAGGACGCCACAAACCGCAAATCGATATCATAATTAGAACTTAAGCTATGGCCAGTGGTGCGTAACTTTTGAATAACCCTGTATAAGTAGAGTACCTAGTAGCGGCACCCAGTGTCAAAGTATGTCATACCTATTTGATGTACCTAGGTAATTCTCATCCAAATAAGAGAAGAATAAATATTTACCTTCATTAACACCAAGTAGACGAAAGTTCCACTGTGAACTTAGTTGGCCAATAAAAATGCAAACAATGAAGCAATTATTTTTATTTCCTGACTCCAAATGGTAAGAATTATGGTAAGAACTCTAAGGCATAGTAAAAACTGTATTTATCATTCCTCAATAAATACAAGGTTGACTGTTTGCATGGAAATGATAGTACATTAGTTGGCGGCTTATCTATTATTCTAAACTTTAGATTAAGTTGATGAAGGTAGCAGGTTGTTGTCAGCAAGAGCTGTTGATATGAGTATGTAGTTTAGAATGGTCAATTTTTAATTCTGCCAGAGGAGCATCATTAGTATTTAATACAAAACTCTCAGGGGTCTCTGGATACTATGCCACCTCTTATCAAGAATGTTTATGCTAATTTTGTTGCTATGTGGTGATGGGAGAGATAATTTCAAGATTATTTTGGTAAAAGTCGGACAAATATGAGGATGCCAAGTTTATAAGAAAATCTCACAAACCAAAGTGAACATTGTTTCATGCCTCTGCAATTTTCAGCTTCGGGCTAGGTTCTCGCAAGAAGGTCAGCACAACGCGCTGATCAAACTTTTGTGGAATTTCTTGTTAATTTTAGAATGTGTGCCAAAGTCACAGTAAGTATTCCACAAAAATTGCAAATCTGAAAAATCTAGAAAAATAACAAGTAGGGGAGAGTGGGGGTATTTGGGTCATGGGGTTCAATGGGTCACATGGAATATTTTCCCGCCTAATAGGAATTTTTCGGTTTTGCCGGCGTAGGAAGTTGGCAACACTTGTATTCTACCAAAAAAATGTGCAGTGACGTCATCGGCATTCTTTGTTTTTATTTTGGAGCCACATTAGCTGCGGAGCTGTCGAAATCGGCAGAAAACGGCGATTTTTCTTCCAAGAAGTTTGTGCACCTTGGTAAGTACTCTCTTTGGATTTTTATGCTGTAAATTGTTCTGAAAAGTAGACTTGTTTTCCTACATTTTGGCCTTTTGAAACATAAAAAAAAATAATTTTGGAATTTCCTCAGCATGATTTGAAAATCCCAACCTGCTTGGGGGCTAAATGGGTCACTTTTTTGGGGGTTAAATGAGTCACTCACCGAGTTAAGATTTTAACTGATTTTCTGTATTTCATTTGTTTTGTGCAGAGATCATGACCTGAAAGTTCACCAGGAAGAGGGAACAACCTAGGATTCCTCCGAGGATTCCAAGATTCCTTCGACTGCAGTGATAACAGGAAACTCTTTCATGACCATGTAACGCCGTGCTGGTCTCTTTTGATTTTAATTTCTTTTTTTATTTTTGTACTTTTTTAGTGGTTGATAATGGTGTTGTGAGACACCGAAACGTCCTGTGTTTAGGTATATTTGTATTTTAGCCTTTTCTCAACTGTTTCCTTCTTTTAGTTTTTAAGTTTGGACCAAAAGTAAAAATGTTGCGTACATAAATATGTTTTGCGCCAAAGCATTAATTTATATACCTATTTAGTATGTTACCTATGAAAATAAATTGTTGCCCATTTAGATTACCTAATTCTTCTTTATAAGGTTACCCATGTTCCTGTGGTTCTAGATTAATTTGTGTTCATTAAAATTTATTTCTTTAATTTTGGTTCTTATTTTTTAGCGAAGACAACAGCCTCTTAAATATTTATTTTGGTGGTCATGAAATGGAGGGTTGAAAAAAAAATGATTTCTTCTAGAAAATATTCAAAACTTCCCAAAATTATTATTTAAGCCTCTAAAAGAAATTTCATAATTTTTGCCATAACAGAGGGTTCCTTCTTATTGCCTTGCTATTCTGAATTCCTAAATATTCTTAAGCTCACCTTTTTTTCAACACCCCTCTCATACCAACCAAAAGTTATCATTAATAATTTATCTGTTTATTCATCCATTCACTTACTTAGGTACCTACCTGTGACCTCATTCATTAAGCAAATTGGTATCTACCAAAAAAGAAAAAAATAAATTGATCATCGAGTCATTGCAAACCATACATTGAAGGATAAAAAGAGGAAACCCAACCCCACCCCCCTCCCTCAATATTTCTCATTTATTTACTATTTTTATTAGTGCAGCATTGATAATTTTAAAGATATATCTCATAGAGGTTTCACAAATATCTATTTTAAGTTGATTAATATGTGTCCAGAATGATTTACAGTGGGTGACTCAGTTAACCCCAGGGGTGACTCATTAAACCCCATGGTCGGGGTTAAGTGGGTCAAAAAGGTTACCCTGCTCAAATAAAGATTTCGACTTTACTTTATGCACAGAAAAGAGCGACGCCAAGAATGGCACAATTTGGGCCAGAAGGGATTTTTCTGAAACCGGGCCCAAACGATACCTTATGATACCCTAAAACTCTGGTAAAAATTTTAGCTTGAGTATACGTACCATTTTTGAGAAATGGGGGGGCAAAGTTGCCAAATCGCCATCATTCTGGACAGCATTTTTACAGCAAAAAGACGGGAAAAATGGAGGAAAAAGTTACACTATTGATGGGTTTGGGCTGTAAATGTTCTTATTGAGCCCCCGTGCATGTAACTGAGTTCAGTTTCAAAAATTTTGGACGTACAGTGGTCCAAAATGGGGAGAAATCGTGGACAGATAAGGATTCTTTGTCAAACTTTTCAAAAATGGAAGTAAAATTGTTGGTCTCCTGCAGAGATCACGGGGAACAATGTTCTTATCGGTCTTCAATGCATTAAATTGAGTTCAGTTTATCAAATTTTCATCGCACAATGGTCCAAAATGGGAAATCAGTGGACAAATTAAGATCTTCTGCCTAACTTTTTAAAAATGATGTACGACTATTGGTCCCCTGCAGAGATCATGGGGAACAATGTTCTTATCAATGCATTCAATTGGGTTCAGTTTATCAAATTTTCATCGCACAATGGTCCAAAATGGGAAATTAGTGGACAAATTAAGATCTTCTGTTGAAATTTTTGAAAAATAACATGAAACTATGAGGTTTTTCACTAGATTCGAAAGGTGTAAATTCAAAATAAGTTAGTAGCCAATAAAAGCTATCCATTATCCATGTTCACTGTTTTGAACTGAAAAAATGAGGTCTGGAAACGGTAATTCAGAAGGAACTTAGCTTTTCGATCCTTAAAATCCGGCTAACTGGGTGGTTTTTGTCCTAGTTAGTTGTCAGAGAATAATTGTAGTTAGAATAATACTTTACAATAAATCCTTTCTAAGGATTTAGGAAAGGTTAGGTTAGGTTAGGTTAGGTTAGGTTAGGTTAGGTTAGGTTAGATTTCAACAATGGTCCAAAATGGGAAATTAGTGGACAAATTAAGATCTTCTGTTGAAATTTTTGAAAAATAACATGAAACTATGAGGTTTTTCACTAGATTCGAAAGGTGTAAATTCAAAATAAGTTAGTAGCCAATAAAAGCTATCCATTATCCATGTTCACTGTTTTGAACTGAAAAAATGAGGTCTGGAAACGGTAATTCAGGAGGAACTTAGCTTTTCGATCCTTAAAATCCGGCTAACTGGGTGGTTTTTGTCCTAGTTAGTTGTCAGAAAATAATTGTAGTTAGAATAATACTTTACAATAAATCCTTTCTAAGGATTTAGGAAAGGTTAGACTAGGTTAGGTTAGGTTAGATTTCAACAGAAGATCTTAATTTGTCCACTAACTTCCCATTTTGGACCATTGTGCGATGAAAATTTGATAAACTGAACCCAATTGAATGCATTGATAAGAACATTGTTCCCCATGATCTCTGCAGGGGACCAA
The DNA here is from genome assembly GCF_918797505.1 of Bemisia tabaci. Lineage (NCBI taxonomy): Eukaryota > Metazoa > Arthropoda > Insecta > Hemiptera > Aleyrodidae > Bemisia > Bemisia tabaci. The sequence continues at coordinate 43,167,193 of NC_092793.1, read as the reverse complement.
TAGTCGTACATCATTTTTAAAAAGTTAGGCAGAAGATCTTAATTTGTCCACTGATTTCCCATTTTGGACCATTGTGCGATGAAAATTTGATAAACTGAACTCAATTTAATGCATTGAAGACCGATAAGAACATTGTTCCCCGTGATCTCTGCAGGAGACCAACAATTTTACTTCCATTTTTGAAAAGTTTGACAAAGAATCCTTATCTGTCCACGATTTCTCCCCATTTTGGACCACTGTACGTCCAAAATTTTTGAAACTGAACTCAGTTACATGCACGGGGGCTCAATAAGAACATTTACAGCCCAAACCCATCAATAGTGTAACTTTTTCCTCCATTTTTCCCGTCTTTTTGCTGTAAAAATGCTGTCCAGAATGATGGCGATTTGGCAACTTTGCCCCCCCATTTCTCAAAAATGGTACGTATACTCAAGCTAAAATTTTTACCAGAGTTTTAGGGTATCATAAGGTATCGTTTGGGCCCGGTTTCAGAAAAATCCCTTCTGGCCCAAGTTGTGCCAAAAAACGGTCGTTTTTGGCGTCGCTCTTTGCTCCGGCATAAATTCAATAGCTGAGAATATACTTGATCGTATTACATCACGAAATCAGACAAAAAAAATTTTAAATAACATTTAGGAGCGTTTTCCTAAAACTGACTCAAATAACCCCACTCTCCCCTACCTCTCAGCCTCCGCGCAATTCGCACCCCTGCTGATAAATGTTGGAGAATAGAGAACACTTTACCCTCAAAACATTACTCGCACTGATTTTAAACTAATATGTAATTATATGTGTACGATGGTGGATCTGAGCTGTACTTACTTACCAAACTTTGTTGAGCGAAGTTGTTACTTAGGGGAAATTCATTAACTGCTGCCAAGGATTCACAAACTCTGACCTTGATAAATATTTCCGACATATACTTGAGATACAGTCAGATGTTTGGAATTCTGGACATTCAGTTATTGTTCACATACAAAAGAAACTAGCTACGTTTATGCGAGGCTCGAAACCGGGGTTTCACGAAACCCGAGTTTGTAATGCAAGTTTCCTCCGTCGGGTTTATGCGGGCGCTGTAACCCGACTTTCGCGGGAAATCAAACTTTCCGATTTTGGCGCTGTTTATGCGCATATTTTCGATTGAACCAGGATTGAACTTGAATTTCATGTTGGCGCCATTTTCACAAGCTATACTTCATTTTTCCACTATGAATTGATTCAATAAATTATTAGGTATTACTCTTTTATCCTGTGTATGTTCAATTTTTCCACAATATATAAGCGGAGGCTTCATCTTCACTAGAAAAGCCTTTACTGACTTTCTGAGCAACAGTTGGAAAAATGACAGTAGATGTTTAATCATTTTACGTTCATCTTTAAAATTGAATGAATACCTAATCTCAACAACCCTCCAAATCATGCTCGAGCTTATATTCTGAGTTCAGAAAAGTTGCCATAGGTAATTTTAGTGATGTTAAAAATAATTGTGGCAGGCGCAGAAATTCATCATATTGTTTATTGAGCTTCTAATGATCTTACAATAGGTAGATATAGGCATTGAAAGTGTAGGAGTGCTAATCCAGTAGGTAAAGCACCGCACCTTCACTCCATGCTGTTGTAAAGATTGTACAGTGGCGTAGGAAGGGGGGGGCCAGGGGGGGCCTGGCCCCCCCCCCAAAATTGGAAATAGTATCATCTGGCCCCCCCAGAAATTCTGGATGGTGCACTGATTGAAATTTATCACTCTTAATGCACATAGTTTTTACTTAAAATCTCGCGCTCGAACGGTTAGTTTTTTCTTCTCTGTTCATTATTCAGTTGAATTGCTCTAAAAAATCTGGATGCAATCGATTTTTTTCTAATTCATAATTCATATCTTTATTTTTTGGTACATGACAAATGCTCATTCGTTCATAGTTACGTCTTGCTCATTATATTATATTTTACTTTGCATGGGCTTTTCCTAATACAGAACAATGATTCTGGCATTCACTAAACATTTATTTCGCAATTTTCACACAAATGAGTGGTTAAAAGTGAGAAAATAAATGGAATAATCTGTTGAATGCAACAATTTCAAAGTATTTTAACCTTAAAATGCATAAAACTGGGTGAATTTTATGCAGAAATTGAAGGAAGATTAACGCCACAAGTGCCTCGAGATGCGCTCAAATAGAGTTAAAATTTCAAAAATTTTCCGGGGGAGGCCCCCCGGACCCCCCGCTGACCTGGGGGGTATTCCATACCCCCCAGACCCCCCGGTGGTGGGGGGCCAGGCCCCCCCCAGCAAAATGGCCTAGCTACGCCTATGAGATAATTGTATGTCTGCCATTATTGTAGTGAAACAAATAAAGAATCGGGATATACTTATGGGAATTTCTCCTTCAAGATATGATCAAAATAAGCAGATATTGATAGGTCAACAATGTATCGCTGAAGCAGAAGCGTCTAAATCCTCTTGAGGCAACGGACGGTGACAATTTCAACAAACTGGTGACGCTTCACAAATTTTGAATTTCCACATTCCCAGAGACATGCGCTGAAGTCCTGTTTCTCACCCCTCTTTCCTAGAGTACCTGTATAGCGAGAGTATGGACAGATCGCTTCATGGAGGGCTTAGGGCCCAAAAGTGCAGCCACCCTTCTAACCAACTTCTAACGCACAAAATTTCACTGCCAGTCTGCAGGTTCCAATTCTAACCAAGATGGCCAAGAATGTACATAAATGAGCGTTCTTCCGGAAAATTGAGTAAATTTATGCAAAAACGGAGTCAAACACGTGCTTAGTAAACGACGGTTCGTAACAATAGTATTAGTAAATCTTTCTGGATAATTGAAATTCATAGGTTGGCCTGCATTTCTGGGCCCTAACTTTATTCGCAGAAGCATCGGTGAAGGCCTGATGGATTTTCGGAGTTTCGGACACGCGCTGAAATCCTGTTTCTCACCCCTCTTTCCGACTGCTCTCCGAGTCCATGAGCAAGACAGGAAGAAAATAGGCAAGCTACCTACCACTGTTTGCCTACCTATGTGTGTTTTTCTTAAACTTGATTTTCAAAGGTGACTCATGTAAAGAGCAACTGAAAAACAAGATTTCAGAACCTGCCATTGCATTTCACTAACCTAAGACACCAACCCAACCTTACCATTGATATTCTTTCGCTTACACTGTATATTATTCTCCCACTGAGATTCGATATGAACTCAATTCAAAAATCCTTCTGAATTTAATTATTCAGGTAGATTGGAATCTGGAGCTCTCAGTCTATCTGTAAAGCGCATTTACTAACATTCACTGCTGTCACAAGATATTTTTGCACAGGCAGAGCCACTTTCCACAGTTGATGCATCTCTAACGCCAAAGCTCAATTATGACAAGTGGTTCAACGACCAAAAATTGTTACACGCCTCAATAATAACCTTATTCTTATCTCAAATTGAAAATCTTGGATCACAGAGCACTCACCGAAGAATCTCCTTCCTTCTGCATCAGTATGAGAAGAGTGACGATACTTTGGAGCAATAACTTTGAACTAGTTTCAATAAATGATGGCTTCAGAATTTGAGTCATCATTTACTAGAGATTGGATCAAAGAAATAAGTCAGCAGGTCACGGTTGTGGCTGGAGTCACACTTCCAGTAGGACAATCAGGAAATACGTACACGGATAACACACAAATTCAAGAGCTATGCAGCTCTGATTGGATCAGATTTTAGATTTAATCGGTAGATTGAAATGAAAAAATTCGGTGCACTACTTAAAGGGAAGCAGGGTGCCTTATCTTGAAATCCTAGGCAAATCGTGCGGATGCAGTAAAAAAGTTCTCCGCAGATGATGAACTGGTGGGTAAGGCTATTACTCAATTGTAGCCTGTAAAGCTCTTTGCTTGCTTTGCTTCTGTAGTCATAAAATGTTGATTAGAGTTGCAAGAATAATCTGAAAAAGCAGTAATAAGCCTGGATTCCATCTGACACTAAACACCTTCACTAGAAAATAACGTCCTACGTTTAGCTAAATAAGGATAAGTAAGCCACATATAACTGAAGGAATCACGTAAAAGTGCTTAAGCAACAATTATAGTAAAATTATGATTGTAAAAAATGTTGAATAATGGCAAAATTAAAGCTAAATCGTGGGATAAGCACCAGTTGTTTACGAACGGTATGATAATAAATCCGCCATATTGCCGATCGCGCACCTGAAAATCGCATTTGAAGTCGAATTTCAACTAATTTCAACCTCCGGTTCGTTTATGCGGAGTGCGAAAACCTAGTCTTTAGTGTAAAATAAGGTTTCAAACACAAATTTCGGAAACCTACATTTCGTTAGTTCCGTATCGTTTATGCCGTGATTTGAACCTTGGTTTCAAACTCAGGTTTCGATTGAAGTTAGGTTAAGAGGCTCGCATAAACATAGCTACTGACTAACAAATACAACCGTTTTATATTTACATAACTGCTCAACAGAACATACAGACAGTTGTGATTAGTTTCTCGACAGCACTCTGATAGCGGTAGGATAGCTAAAGGATCCCTACCCTGCGGCAAAAATGGAGTTGATTGAAATTTTGATTCACATGGTGCTAATGCTGTCAAGACTCAAGACAAAATTACACTCCACGCACAGTCAAAGAGTATTTTGATAAGTAAGATTATCCATTAAGGAAGTTGCACAAATCACAAATCAAACCGAAGGACCCGGACAAACCAAGGAGCCAGCCATAGCCAGCTCAGAAACTCGGCAATTCAGTTTCTCTCACTGCAAAAGGTGGAACCATCCAAAGTACCATCAATGTTAAGTTGAAGGGGTGAATTACTTATTTAAAGAGTGCTAAGTCATTTTGGGACTTTTTCGTAGAGATTTAAAGGAAAAAATTGGAAAATGCTCAACTTTAAAATGAACGTAAACAATCCGCCATTGTATCAAAGCAGACGCACAAATGAAACAAGCGCTAAACACAAGGGTAAAAAGTACATACGTAAATTGATTTTGTTTTATAAGGAAAATGGTGAAAAAGTTAGGAAATTCATATTGGAAATTGAAGCTTTAAGATATAAAGAACTTCAGATAATTAATACAGTTTATGTAGAAACGGAGTTAAAGAAGGCAAAGTTAAGGAAACTCAGAAGGAACAGGGTATTTTGTAGGAAAGGGTTGGTATGTCTAGAATTGAATCGACGTATCGACGTATCGAACAGCGACTATCGATAGTCTCGAAAAACCCCTGTAAAATACGCACTAATACAATAAGCGGTTACATCAGATCTTATGGGAGCGCACTCACACATACAAAAAATCGCTCTTTCAACCGATTTTTTACAAGAGAACAGAGGAAAATCTCACTAGCGATCGAGATTTTACGAGATTTTACATTGATTAAACGGCCCAGGGTGAAAGGAAAGTTCTCTCCAGTTGATCACTGGGAGAACAACATTGATCTTATTAAGCCAGAAGAGGGCCAAAGACGCCAAAACTCATGAACCAATCAGAGAAGGGCAAAAGGATGGCAATACTCTCCAGTACCTAGGTCAAAGACACATAACCTAGATGTAGGCGAATTCTACTAAGGTCTCCGAATAAGGTTATCACCGGTGGAAAAGTTTTCGGAAAACAGAACGCGAATCTTGAACTTTCAGAAGTAATTATAGGATAACTATAAACCGCATAGCAAAGAGAGTTTTAGGACTGTTATTTATTTCTTACGCTAATTTGCATTTAATCGTATTCACAGAGGCATAATGAGGTAATCAAAAAAAAAAAGAGTAAAAATGGCGTTTCGTGCATCGATGAGTTGGTGCGCCATTTGATCGCTTGAGCGCACTAGTATACTATAGAGTCCCTTTATACTGAGAGTCAAGACAATTTGAATCCATTTCTGATTGGTTCCCGTATTTTAGGCCTCCACAGTGTCACAAACGGGAATAAAGATTACATTTTCACCAATTGCAAAGATTATAATCTGGAATGGACCAGGGAATTACGGGTTCGGCAAGGAACAAACGGAATGAGAGGAGGAACGGAGAAAGGCATTTGAGAATGGGCCGATCAAAGATTACGAAAAACGTTCAATTTCTGTATCTTTATTCCCGTTTGTGACATCCATGAGCCGAATTGTCTTGACTCTCAGTATAAAGGGACTATAGTATACTAGAGCCCTAGAGCTCTAGTGGCAGGTCGAAATCAAAAAGCGCCGCCTATCGGCTGAGCGCTTAAAAGGCCTTAGGATATTAAATATCGACGGTGAAACTACCAAACCACGTATCTCGGTTTGCGACGTCGCAGACTTCCTGTCATACTTTATTTTTTAAATGAAAAACTACTTAACATCCAGTCTTGAAAATTTCTGTGATTTTTCTTTTTTGTGCAGAGAAAATTCCGTGAAAATTTCAAGGAATGATATTGATTTGGTTTACTTCAAAAAAATAAAATGTGAGCGTAGATTTTTAAACACCGCAAACGAGATACGTGGTTTGGTAGTTTCACCGTCGATATATAGAATAGATTTTTGCCGACCGACCGGCCGCTCAGTGGGTCTCTCACGTAGCTCTACGGGAAAAAAGTGAATTTTTGGAAGTATCTGTAATTTTTGAGCTCAGTGACCCTCAAGAATACCTAAAAATGTATTTCTCACGGTTTTGGACATAAAGTCTGATTCATTAACACCCAAATACGGCTTTGGAACCATATTTTGGCGCGCGAAAATCGGTCGGCGCGCGTTGAGCGGAAACTTCAATCGCTCATAACTCGGGAACCGTTCGGTTCCCCAGCTTATACATAGGGTGTCCCAAAAATACCGAGACTGGTTCTGTAACTTCGAAACTAAGATAGATACAGGCATGATCTTGGTTTCATTTTATAAAGATCAACTTAATACCTATCGATTAAGACCAAGATCAGCTCAATCGAATGAAAATTGACCGAGTCTTGGCAATTTGAAATCAGTGAGGAAAGTTTACCCCTACGGTTTTTAAGGAAGATTCTTCATCGCCGCAAATCGAAAAATCGGCCTGTAATGTGATGCTTATGGTGTTTTTTTTATTTTCAAGGTGTCATTTATCAACATTTGTACCACCAAACACAACAGTTGACAGTGTGTAATTTTGCAAAGTGCTACAGGAGTTGAGAATGCACATCTTCCGGAAACGGCTGGACTTGAAAGCTTCGTGGATACTCCTTAAAGACAATGCGCAGCCTCACACATCGAACTTAACACGTGAATTTATGAGTAAAAATGCAGTTGAAACAATCCCTCATCCCCCTTGTAGCCCTGACTTGGCTCCATGTCATGTGATTTTTGGATGTTTGCAGCCCTTAAAAAGGAGCTTCGCGGACGAAGATTCGAATCGAAGACCGAAATCCAGAATGCAGTTTAAAACTTTTTCAACGCCATCCCAGAGGATGCTCCAAATATTTATATTTGCTCCAAATTACTGAAGAAGCCGTGTATTTTTGGAGAAAATAAGGGGTGAAAAAAAATTGAGCACACAGGCCATGCGCCATATCAATTCTACGTAACTTTACGCGTAGAATCCAAATCTGAAGTCAAAACATACCCTTGCCTTTTAACATTTTCAACTTACGGCCCTCCAAAGCCCCAAAATTTTTGGGGGGTCGTGGCTCCCAAAATTTTGGAACAACAGGGGTCATGTGGCACATCAATAAAAAGGTATTGACCTCTCCTCTCAGGAGATTTTTAGATTCTGAAATTTGGATAATTTGGCCGCTTACAGCGTCGAATTGAAAATTGCCCCAAAAATGCCCCATAACTCCAAAAAATGGGGTTTAGGGAAAAAGTGCAAGGAACAAAATGTGCTTATTTTTTACCTTAGATTCCGAATCCAAAGTCAAAACATACCCTTCCTATTTGAAAATTGCGAGAAACGGGGGGGCTCTCCCCCAAAACTCCCCCAAGGGGCCATTCTGGGGGGATGAAAATATTTTCATTCGATTCTTTGTGGTCGATTTACCCCAAGAGCGTTTTTGTCCCAAAGCTCAATTCTCCGCCGTTTTCGAGAAAAAGATAGTGGACGGGTGGTCTGGATCACCCTGTATAACAGGGCTCACGTGGAAATTGAGATACGCCTTAACTTCAGAGGAGCGACGATTTCGTCTTTTCTTAACTTTTTCGTATACATTTGCGCTTATATCACTAGGGGCGCTTGCACTAGGGGGTTTGCCCTACGACCCAATTACCGGGGGGCTGCGCGCCTCCACGCAGCGAAACTGTCAAAATCGCCCGTTGGCGGTTAATGAGTAAATAATTTTAATTGAATAACAAAACGATGTTTCAAAGAAAAATTTTCCGCCAAAAATATTCTTAATGACTTTCTCCTTACTCTAAATTTTGATTCCTTTTATTAAAGTCGATCTTGACAGGGCCACATATAACTGCCCATAACCAAACAAAGGCCTCTGAAAGTGAGGACCCACTCCTTTAAAACTCTGACCTTTGCACTCCCCTTCCTCACTCCTGCTCATCGATCGTCTTACTCTTCTTTCCTCACCCCGTCCATCGAGCGTCTTAAACATGATTTTATTACAATAGAAAGTATGTTCTTTTTCGGTAATTGTTGAAACTCCAATCCATGGGGCTACCTGAACCATTCATGATTTATATTTGTACCTGGAGCGATACGCTCATGCGTTTTCTGTGATTTGCTGTTGATTTATATGACTGAATTTATACAGGGTTATCCAAAAGTCACCTACCACCCCTGTAACTTTCTTCCAAATTGAGATAGAAGTTTGAAACTTTGGGAATGTTCCGCGGTTTAAGGTAGCGACTTTTTGGTCCCCCCCAAAATTTTGAAGGGGCGGTCCCCCTAAGTGGGGCGGGGGGTAACTTTTTTTCAAATAGCAACCCCCCTTTTGTGATACCTCATTCGAAAGATAATAAAAGAATGTGTTCTTAATTGCAAAATTTAGTTAAATACACTGAAAAAGAGGATAGAAAACCTAGAGGATGACATTTTCTGATTGATTAATTAATCAAATTATTCTCTGCTATTAGCATTAAGTAATGCTAAGCATTACCTACTTACCTACCATGATTGACGCATCCACAAAAATTTTTCTCTCCATCCAGAAAAAGGTGCAAAAACAGATTATAAAAATATACAGAGTTATCCAAAAGTCGCCTACCACCCCTGTAACTTTTTTCCTAATTGAGATATAAGTTTGAAACTCTGGGAATGTTCCTCGGTTTAAAGTAGCAACTATTTGGTCCCCCCAAAATTTTGGGGGGCGGGGGCTAACTTTTTTTTTCAAATGTCAACCCCCCTTTTGTGATACCTCATTCAAAAGAAAATAAAAATAGAAAATTTTTGGCGCAAACCGCAGGTCAAAATGTTGATTTTTGACAAAATGGCTGTCGGTCTAAGTTCAAAATGTCAGAAATTTGGCATCTCGGTTTTTTTATCGGCGGATTGGTCTGAAACTCAGTATCCTAGGGTTTATCGGGACGAGAAAAACGACTCTGGCATTAGTTTTCCAGAAAAGTCATTCCTTTTCAAAATGGCGGCGGTTAAAATGGCGGCTTAGACTGGGAAGTGGATATTTAGGCTGCTTATCGTCGGATTTGTATGAGACTTGGTATCCGGGGGTATTTAGGCACGAGAAGAACAAATGTTTCATTGGATTTTTGATTTCCTTAAAAACTTTTAAATGGCGGCGAAAAAATGACGGAAAATCCATATCACGGCTGGTATAAGTCAATACTCTGGTAGTTTTTGGATCGAAAAAGAATAATCTTTCATTTAGACTTTTGGAACACTGAATATCGTCCAAATGGTGGCGGAAAAATAACGGAAAATTCGCATCCACCATCGCCATTCGCACTTTATCCGCCATTTTGAAGTTTTTAAAAATTTCAAAAATCCAATGAAAGATTCGTTCTTCTAGTATTGGAATACCCCCGGATACCAAGTCTCATTCAAATCCGACGATAAGCAGCCTAAATATCCACTTCCCGCTCTAAGCCGCCATTTTAACCGCCGCCATTTTAACCGCCGCCATTTTGAAAAGGACTGATATTTCTGGAAAATTAATGCCAGAATCAGTTTTCTCGTCCCGAAAAACCCTAGGATTCTGAGTTTCAGACCAATCCGCCGATAAAAAAACCGAGATGCCAAATTTCCGCCATTTTGAACTTTGACCGGCCGCCATTTTGTCAAAAATCAACATTTTGACCTGCGGTTTGCGCCAAAAATTTTCTTCTTTTATTATCTTTCGTATGAGGTATCACAAAAAGGGGGGTTGCTATTTGAAAAAAAAGTTAGCCCCCGCCCCACTCAGGGGGGGCCCGCCCCCCCCCAAAATTTTGGGTCGCTACCTTAAACCGAGGAACATTCCCAAAGTTTCAAACTTCTGCCTCAATTAGGAAAAAAGTTACAGGGGTGGTAGGTGACTTTTAGATAACCCTGTAAATTGTATCATCGTTATCTCAGACTCATTATTGTGTGTGCTTACCTACCTGCCCTGATTATTAGAGATTATTTTTGATCATTGAGATTATTTTAGTGGCCTTTCTGTCTCTCTAACCTCGAAAGGTTACTCTCTCTCTCTCTCTCTCTCTCCCTCTCTCTCTCTCTCTCTCTCTCTCTCTCTCTCTTAATTTTCTCATGCTTCCCGTGTTTGTAGAGAGATTGGTCCATTTTTTTCAACTACCCAGCTTGTTTGCAAGAGGAAAACAACTCGCTTGATGAAAGAAAACCCGTTGCGTCGATAGAAGGAACCATGTTCCTTAAAATTAGTAAACGGGGTGGTGACGCCTCCGATGATGATGATGCATGCAATTGCTGCCAGATGCCTTTAGTATCTGCCTAAACCAACACCATTTATGATGGAATAAAGGAGACGGAAGTTAAAAAATCAAGATGCCCATTATATTTGTCTACAAAATAATTGTTGATTAGGGAGAATTTCATTATATGTGTCCTTTGAGAAATCACTCATAGGTATGCTCGGCGTCGACAAGAAATTAAATAAATAAAGCAGTATAGAAGGAGAAGAGGAGGGAAATATTTGCGTTGTTTTAAATACATCGGCACCGTGCATTTGAAGTTTTAATTTTTATTTTTAAACTAGAGGGCTACGCCACCTGGCCGTTCCGCGGCCCAACCCTCTCGTAGATTCTGTCAATTTATGATGAAAATATCACATAATTTTTCTTTATACATTATTGTTTGTAGGGGTTGATATGTGCGATTTAATGACGCGCCTTATCAACACATTGTGTTGGAGTTCACTGCTTGTTTTAAGTTATATTCATAATAAAAAATGTTTTGTTCATAGTGACAAAATTAATTGTTTTGAAGATAATAAGTACATATTGCATTCCTCAATTTTAACAGTAGAAAATAAACAAAGTTATTGCAGAACTTCTCGATACACAATTTTCATTGCTGTGTTTTTATTTTTGTTGTCATCAAAATTAATGATTTTTACTTTTAAACCTTCTTTAGTCCTACATCTAGACACAGTCCCGTGTCCTACATACAGTTGCCCGTGAGCGAACATTGGTCTTTCTGTATCTATAAAAATTCCCACTCTGTCAAATGATTGCCCTTGGCTTTTACTAATAGCCATAGCAAATGCTAATCTAACGGGGAATTGTTTCCTATTTAAAACAAAAGGTAGGTTTGTTTCTTCTTTTGTGTTAAGTGTAATTTTTGGAAGTGCAACTATTTTTCCTTTATTTTCTCCTGTTAAAATTGAGCAATGCAAAATGTATTTGTTTATTTTTAAGACAATTAATCTTGTCCCATTGCACAATCCATCCTCGATACAAATGTTGCGTAGTAACAACCACAGCTCCTTCTTTTAACTTCAAATTTTGACTTGGCATTCCTGAAGGGTTCAATGAAGCTGAGTATTCTGGTTGATATCTTAGAGTTAACTCGTCTTGGTCTGTCAGGTCTCCGTCCACTGCAGTTGCCCAACTGAATCCTTCACTCACAATTGTTTCTCCTTCCATTTTTGACAGTACTTCTTCATTCAATCTGTCAACTTCACAATTTCTGGATGCAAAAAGTATTGATGTTTTTAATGTTTCTTCGTTATATTCTTTAAAAATGCTATCAACAATGTTTTCATTACATATCATTTCTGATGGAATTTTAACTATTTCTTTCTTTCCATTTCCGATTTCTAGCAGCAATTTACTGATTTCTTCGTTGTTTGCTCTCATATTTTTTCTCAAGTGGAAGATTTTGAAATGTTTCCATAAAGGAGAGCTTATTAAAGCTGATTTGACTATTTGATTTCTGCTTTTTTAATGAAAAATAAGTCGCAAAGATAGGAGAGGGGAATTGCAATGAAGTACATGCAATTATCAATAATCGAAAATGAAATCAATATTATTTCGAACAGTAGAGGAAAAGAAGATTCATAATTATTTGTAAAAATGGGGGGGGGGGGATTTGGAATCGATACATGCGGTTATCGAAACATGCGATTATCGATACATGCGATTATCAGTTTGATGTGTTTGATTTGTTTGATTGTGTTTCATGATGTGTTTGTTGTGTTTGATTGTGTTTCATGATGTGTTTGTTGTGTTTGATGTGTTTGATTGTGTTTCATGATGTGTTTGATGTGTTTGATGTGTTTTATGATGTGTTTGCTGTGTTTCATGATGTGTTTGCTGTGTTTCATGATAAGTTTGTCGTGTTTGATGTGATTGATTGTGTTTCATGATGTGTTAAAATGTTAAGTAAAAAAATCAATTTTTAAGTAAAAAAATCAAAATGTTTTAAGTAAAAAATCAAATTTTTTAAGTGAAAAAATTAAAATTTTTAAGTAAAAAATCAAATTTGTTAAGTAAAAAAATTAAATCTTTTAAGTAAAAAAATTAATTTTTTAGAGTTAAAAAAATTAAATTTTTAAAATAAATTTTTTTTTTTTTTAGCCAGCTGGTCATGCACCATGTTTCAACTACACTGGAAAAAAGTATATCTACTGTAAGTCTACTCGAGCCTTTTTTCACAGTGATACTATTTTGTGAAAATAACCAGAATAATAGTAGTGTTTACCAGAACTCTGGTGATACATACCATGATATGGCACAGTCTTTATACCATAGAGACTGGTGTTTAATATCATACTCGCATCACTACGTCACAGGATGGTAAAATCTACCATATTTTCGTTGTTTAGAATTTCTAACATTCAATATAGGTACTCTTTATTTTTCCCTTCTCTGATGTGTATTTCCGTGAAGATCAAACCAGCCCATCAGTCATCACGTTGTTTGTTGTGTTTGATGTGTTTGATTGTGTTTCATGATGTGTTTGTTGTGTTAGATGTGTTTTATGTGTTTCATGATGTGTTTGCTGTGTTTCATGATGTGTTTGTTGTGTTTGATGTGTTTTAAGTGTTTCATGATGTGCTTTAATTGTTTCATGATGTGTTTGATGTGTTTGCTGTGTTTTATGATGCATTTGATGTGTTTTATCCCGGTTTCTTAACATACTTACATCCCGTTTTATCCATAATATACTGTGAAGGTAAAATTACTACGTATTATCCCGGTCACTATGAAGAAATCCCGTTTCATCCCAGTCAAGACTGCTTTGGAAAAAACGATGTATCGAAGATACATCGTTTGTTCTAAAGCATCGATGTATCAAAGATACATCGTTACATCAGATACATCGATAAACAAAGATCGATATCCTTCCTGTTATCCCGGTTCATTAATATAGGTACATCCCGATTTTTCCAAGACTATCCTGTATAGGTAATATTCCTACCTTTTATACTGGTTAATGAGAGGAAATCACCTTTTATCCCAGTCAATACTCCTTTAAATCAAACGATTTATCGAATATCGATATACAAAGATCGATATCCTTCCCTTCATCCCGGTTCATTAATATAGGTACATCCCGTAAATCACCTTTTATCCCAGTCAATACTCCTTTCAATCAAACGATATATCGAATATCGATTTATAAAGATCGATATCCTTCCTGTTACCGGTTTCTTAATAAAGTTACTTCCCGTTTTATCCATGACTATCCTGCGTGGGTAAAATTCCTCCCTTTTATCCCGGTTATTATGAAGAAATCCCGTTTTATCCCAGTCAATACTGCTTTAGAACAAACGATGTATCGAAGATCGATACACAAAGATCGATAGTCTTCCTGTTATCCCGGTTTCTTAATATAGTTACATCTCGTTTTATCCATGACTATCCTGTGTGGGTAGAATTCCTCCCTTTTATCCCGGTTATTATGAGGAAATCCCGTTTTATCCCAGTCAATACTGCTTTAGAACAAACGATGTATCGAAGATCGATACACAAAGATCGATATATAAAGACCGATATCCTTCCCTTCATCCCGGTTTATTAATATAGGTACATCCCGTAAATCACCTTTTATCCCAGTCAATGCTCCTTTAAATCAAACGATATATCGAATATCGATATACAGGGTTATTCAAAAGTTACGCACCACTGGCCATAACTTTAGTTCTAATTATGATATCGATTTGCGGTTTGTGGCGTCCTTCCTCATATCGAGGGAGAAACTTTTTGAGGTACTTTTCAGTTCTTCACCCCCCCCCCCAGGGGGAGGGGGGGCGGGGAGCAACTCAAAAATTTTAAATGGCAACCCCCATCATGTGATACATCGTTTGAAAGAGCACGAAATAAGAAAATTTTTGGCGCAAACCGGAAGTCGATCTGACCCCCCTGTCAAAAGTTAGGGGGGGTCCAAAGGTTATTTAGGGGGTCCGTACCTTCATTTTTTAGAGTAGCTTCGGCGGCTCTTGGACATACCGTTTCTCTTTACAAAGAGTCCTCGAATACTCCAAGTCTGATACCGAAGTCTTCATATTGCCCCCGGGCCACCACAGCCCCCCCTCCCTCTCGTAGGGGGGGATGGGCCTGTTACAATGAAACATTGCATTAAAATGCGAAAAGTCACAGAAGAGCTTCAAACTTAGCATCAAATCCGAGTGGAACTTCTTGCCAATGTTAACGCAAACGTGCCTGCGACTTTAAAGTGAGTTTTCAAAACTCTTAGCCCCCTGCCCCCCCTCATTTTTGGTTGCAGAGCGGGTAAAAACCGGGAAATTCACTACAAATAATGCCCGAAACTAATGTCCAACTTGAGGAGGACCCTTGAAACGTTGCGATCAGTCGGAGCATTGAAATA
Organism: Bemisia tabaci; assembly: GCF_918797505.1. Lineage (NCBI taxonomy): Eukaryota > Metazoa > Arthropoda > Insecta > Hemiptera > Aleyrodidae > Bemisia > Bemisia tabaci. The sequence goes on along the minus strand of NC_092793.1, from coordinate 43,152,032 downwards.
CAAGGACTGCCACCCCCTTAAAGTACGGAAACATCCAAAACACCCCCGCTGCCCCCCTCTTTTTTCGTTGCAGAGCTGATAAGAACCGGGGCATCATTTCTGGCGATTTTCCCGGTTTTTACCCGCTCCGCAACGAAAAATGAGGGGGGCAGCGGGGGTGTTTTGGATGTTTCCGTACTTTAAGGGGGTGGCAGTCCTTGTATTTCAATGCTCCGACTGATCGCAACGTTTCAAGGGTCCTCCTCAAGTTGGACATTAGTTTCGGGCATTATTTGTAGTGAATTTCCCGGTTTTTACCCGCTCTGCAACCAAAAATGAGGGGGGGCAGGGGGCTAAGAGTTTTGAAAACTCACTTTAAAGTCGCAGGCACGTTTGCGTTAACATTGGCAAGAAGTTCCACTCGGATTTGATGCTAAGTTTGAAGCTCTTCTGTGACATTTCGCATTTTAATGCAATGTTTCATTGTAACAGGCCCATCCCCCCTACGGGGGGGCTGTGGTGGCCCGGGGGCAATATGAAGACTTCGGTATCAGACTTGGAGTATTCGAGGACTCTTTGTAAAGAGAAACGGTATGTCCAAGAGCCGCCGAAGCTACTCTAAAAAATGAAGGTACGGACCCCCTAAATAACCTTTGGACCCCCCTAACTTTTGACAGGGGGGTCAGATCGACTTCCGGTTTGCGCCAAAAATTTTCTTATTTCGTGCTCTTTCAAACGATGTATCACATGATGGGGGTTGCCATTTGAAATTTTTGAGTTGCCCCCCGCCCCCCCTCCCCCTGGGGGGGGGGTGAAGAACTGAAAAGTACCTCAAAAAGTTTCTCCCTCGATATGAGGAAGGACGCCACAAACCGCAAATCGATATCATAATTAGAACCAAAGTTATGGCCAGTGGTGCGTAACTTTTGAATAACCCTGTATATAAAGAGTCAGTGCCTCGCTGCTCTGGTCTGAGAGACGACTATATTTTAGGCTTTGTTTTTTATCGATTGAAAATGTCCAAGAATTTGGACCTGCTATGGTCTGAGAGACGACTATATTTTAGCCTTTGTTTTTTATCGATTGAAAATTTCCAAGAATTTGGACGAAACGTCTCGATTTTAATTTTTAATTTTGAATGTGTAAGCATTCTTACCCCAGATGTGTTTTTCAGTGCATATATAAAGATCGATATCCCGTTTTATCCCAGTCAATACTGCTTTAGAACAAACGATGTATCGAAGATCGATACACAAAGATCGATATCCTTCCTGTTATCCTGGTTTCTTAATGAAGTTACATCCCGTTCTATCCATGACTATCCTGTATAGGTAAAATTCCTCCCTTTTATCCGGGTTATTATGAAGAAATCCCGTTTTATCCCAGTCAATACTGCTTTGGAACAAACGATGTATCGAAGATCGATGAAGGGAAGGATATCGATATATATAAAGATCGATATCCTTCCTGTTATCCCGGTTTCTTAATATAGTTACATCCCGTTTTATCCATGACTATCCTGTGTGGGTAAAATTCCTCCCTTTCATCCCGGTCATTATGAGGAAATCCCGTTTTATCCCAGTCAATACCGCTTAAGAACAAACGATGTATCGAAGATCGATACACAAAGATCGATATCCTTCCTGTTGTCCCGGTTTCTATATACAGGGTGTTTCAGACCACCCGTACCAGGCCTTTTTCTCGGTTGGTTTAGGTCGTACGAAGTCGGAGACCGATGGGTTGAATAGGGAATTGACCCCAAGGAATCCGAATTTTGTGGTCCCGAAACCCCCCACCCCCCCTTAGGGGGTAAAGGGGGGGTCACGATGCTAAAAGTCACAGTTCCCGACCGAATTGCGGATCGATCGCATCAGAATTGAAAAGCACGAAAAATTTCACGTGGAATTGACCCCTAAAAATCCAAAATCGGACCATCCAAGGCCCAAAAATGATCCCCTAAAGAGGGGGACAGTACCCCCTCCATAATTTCTCTTTGGTCTCAAAATTGACGTAAATTTGCCAGAAAAAGACGGTTTCCGCGGTAATCGACCTCGAGAAATCCAAATTTCGTGGTCCGAAGCTCCTCCAGTCCCCCTTGGGGGGTAAACGGGGGGGCCCAATTTTAAAAATCGGGGCTCCTTTCCGAATCGCAAATTGATTGCATCCAAATTGAGGAGCAGAACACTTTTACATCTTTAGTGACCCCCAAGAGTTTTAATTGACCCCCTTGAACGCCAAAAAGTAACCCCTGAGGAGGGAGGTTTCGCCCTCTCCAAAAGTTTCTCAGGATTCCTCTTTGGTTGCAAAGAGGTTGTTCCATCCCCCATTAGATTTGGCCCCCTATCAGATATGATCCATCTTTTCAGGAGTGATACAGTAGCATGCGAGACGTTCAAATATGGCGGTCATTTTGACTTAGGCCCCCCCAGAGAGGGGGGCGGGGGGTCAAAGTCAAAACCTTCAACTGCCTATAACTTTTGAGCGAAAAATCGGATTGAGTTGAACTTTTTTTTAAATGAAAGATCTCAAAAAGATCTATCTGCTGATACCAGAAAAATTGAAAAAAAGTTAAATTTAATGCAAATTTTTAGCAATTTTTCAATTTTTTAGGGGACAAAATTTTCAATTTTGTCGTGTTTCGGCACCGCGCAATGACTCTACTAAAACAAAAACCAGTTTTTTAGATTCTACACTTAATTTCCTACAAGATGCAAAAAACCGCATCTTGGGGAAACGTTTAGATCGCGAGCTATGGCTCGTCAAAGTTAGCCCCGCGCTGAGCGCGCGCGCCCTACGCTGTTCGCATATCCTCTGCGCGTCTGCCACCGATCCTGTTGCCCCTCCTCCCCCTTCCTAAATGCAAATTAACATTCTACTACCCAGCTTTCGTATATATCTGCGTTATAGGTACGTGAAAATTTCAGCAAGTTCGTGATTTCCAGTGGAATTGATGCTTTATTTCGCTCCCCCCCCCCCCCCCAACCCGGCCACTGGCACTGAAGTGTGCCCCTGCCAACAACGAAATCATTTTATATTTCTCAAAGCTATGTGGAGAAAAATCGTGCGAAATATTTTTTAATTCCTCAGCAGCCTATTATGAATACCCATAATAATGTCGGCCTCTCATGAATGGTAAACGCTCAATACACCGAAAAGTGGTTGGGAGGTGGGATAAAAAATTACCTCAATTCGATCTCGTAGTCACAGGGTGCTACATCAGCAAAAACATGAAACAAGAAAATTTATATATTTCTTTTTTGCACAATATTTGGAGCACAGTGGCCGGGTTGGGGGGGGGGGGGGAGCGAAATAAAGCATCAATTCCACTGGAAATCACGAACTTGCTGAAATTTTCACGTACCTATAACGCAGATATATACGAAAGCTGGGTAGTAGAATGTTAATTTGCATTTAGGAAGGGGGAGGAGGGGCAACAGGATCGGTGGCAGACGCGCAGAGGATATGCGAACAGCGTAGGGCGCGCGCGCTCAGCGCGGGGCTAACTTTGACGAGCCATAGCTCGCGATCTAAACGTTTCCCCAAGATGCGGTTTTTTGCATCTTGTAGGAAATTAAGTGTAGAATCTAAAAAACTGGTTTTTGTTTTAGTAGAGTCATTGCGCGGTGCCGAAACACGACAAAATTGAAAATTTTGTCCCCTAAAAAATTGAAAAATTGCTAAAAATTTGCATTAAATTTAACTTTTTTTCAATTTTTCTGGTATCAGCAGATAGATCTTTTTGAGATCTTTCATTTAAAAAAAAGTTCAACTCAATCCGATTTTTCGCTCAAAAGTTATAGGCAGTTGAAGGTTTTGACTTTGACCCCCCGCCCCCCCTCTCTGGGGGGGCCTAAGTCAAAATGACCGCCATATTTGAACGTCTCGCATGCTACTGTATCACTCCTGAAAAGATGGATCATATCTGATAGGGGGCCAAATCTAATGGGGGATGGAACAACCTCATTGACGTCGATTCTCCAGAAAAAGACGGTTTCCCATGTAATCGACCCCGAGGACTCTTAATTTCATGTTCCCTGAGCTTCTCGGGGTCGATTACATGGGAGACCGTCTTTTTCTGGAGAATCGACGTCAATTTTGCGACCAAAGAGGAATCCTATTCCTGAGAAATTTTTGGCGGGGGCGAGGCCCCCTTCCTCAGGGGATTACTTTTTGCCGTTCAGGGGGGTCAATTAGAACTCTTAGGAGTCACTTAAGATGTAAATGTGTTCTGCTCCTCAATTTGGATGCAATCAATTTGCGATTCGGAAAGGAGCCCCGATTTTTAAAATTGGGCCCCCCCCCCCGTTTACCCCCCAATGGGGACTGGAGGAGCTTCGGGACCAAGAAATTTGGATTTCTCGAGGTCGATTACCGCGGAAACTGTCTTTTTCTGGCGAATTTACGTCAATTTTGAGACCAAAGAGAAATTATGGAGGGGGGTACTGTCCCCCTCTTTAGGGGATCATTTTTGGGCCTTGGATGGTCCGATTTTGGATTTTTAGGGGTCAATTCCACGTGAAATTTTTCGTGCTTTTCAATTCTGATGCGATCGATCCGCAATTCGGTCGAGAACTGTGACTTTTAGCATCGTGACCCCCCCTTTACCCCCTAAGGGGGGGTGGGGGGGTTTCGGGACCACAAAATTCGGATTCCTTGGGGTCAATTCCCTATTCAACCCATCGGTCTTCGACTTCGTACGACCTAAACCAACCGAGAAAAAGGCCTGGTACGGGTGGTCTGAAACACCCTGTATAGTTACATCCCGTTTTATCCATGACTATCCTGTGTGGGTAAAATTCCTCCCTTTTATCCCGGTCATTATGAGGAAATCCCGTTTTATCCCAGTCAATACCGCTTTAGAACAAACGATGTATCGAAGATCGATACACAAAGATCGATATCCTTCCTGTTATCCCGGTTTCTTACTATAGGTACATCCTGTTTTTCCAGGACTATCCTGTACAGGTAATATTCCTCCCTTTTATCCTGGTTAATTAGAAGAAATACATCCCATTTTTATACGTGTCTACCTATCATTAATTCCTTTACGGAAGAATACATTTAAATTTCCCGGGGATTTTCAATGAAGTTTCTTGATTGGTTAATGAAAGACCAATGAGAATGCGAAAAGACACTGACGTCGTCTTCTGATTGCTTAATGAAAGACCAATGAGAATGCAAAATGACACGGACGTACGCACAAAAAAGGCCTTATTTTTTTTCTATAGTAAGATTAAGGGGGCCTCATAAAGAGGACTTCAGATCTTAAGTAGATTGAAGCCGGGAGTTTTTTGCATTGCATCAGTTCAGTTTCATCGGACAATGTGTTTCTTCACACTAAACAATCGCATTTTTTTTTCCTCCTTACTTTTCCTATCCTGATGAATGAAATATCCCTCGCAGATAGAATTAAAAAGGGTCAAATAAAATGCATGCTTATGCTAAGGACCGAGGAAGAAATTAAAAAATGTGGAGAGAATCATACTTTTCAGCATGTCACCCACTAAGTTGACAGATGAAGATAATCGAATAACTCTGCTGCTACGTAGTGTATGCACTGTTCAATATCGATTTTCTGGATCCCTTTGATTTCTGGACGCCACGGGAGTGGATTGATAAAAAAAAAATGTTTTCTGTATTTTCGAAAGGAATTTGCGAGTGCAAAATTGTTGATTTTTAAAACTTTGATTCATTTGTGTCCGGGGAAATTTTGGGTCGAAGGACCTGTTGGGACCGATCTCCCCCCCCCCCTCCTTAGTCTTGTACGGATACTCTTAAGAGCTCAACATTTTTTACTGTAATTGAAGTAACCTTTTCACCTTGTTTCCCTGCAAAATAGGGTGGATCCAGCACTTCTTTACCACCTTATTCCTATCAACTTTAGAGAGTATGACGAAAAGGAAGTGCAGCTATACAATAAAATATTAAAATGTCACGCGTGTGATTATGTAAACTGAGTAAAATTAAAGGTAATCTAAGATTGAACATTTTTTATGAATAAATTGTGACTGCCCACGGAAAAAGGTGCCTTAATCTAGAAAATTTCAAAGCTTATTTTTCAAATCTAATTTTTTAAAGTAAGGAATTAGAACTATTAGTGTTTCTTTTATAGTGCTCACGTTCTTCCTTTTCCGCCCGATGTGAATTAAATAGAACTATTGAATAGAACTATTAGCAGGTACCTACCTAATCTAATTGAAATAGAAAAGTTTAAAATAAATGGTCCAGAATAGTCTTGAATATTATAGTCGAATTGATTAGGACTATTAATATTTAAAAAAATGTAACAATCTCAGGCATCAAAAATAAATAGTTTGTTACAAACATTTTCGAAAAGTTTCATTTTTTTCTTTATTCTTATTTTTGTAAAGTCAGCGATTCTTCAGTGATTCTTCAAAAAAAAATGAAGAGAGAAAACTTTAAAAAGGTGAATTGCATTAAAATATTTTTAAAAAGACTAGAGGGCTCCGCCCCCTGGCCGCTCCGCGGCCCAACCCCCTCGTATATTCTGTCAATTCGTTATGAAAATATCACTTAATTTTTTTTAATTTACATTATTCTCGTAAATTGTATTAATATTAATACTGCTGAAGTTCTGTTAAGTGCTTATTCATTCAAAAGATCATCTTCAATTTAGCTAAAAACTTACTTCAATTAAGGTTGGAGTTTTAAAAAAAGGTGAATAATCAGTTTGAAACGGTTTATATGGGATAAAATAAAATGGATGGAAAGCAAATAGGATAGAATATAATATAATATAAACGAAATATAATAGGTTTGTCATTAATAAAACGGGATGTATTTATATTAACCTTGATAAAAGGCCACAGGTCGGTTTGATATTTAAATTAAAGAGTGGCGGTGATGCGTAACAATTTTTGGATTTGCTGCTGCAATTCCCGAGTAGTAGTGATCGCCATAAATTGCGATTTAATCGGAGAATATATCGCGATTTTATCGACGTCGCGATTTATTGCAATATTATCGGATAAAAAAATCGCGATTTTATCGACGGCGAATCATCGCAATATTATCGGGAGAAAAATCGCGATAAATTGCAATAAAATCGCGATTTTATCGAACGCGATTTTATAGAGATAAAATTGCAATAAATTGCAATTTTTCATCAACGCCTACTAACGCATGAATGACGCTTATGAAACATGTTTCTATGCCGCCGCCGCTGCCGTTTTTACCAAGGTCCGTTGGTAACTTTACCATCTCTTTTTTTTATCAATCATTGGTAATGTTAGAAAGGCAGACCGGTATTTTTACTGATTTTTCCAGGTAAGAATACCACTTTTATTCGTAATCAATTCCCGGTAACTTAATTTACCATTTTATCTCTGTAATTCTACCACAGGCGATAAAAAATATCGGCGTTTTTACCAAGGTCCATCGATATCTTTGCCATCTCACTATTCTTGGTAATTTTACAAAGACAGAATGATGAGATTACCAGTAGAACCTCATTTTACCAACCGTATTTCATAAAGTACAGTGCGTATTTCATAAAGTACAGAGGAGGGAAAATAAAAAAAAAAAAAAAAAAAATCCAATGAAAACTCGGTGTCAGTCAACGCAATGTAAAAAGTTGTAAGGTTGCGAAGCGCCGATCCATCTACATAGAGGCAATTCGCACTTGGGAATCATGTTGCGGCCATAGCCTAATGGAAAAGTGTTGGCCTACCACCGTGGCGACTGAGGCGATAATCGTTCATATGTTGATGATCCTAGCGACCGGTAAACGTGATGGACGCACGGAGAACGCCCAGAGTTAACGCCAGGGGATGAAACTCCTTGGGGACGTGATGGTACAATTTTTTATCTACCAATATTATTTTTATTATTTTTATTTTATCGGCGATAAAATCGCAATTTTTCCGTTGAAAAATGCTACTTGGGTTGGGTGATTTAATTTTACCGTGAATAATATTGGTAGATAAAAAATTGTACCATCAAGTCTCCGAGGGGTTTCATCCCCTGGCGTTAACTCTGGGCGTTCTCCGTGCGTCCATCACGTTTAGTGAAATTATAATTTTAAGTTATATACATAATAAAAAAAGGTTTGTTCATAGGGACAAAATTAATTGTTTTTAAGATAATAAGTACATTTTGCATTCCTCAATTTAAACAGTAGAAAATATACAAAGTTAATGCAGAACTTCTTGATAAACAATGTTCATTGCTGTGTTTTTATTTTTGTCGTCATCAAAATTAATGATTTTTATTTTTAAACCCTCTTTAGTCCTACATCTAGACAATGCTACATACAGTTGCCCGTGAGCGAACATTGGTCTTTCTTTATCTATAAAAATTCCCACTCTGTCAAACGATTGCCCTTGGCTTTTACTAATAGTCATAGCAAAAGCTAATCTAACGGGGAATTGTTTCCTATTCAAAAAAAAAGGTAGGTTCGTTTGTTCTTTTGTGTTAAGTGTAATTTTTGGTAGTGAAACTATTTTTCCTTTTTTTTCTCCGGTTAAAATTGAGCAATGCAAAATGTATTTATTTATTTTTAAGACAATTAATCTTGTCCCATTGCACAATCCATCCTCGATACAAATGTTGCGTAGTAACATAACCACAGCTCCTTCTTTTAACTTCAAATTTTGACTTGGCATTCCTGAAGGGTTCAGTGAAGCTAAGTATTCTGGTTGATATCTCAGAGTTAACTCGTCTTGGTCTGTCAGGTCTCCGTCCACTGCAGTTGCCCAACTGAATCCTTCACTCACAATTGTTTCTCCTTCCATTTTTGAGAGTACTTCTTCATTCAATCTGTCAACTTCACAATTTCTGGATGCAAGAAGTATTGATGTTTTTAATGTTTCTTCGTTATATTCTTTAAAAATGCTATCAACAATGTTTTCATTACATATCATTTCTGATGGGAATTCAACTATTTCTTTCTTTCCATTTCCGATTTGCAGCAGCCATTCACTGAATTCTTCGTTGTTTGCTCTCATATTTTTTTTCAAGTGGAAGATTTTGAAATGTTTCCATAAAGGAGAGCTTATTAAAGCTGATTTGACTATTTGATTTCTGCTTCCTTTCTTTACTACTGGCAATAATTGTCTGAAATCTCCGCCTAGGCAAACTGCTTTTCCTCCGAATGGATCATTGTTTCTCATTAAATCTTGCAAGGTTACGTTCACTATTTGAAAAGCTGTTGACAATATCATTGAAGCCTCATCCCATATTATAAAATCAACTTCTGTTAATATTTGTTTTAATGCTGTTGTAAGTTTTGCCGGTTTAATGTCGTTTTCGGATGTCATCTGAAGTGGCAATTTAAAAACCCTGTGAGCTGTTTTTCCACCAGGAAGTTGATAAATGCGGTTATCGAAACGTGCGATTATCGATACATGCGATTTGTTGTGTTTGATTGTGTTTCATGGTGTGTTTGATGTGTTTGATTGTGTTTCATGATGTGTTTGTTGTGTTTGATGTGTTTGATTGTGTTTCATGATGTGTTTGTTGTGTTGTGATGTGTTTGATTGTGTTTCATGATGTATTTGTTGTGTTTAATGTGTTTGATTGTGTTTCATGATGTGTTTGTTGTGTTTGATGTGTTTTAGGTGAATCATGATGTGTATATTGCGTTTTACGTGTTTCATGATGTGTTTGATGTGTTTGCTATGTTTCATGATGCATTTGATGTGTTTTATCCCGGTTCCTTAACATAGTTACATCCACTATTATAAATGACTATACTGTAAAGGTAAAATTACTGCATATTATCCCGGTCACTCTGAAGAAATCCGGTTTTATCCCAGTCATTACTGCTTTAGAAAAAAACGATGTATCGAAGATCGATACACAAAGATCGATATCCTTCCTGTTTTCCCGGTTTCTTAATATAGGTACATCCCGTTTTATCCATGACTATCCTGTATAGGTAAAATTCCTCCACTTTATCCCGGTCACTATGAAGAAATCCCGTTTATACCAGTCATTACTGCTTTAGAAAAAACGATGTATCGAATATCGATACACAATGATCGATATCCTTCCTGTTATACCAGTTTATTAATATAGGTACATCCCGTTTTATCGATGACTATCCTGTATAAGTAAAATTCCTCCCTTTTATCCCGGTTATTATGAAGGAATCCCGTTTTATCCCAGTCATTACTGCTTTAGAAAAAAACGATGTATCGAAGATCGATACACAAAGATCGATATCCTTCCTGTTATCCCGGTTTATTAATATAGGTACATCCCGTTCATCCATGACTATCCTGTATAGGTAAAATTCCTCCCTTTTATCCCGGTTATTATGAAGAAATCCCGTTTTATCCAAGTCAATACTGCTTTAGAACAAACGATGTATCGAATATCGATACACAATGATCGATATCCTTCCTGTTATCCCGGTTTATTAATATAGGTACATCCCGTTCATCCATGACTATCCTGTATATGTAAAATTCCTCCCTTTTATCCCGGTTATTATGAAGAAATCCCGTTTTATCCCAGTCAATACTGCTTTAGAACAAACGATGTATCGAATATCGATACACAATGATCGATATCCTTCCTGTTATCCCGGTTTATTAATATAGGTACATCCCGTTCATCCATGACTATCCTGTATAGGAGGTAAAATTGCTGCATATTATCCCGGTCACTCTGAAGAAATCCGGTTTTATCCCAGTCATTACTGCTTTAGAAAAAAACGATGTTTCGAAGATCGATACACAAAGATCGATATCCTTCCTGTTTTCCCGGTTTCTTAATATAGGTACATCCCGTTTTATCCATGACTATCCTGTATAGGTAAAATTCCTCCACTTTATCCCGGTCACTATGAAGAAATCCCGTTTATACCAGTCATTACTGCTTTAGAAAAAACGATGTATCGAATATCGATACACAATGATCGATATCCTTCCTGTTATACCAGTTTATTAATATAGGTACATCCCGTTTTATCGATGACTATCCTGTATAGGTAAAATTCCTCCCTTTTATCCCGGTTATTATGAAGAAATCCCGTTTTATCCCAGTCAATACTGCTTTAGAACAAACGATGTATCGAATATCGATACACAATGATCGATATCCTTCCTGTTATCCTGGTTTATTAATATAGGTACATCCCGTTCATCCATGACTATCCTGTATAGGTAAAATTCCTCCCTTTTATCCCGGTTATTATGAAGAAATCCCGTTTTATCCCAGTCTATACAGCTTTAGAACAAACGATGTATCGAAGATCGATACACAAAGATCGATATCCTTCCTGTTATCCCGGTTTCTTAATATAGGTACATCCCGTTCATCCATGACTATCCTGTATAGGTAAAATTCCTCCCTTTTATCCCGGTTATTATGAAGAAATCCCGTTTTATCCCAGTCAATACTGCTTTAGAACAAACGATGTATCGAAGATCGATACACAAAGATCGATATCCTTCCTGTTATCCCGGTTTATTAATATAGGTACATCCCGTTCATCCATGACTCTCCCGTATAGGATGTAACTTTCCTCCCTTTTATCCCGGTTATTATGAAGAAATCCCGTTTTATCCCAGTCAATACTGCTTTAGAACAAACGATGTATCGAATATCGATACACAATGATCGATATCCTTCCTGTTATCCCGGTTTATTAATATAGGTACATCCCGTTTTTCTAGGACTATCCTGTATAGGTAATAATCCTCCCTTTTATCCTGGTTATTAGAAGAAATACATCCCATTTTTATACCTGTCTACCTATCAATAATTCCTTTACGGAAGAATACATTTAAATTTCCCGGGGATTTTCAATGACGTTTTCTGATTGGTTAATGAAAGACCAATGAGAATGCGAAATGACACGGACGTACACACAAAAAAGGCCTTATTTTTTTTTACTATAGTAAGATAAGATAAGATAAGATAAGATAAGATAAGAATAAGAATAAGATGAAAAATTAATATAAGACGGGAAAGAAAAAAAATATAAACATGAAAAAGTAACGACAGTAACACGCGTAATTTTTTTTTTTTTTTGCTCCGAATTCATCTTTTCGGGTTCAAAAAACCTAACCCATCAGGTCTCACGCATATTCACTATCACAATAATGGCGAGAGCCGAAGTAAATGACTTATATAGTGTAAATTCACCCGACGTGGACATAAGCTCCGATGGCTCAGTAGGTAGGGTGTTAGGTTTGTAAACTGTAGGCCCCAGGTTCAAATCCCGATAGGTTGGCCAAATTTTGCAAGTCGGTTTTTGTCATGTCGAGTCTTCGACACTTGCAGATATGCATTTGAATCATTTTTTTCATCAAAAAGTCGATAACTTTATCCATTTTTTGCAATTAATGATTAATAATACCTTATACATATGGTATGGGTGCAGTGTGCATACCTCGATGTGACTATATACTAAATTTAAAACAACAATTCGCTAGAAATAAGTAACCGCACCTGGGAAAAACCTATTCCGGCCAGACGCTCGGCCGTTTACTAATTTTAAAGCAACCGTTAGCCTGTAACCAGTAAATGCGCTCGTCAGTCACGCAACCGTTTTCTGATTTTAAGTAAACGGTTGACTTAGATCAAGATCACAGATACTCCTTTCAAACCGTAGGTGATTACTTAATTTCAGTAAATATTTTCGCGTCTCGGAAGTTACTACTTTTCAGTAAACGTGTGTTCTCACTCCAAATACACTTGGAGTGCTAGTTTGAGATAACGCGTGTACTTGATTCAATCGAACTCTGTTCTGCTGCAATAAACTTCCGTCACTAGTCGATACTTTTTGAGTAAACGGTTACTTGGTCCAAGGCGGCTCCGCCTTATTTTTAGTAAACTTTTTTTTCAGTGTTTGCTTCATGCATAAAAAAATGTTGTCAGTAAAAGTAGTGGATGTCACGTTTTTTCAAATCGCTGTTACTGTTTCAATTTTTCACTTAAATAGATCATAAAACGTGTGTTTTTTACAGGAATAGTTGTTCTTCATGAAAATCTTTAAAAGAATCCTCTCAGTTCTACGGGCGGCTTAGTGCAAAGCTTCGAAAACTTCAAATGCGATTTTCTCACAATGTGAAAACTCGATATCCGCTATTGTTACACGTATAAGTCCTCATATGCAACAAAACTTGGAGAATTTATATTAAGTAACGACCCAATCACTTTGGGATCAATATTCAGTATTTTTAACCTAACACTGAAAACTAGACAGTCCCTGTTGGGGGGGGGGGGGGGGAGTGACCGTGAGGATTAAGCACCGCGCCCCCTCAGAGTGTTTTTTTTCCCAATCTCTCTACGAGCAAATGATCATTAAAGACCAAAAGAATGAGAGCTGGCAATTTTTCTCGTTTACTTCCTGTAATGCCCATATTATCCATACCCATGCGATTAACCCCCCCCCCCCCCAAAAAAAAAAATGTCTCATGGGTCATTCCACGCCTAGGTAGTCCGGGGGGTATTTTTTTTCCCCCTCCAAATGACCCAACAATATTAATTTTTGGACTCCTTAATACTCCTAGTTTTTGGAAATATATGGGGTTTACATCCGTTTTGTTTTTTTTCTCGCAATTATTACGTGTTTTGTAACCCCATTGGTTAGCTTCATCCTACCGTAAAAAGAGTGACAGTTTGGTAGCAATATTTTCTGGTGTTCCCGCCAAAATCAAGTTTCAGTCTATGTTTGCAGTTGTCAAGAAACTGATTCAATGTGCTCCTGCAAAGTTTCAATTTTTAAAAGTAATTACTGTGTATTATATGTAACTTTTAAAACTTAGTGTACTGACTGTCACACCCGTTACGCAAAACATGGGTTTTTTAATGTAACTATTTTAATTCATGTTATTTTGAGATGCTAATTTTTTCCGTACGTCTTCAAGTCAAGTACAGCTTTGGAGTATTTTTTCCAAATTTTTATTTCAACAATTGATAGGCAAAACTGCGTAACGGGTGTGACACGTTACGGGTGTGACCAATGAGAAGAGGCTTCAATTATGCAGATGTTGCCTCACTTCTCACCATTTTTTCTATGGTTATCACAAGAAATTAACTCATATGCACAATTTGAGGTATGTATACATCTAATGAGAGAGAGATAGCCAAATTTTTTGCCATATTTCAGTATTTAAAGTGAATACACCTATCTCAAAAGGACTTCAAATAGAACTCGTTGAACTCTCTCCGATTGGATTAAAATATTTTCACTTTACTGTAGGCCTAGACCTACCGTACCAGGATTTTTTTGGGGTTAATTTGGATCATGCGAGGTCCAGGACCGCGGGGACGAAAGGGGAATCCTGGGCTACCCGAAGAAAAGCCCTGGGACGGTAGGTCTGGGCCACCCTGTAAAAAAATGTAGTTTTGGCATGTTCTACATTAAAATGCGTCAAATTGCTGATTGATTTACTGCTTAGGATTGCCTACAATAAGAGTATGAAAAGAAAAGTAAGTTTTTTAACTTTTAATTTCTCTCAGAAATGATGGACCTCAGAGAGACAATCTGTCACACCCGTTACGTCACACCCGTAACGCAAACGGTAGGTCTGGGCCACCTTGTAGAAAAATGTAGTTTTGGCATGTTCTACATTAAAATGCGTCAAATTGCTGATTGATTTACTGCTTAGGATTGCCTGCAATAAGAGTATGAGAAGAAAAGTAAGTTTTTTAACTTTTAAACTCTCTCAGAAATGATGGACCTCAGAGAGACAATCTGTCACACCCGTTACGTCACACCCGTTACGCAAACTCTCCCATTTTTCAAGGAAAGAAAAAAAGATAATCGAAAACGGATCATCGGCAGATGAAGCAAAAACCCTTGGCTTCATCATATAATTTAATCAGATTTTTAAATTCATAAAATTCGCTGAGTTTCCACTTTACACTCACTGAGGAAAAACTCACTTCCAAAATCGGTCACGCCCGTTACGCAGCCTTTTAATTTTTTCCTGAGGAATGGAACAAAGTAAAAACAATTTCTGATAAACTAAAATGATCTATAAAAAAAGTTCTTTCTGCTACTGCAGATAATTTTTTAATTAAACCCCAAGAAAGAGTTCAAATTCTTGTTTAAAGTTAAATTGTTGTCACACCCGTTACAATGGAATGGCCCTCATGCTACAACGTTACCTATCATCTGAGCACGTGAGGCAGCCAGAGGACAGGCGTACTTTCTTGTAAGCAAGTAAATACAGTTTTCTCTCTCTCTCTCTCCCCCTCTCTCCCCCTCTCTCCCCCTCTCTCTCCCCCTCTCTCTCTCTCTCTCTTCAAATTCAATAATTACCTATACCTAGCCACAGTGCAAGCCAGCGCTGCGCGCCGGCCGCCTCGCGTATTGACCCGTCCTTCAACTGGTAGTCCACATCTCTCAACAAACAATTTTATTCTGTAGCAGTGTAAGAGGGTTGCTTTATGTGACATCCCTAACCCTCCTACTTTAATGATTCACCTCAAATGTAAATACAGGTGGCCTCCAATCTGATAAAACCGCGGGTCTGGGCGCTCTGTGCGCTGATTTCATTGTGTCAATATTACTTCTATCGTTGTATTGTTGATGTTCCGTCCTCTTAAGTAAAGAAGATTTTACTTTAACTCCCGTCTTCATATCTATCTGTCTATAAGGGCCCATGAATAATAATTACCTATGCCTCATAAGGCACCATCATACTTAAAATCCATACGAACATTTACACTGAGTGCCCCAAAAGTTTTTCCACTGCTCATGATCATCACAATACATGAGAGATCAATAATACAGCAAGCGCACTGCGCAAAACAGGCTGGACGAGCTTCAGGGTCATAAATTAATAGGTATTTGCTTCTTAACGCGATCTGGTTGAGCAATAAGATGGCCATTGTCCAGCTATAAAAGTTCTATATCGCTATATAAGTTATCATCTGTAGAAAAAACTTATGGCCCTTGTAGCGTATCAGGGCCAGAGCGCTGCCCTCACTGGTCCTTGACGGCCATACCGTGTACAGCCCCGTGACGACCCCCCGTGTTTAGCCCCGTGTACAGCGGCCTGTGACAGTCTTATAAGGAATGATTTTGCTTAATATTGTTTAACTGTACCTATGACTTACAGGTACAATTAAACAGACGCAATCATACTTCATTTAAGACTTACCTACTTGATGACTCCCTTTGGAATTACGTAGGTAGGTATTCGAAAGATCGTAGGTGTGTTCCACCTCTCATAACGGGTATTATTCAAATAGATTTATAGATATTCCTCCACTAAACACTCTAATCTTATTAATATCAGGATTTTTTGTTACCTTTTTTGTTGTCTCAATAGGTACTATTAGTAGGTATGGGTGATTTCACGATGTCAGGAGTAGCTTAAATGTGCAACACCTTAAAAATAAAAGTGCATCAATTTTAACAGGATTTCATTACCTCATATTAAGGGTATTAAACTTCCTTCTTCCAGCTTTGGCACGCTCTATTTTGATTCAGTACAAAGTTAAAGTCACGTGTTAAACTCTAAAAATGCTTCCAAATTTGTCGACTGGAACCCTTTTTTTTTAGGTAAGAGTTTTTTACGAGTACCTACTGTATGTGTTGTGCATCCTCATTTTGAAAGTTTTTTAATTTTTATTTCAAGTTTTCCACAAACAGTTATGGTTGCCACTAGGGTATCTGTCAACACTAGACAAATGTGAATGTAAACACGCAGATTATTATCAGGTGGTCAGAATCATCGTCGTGCCACATGTGTTTTGGCGGATTGGCGTCGGCTGTGTTGAATATTCCGTAGTGTTCTGGAGAGTAGGGGTTGGGTGGAATGACTCCTCTAACGAAATGTTCACCTGTGCCGTGGTATCGTTTTTGACGCGGGAAGCTCGAAAAAACGCAAATTTCTTATGCAAATTGTGAAGTAAGAAGTGCATTTCCGACTTTGCCGATGCGCTCATCTTTACTTTTGAGACCCTCTCCATGAGTAACATTTCTTATTTTTTCTCTAGCAATAGTTTGCAATAGGTCTATTGCAAAGCTGCAGACCGGAAAGTCTTCTACTTTCCTGTATTTTCTGAACTGAAGTACGCTTCCCCGATTTCTCGGCCGGATCTGTGTTTAGCTCGGCTCCAGCCTTGCCCCTCGTTCATCAAGGTCATTATCACTGAATAGCCTGGGTTATGTGAAGTAATCCACGAATCAATATTGAGCAGGTGATAATGGGCCTGTTGAAAACTTTTGCCAGAGCAAAACTAAGAGTTGTTTCTTATAGATAATGCCTCAAAAATCACGATGAGCGCATCGGCAAAGTCTGAAATGCACTCATAACTTCACAATCTGCGTAAGAAATTTGTGTTTTTTTTTTGTTTTTTTTTAGCTTCCCGCTTCAAAAACGATACTACGGCACAGGTGACCATTTTGTCAGAGGAGTCGTTCCATTCTCGGCAATATTCATCATGACTGACGTCAATCCGCCAAAACACGTGTGATGGGACGAGATAACACCTGCCCAGTATAAGACCAGACAACAATCGGCGTGTCTACGTTCATATTTTTCTCGCCTACCTTGATTGACCTAAACTCTCCTCGAATTACGCGCGAAACTGCAGGAGCGTCAGCCATGATGAATATTGCCGACGATGGAGCGACTCCTCTAGCAAAATGTTCACCTGTGCGGTAGTATCGTTTTTGAAGCGGGAATCTCAAAAACCCGCAAATTTCTTACGCAGATTGTGAAGATATGAGAGCATTTCAGACTTTGCCGATGCGCTCATTGTGATTATTCAGGCATCATCTATGGGAAACAACTCTTATTTTTGCTCTAGCAAAAGTTTGCAACAGGCCCATAGGTAGCACTGAAGCAGTGCTTTAACCCCAGGGTATCCCCGCCGGAGATTTTCCATAGAGTACAATAGAGTCGCAAAGTACTGGAGCGCCGATGAAGCCAATCCATTAACAGGCGTTTCCGAGCCGCGTGTGCTCCGAAAATTGTGAACCATTTGTGAACCCAACGGCATTTTGTAACACGGCGGCTTATGGAGAAATCAAGAATTGCTTGTGTTTTTTAGGTATTTTATAATTCAATCAGCATTAATTTTTGCAAATTTTGCTATTTAAAGGTAGTCAAAGCCATAATGAATCCATTGATGTATATTACTCCTGGATAATGTTCATATTGGGATTTAATTTCTGACTTATACCAAGTGTGAACCAACCAGCATTTCTTATCACGGCGGCTTACCTACGGGAAAAGCAACGACTGCCTGTGTTTTTTCGACATTTTTTAATTCCATCGATATTAATTTGTGCAAATTTTGCTATAATTAGATAGTCAAAGCCATAATGAATCCATTGATGTATATTACTCCTGGATAATATTCATACAGGGATTTAATTTCTGACTTATACCAAGTGTGAACCAACCGGAATTTTTTAACACGGTGGCTTATGGAGAAATCAAGGACTGCTTGTATTTTTTCGACTTTTTTAAATTCCATCGGTATTAATTTGTACAAATTTTGCTTTAAATAGATATCCAAAGCCATAATGAATCCATTAATGTATGTTACTCCTGGATAATATTCATATATGGACTCAATTTCAGACTTATTACCGGCCTACTTGGCTGGTTCAATGTGTGTGGACCTAGCCGACGAACGGAGCCGAGTCGGGAGTGGGGAGGTGGGGAGCGCTGAGCGCGAGTCTCTGCGTATGCGTCGTCGCTAGTCGCCGCACACTAGTCTCCGGAGAACTGGACAAAACAGCCTCGAAAAGTGACTTCAACGGCGATCCAGTGCTTTGCGACTCTATTGTACTCTATGAGATTTTCTCGTCAAGATTACAGGTTATCAAATAATAGCATTAGCTATTACCCCCGAGCTTCCTACAACCTTTTTTCCTCAATGTTGCATTTCTATTATTACTCTATATAAAGTTGCTGTTCCCACTCACTCTGCCCCCCTAGATAAAAATTGGCCGAAGCGATTTCCTTTAAAATTGGTACACGCTTAGCTACTGTAATGAGGAGTTGATTAAAATTATTCCCATTCAAATCCGCTGCCTTGGATGCCCGCAAGAGCGAAAAGTTATTTCTCCATATAGTATTACATTGGAGATACGCGGTTGTTTACGCGCATCGCGCCGAACAGGTTCAATCCTGTTGCGTGACGTCACTGCCTTGTAGACGAAATTTAAGGTTTTAGGACCTTTAGGATTTAGGACCTTTAGGATTTAGGATTTGTGAAACTCGGAGATCCAGGGTACTTTTCGACGGGGAACTCGAATTTTTGGTCAGATTTTCAAAATCCAAGATGGCGGCCGTGGCCTAAAGTGCTATATAGCTTCCTGATATCAATCGATTTTTGTGAAATTCGGTATTAGGGAGTATATTTCGATAGAAAATTAGAATTTAAGGTCCGATTTTCAAAATTCAAAAATCCAAGATGACGAACGTGGTCTAAATTGCTATCTTGGCTTCCGATCCATCGATTTTTGTGAAATTCGGTATTAGGAGGTGTATTTCGACGGAAAACTCGCATTTTTGGTCAGATTTTCAACATTTCCAAATCCAAGATGGCGGCCCCCCACGAAAACGCGGTCCGGACTTCTAGAACATCAATTTCTGTAAAACTTGGTGAAAAAGAAGATTAAGACATAGATGTTGTCTCCTCATCAATGTTAAAAACTGTGCGGGGCGGTGGCGGCTCGCGGAGCGAGTCGCAAGTTCGTCGCGAAGCGTAGAACTGGGGTCCAGGGGCACTCCCCGGCTAGACGTGTCAGCTCGCAAAGCGAGCTAATCACGACTAGTTATTAATATAATGGTAGGTATTTGTTGAACATTCGGAGATTCAAGGTTCATCCAAACTTGTCAGGAAATTAATCATATATTAGCATTAGTTATTATTTCAAAGCTTCCAACAATTTTTTTTCTCAACTTCGCATTCATATTAGGTAGGTATTCACGCAATCTTATTCGTTGGAAATTCGGAGATTAATACAATCTCATTTGAGACAACTTTTTGGAAAATATTGTATCAATGAAAATACAAGATTGCCTCACGGTAATTTTTCCGATTTGGCGGGCTCATCGAGGGAATATTGCACCTGTTGATATAGTGACAGATTTAATGAAAATCGGCCCGGTAGAACGCTGGAACGAATTGTGACGGATATAAAAAGGAATAATACAGGAACCTTGATGCTCATACTTGTTTATTTTACTTACATACAGGGTGTCCCAAAAGTCCCTTCCACCCCCTCTAAAATTTTATCTAATTGATATTTTCAAACGAAACTTTGGGGATGTTCATCGATCAATGTTTGCTACTTTTGGGGCCCCCCAAAATTTTCGACCCCCCCCCCGTGGGGAGGGGTTGCGGACCCCAACTTTTTTTTTTCAAATAGCAACCCCTATCTTGTGATACCTCATTCGAAAGAGCATAAAAAAATTAAAAATTTTGGCGCAAACCGCAGATTAATATCTTAATTTTTGACCGAGTTATGATAGGTCAAAGGTCAAATTTGACCTATTTTCAAAAAA
Organism: Bemisia tabaci; assembly: GCF_918797505.1. Taxonomy (NCBI): domain Eukaryota; kingdom Metazoa; phylum Arthropoda; class Insecta; order Hemiptera; family Aleyrodidae; genus Bemisia; species Bemisia tabaci. The sequence continues at coordinate 43,131,597 of NC_092793.1, read as the reverse complement.
TCATAACTCCGGTTCAAATTATCGTAATGAAAGAAAATGAAACGAGAAAATTTACCAAATTGTAAGCACTTTTAAGTAAAAATCACAGAAATTACTTCAAACTAATTTTAAGGGGGGTTTCGGACCCCCAAATACGTCAATTCAAAGGTCATTCAATTTTACCGCGAAATAAGCCAATTTCCCCCAGATTTGCCTCCAAACCACTTCAGTAAGGTCAAAATCAGTTTAACATTACGTTGGTAAGTCCCCAAATTTCGGGAAAAGTTTAAAAAAACGAACTTTAAGGTGATTAAATTTGACCGTTTAAATTTTTTTTTTTTTAACTTTTCCCGAAATTTTGGGACTTGCCAACGTATTGTTGAACTGATTTTGACCTTACTGAACTAATGTGGAGGCAAATCTGGGGGAAATTGGCTTATTTCGCGGTAAAATTGAATGACCTTTGAATTGACGCATTTGGGGGTCCGAAACCCCCCTTAAAATTAGTTTGAAGTAATTTCTGTGATTTTTACTAAAAAGTGCTTACAATTTGGTAAATTTTCTCGTTTTATTTTTTTCATTACGATAATTTGAACCGGAGTTATGATTTTTTGAAAATAGGTCAAATTTGACCTTTGACCTATCATAACTCGGTCAAAAATTAAGATATTGATCTGCGGTTTGCGCCAAAATTTTTAATTTTTTTATGCTTTTTCGAATGAGGTATCACAAGATAGGGGTTGCTATTTGAAAAAAAAAAGTTGGGGTCCGCAACCCCTCCCCACGGGGGGGGGGGGGCGAAAATTTTGGGGGCCCCAAAAGTAGCTAACATTGATCGATGAACATCCCCAAAGTTTCGTTTCAAAATATCAATTAGGTAAAATTTTAGAGGCGGTGGAAGGGACTTTTGGGACACCCTGTATACATGCAGAGGTGGTAGGAGCCGAAGCTTTTCGAACGTCTAGCGTTCATCTAGCAACATGGAACGGACATTGGAACGGACGGTTCATCTAGCAACACGGAAAATGAAAAGGACGACGGACCGGTCTTATGGGAAAAGTGGGCCCGGTTAAATCGGCTGGCGTTTTGATATGTTGTAGGTCTTAACCTACTGATCAAAAGTGTCAATGGGCATTTCTCCCTATCTCGAAGTTTTACCCCCCATTTTGGGGGTCAAAGTTGCCAATTCGGCGTATATTTGGCAGTTTTGACACCCGGGTTTATTGGTCGCCTATGAGATTCTTTGATGGTTTCTTGAGTCTTTTGTATCCTCTGAATAGGCTAGAGACCATCCAAACTCAAAAACTGACAATTTCGCCTTATGAGTAAGGGGGGGGGGGGGTGTTCACGCCACCGATTTCAGAGTCGGCGAGCCGCATTAAACCGATTCTTTCGCCATGTTTTGGAGAATTTTTTATGCAAATGATTGCGACTGCATCTTGAAAGGTCGACTAAGATGCAGCTCAGAATATACCCCCGGGCGGGAGGGGGGAGGGGGGGGGGTGCGACCGAACTCGAGCAGCGTAACTGGCTTGCGCGGGTCGGATCAAATAGAGTCCCTTTATACCCAGAGTTACGACAACTCGATTATCAGCTGACTGACAGCCGGCCTTGGCTGGCCATGGAGGCCGAAACGAGTGCACCCAAACGAACGATATTGAGGGATAAGGATCAGGAATCCTGCGATGTCTGTCACACAGAAACAACAACATCAACAAATTGATCAATTAAAAAGAAAATGAGATTGGTTTGTGAATAATTTCTTGATCTATTTTCATTTTGGACCGATGGAAATAACAATTTACTCTTGATAAACCACAATTAGGTAATATTTTCATTATTCTTGTTCACATACGAGGTACCGCCATCTTGGTGCACTCGTTTCGGCCTCCATGAGCGAGAACCAATCAGAATTGGATTTTTTTTTAGGCCACTTTCAGCCCAACCCTGGCCCAACCAAAAGTGAGTTGTCGTAACTCTGGGTATAAAGGGACTCTAGGATCAAACCGATCCTTCTATTATGTTTTGGAGAACTTTTTTGCAAGTGACTCAGGCTGCTTCTTGAAAGGTCTACTAAGATGCAGCTCAAAATATACCTCCCCCCCCCCCCCCGAAGCGAAAACTGGGCCGAAAAGCCGACCGAACTCGGGCAGCGAAAGTTGCCCGAGTTAGATTGTTGATCGGTTGATGGGTTGGTAGGTTGACCGATGATTTTGTCATGTTTTGGAGTTTTTTTTTTTTTTATCCCAATGAAACAGACTGCATTTCGGAAGGTCGACTGAGATGGAGCACGGAATATGCTGTATGAGAAAGGAGGCTTCTCAATCCGCACCCTCCCTCGCAATAGGATCTCTCAGCATAGGTCAGTGTGGCACTGACACTAGTAGAGTGACACTTTTGAATGTGGCTAGGACGATTAAAACTTCATACCGTTTAACGCATCATTCAATTTTCAGTATATCCTGATGCATTTCAGAATTTCGACGAGGGGAAGGGTTATTTGCTTTTGAAAAGAAAAAAATTAAAAAGAAGAAGTACATGACCTTGTTTTTTTCTTAGATTTTCTGATTACGTAAAAAATGCCACTATACTAGTGTCAGTGCCACACTGACCTATGCTGAGAGATCCTATTGCGAGGGAGGGTGCGGATTGAGAAACCTCCTTTCTCATACAGCATATTCCGTGCTCCATCTCAGTCGACACTTCGAAATGCAGTCTGTTTCATTGGGATGGAAAAAAAACTCCAAAACATGACAAAATCATCGGTTTGATGCAACTCGCGAGAGCTAGTTTCGCTGCCCGAGTTCGGTCGGCTTTTCGGCCCAGTTTTCGCTTCGGGGGGGGGGGGGGGAGGTATATTTTGAGCTGCATCTTAGTAGACCTTTCAAGAAGCAGCCTGAGTCACTTGCAAAAAAGTTCTCCAAAACATAATAGAAGGATCGGTTTGATCCGACCCGCGCAAGCCAGTTACGCTGCTCGAGTTCGGTCGCACCCCCCTCCCTCCCCCCTCCCGCCCGGGGGTATATTCTGAGCTGCATCTTAGTCGACCTTTCAAGATGCAGTCGCAATCATTTGCATAAAAAATTCTCCAAAACATGGCGAAAGAATCGGTTTAATGCGGCTCGCCGACTCTGAAATCGGTGGCGTGAACACCCCCCCCCCCCCCTTACTCATAAGGCGAAATTGTCAGTTTTTGAGTTTGGATGGTCTCTAGCCTATTCAGAGGATACAAAAGACTCAAGAAACCATCAAAGAATCTCATAGGCGACCAATAAACCCGGGTGTCAAAACTGCCAAATATACGCCGAATTGGCAACTTTGACCCCCAAAATGGGGGGTAAAACTTCGAGATAGGGAGAAGTGCCCATTGACACTTTTGATCAGTAGGTTAAGACCTACAACATATCAAAACGCCAGCCGATTTAACCGGGCCCACTTTTCCCATAAGACCGGTCCGTCGTCCTTTACATTGTTTATATTGGAGAATTCACAACTTCACCACATATTATACAGGGTGATCCAAAAGTCCCTTCCACCCCCTCTAACTTTTTACCGAATTGAGGTAAAGATTTGAAACTTCGGGGATATTCCTAGGTCAAAGGTAGCTACTTTTTGGCCCCCCTAAAATTTTCAGGGGGGCCCTCCTTAGGGGAGCAACGGCCCCCAACTTTTAATTTTCAAATGGGAAGACCCCTTTTGTGATAGCTCGTTTGAAAGAACATAAAAAAAGAAAACTTTTCGCGCAAACTCGAAGTCAATATCTCAAATTGTTTCAAAATGGCGGCCGGTTAAAGTTCAAAATGGCCAAAAATTCACATCGGTTATTTGTCGATGGATTTGCGCGAAAATCGGTATGTATGGGTATTTTGACACGAGAATTTGGGTTTTTTGATAAACTAACGTCAAATTCGATTTTCTCGTGTCAAAATACCCATACATACCGATTTTTGCGCAAATCCATCGACAAATAATCGATGTGAATTTTCGGCCATTTTGAACTTTAACCGGCCGCCATTTTGAACCGGTTTGAGATATTGACTTCGGGTTTGCGCGAAAAGTTTTCTTTTTTTATGTTCTTTCAAACGAGCTATCACAAAGGGGGTCTTCCCATTTGAAAATTAAAAGTTGGGGGCCGTTGCCCCCCTATGGAGGGCCCCCTGAAAATTTTAGGGGGGCCAAAAAGTAGCTTCCTTTGACCTAGGAATATCCCCCGAGTTTCAAATCTTTACCTCAATTAGGTAAAAAGTTAGAGGGGGGGGGGAAGGGACTTTTGGATCACCCTGTACATAAACCTGGGCCGTATTTCCAAAATGTAAATAGAGCGGGTTTACCTAGGTACCCGTCGATAGGCGCAAAAATAATGAAAATCGGTCCTATAGAACGCTAGAGCTAGAAGTGTTACCACTTACCAGACGTGAAAATGTAGGAGACCTGAGAGCTAACATAGTTGGTATGGATTCCGATCGAAGGTCTGATGAGAGCAACTGCGTGACGACTGAAAGTAACTAGAGTTGCATTATAAATTAACATGTCTCGCGCTGACACGGAAGAAGGGAGGAAAAAACGAAGAGGGGAACAGTATACATATTTTCCGGTGGTGTAGGTAGTATAATTTGGAAAGAGGTGCTGGGAATGGGTATTAAAGTGGAGGTGGGTGCAAACGGCGGAAGGTCTCAGGTAAAGCGGAAGCTCCCTGACATTCTACACCTGTCGATACTCAGTTTCCTTCCTAGGATCCCCTCTCAAGTTTTGACTCTGGTCCAACGTCAACTCTTTCTTGCCGTTAAACTTTGTCGCTGCTCCTTGATGTTCAGTGATAATTATGAACCCTTCGAAGGTTGGGATACCTTTTGTGCCGGCCTTAGGCTGGTGGTCGGTAGGGGCCTCGCCTCAAGGCGAACCTGTGGTATGCCCTCTTAATCCCAAAGCACGAATAAATAGGTATGGAGAATAGGATGCGGGGATCGATTTTTCTCCCGGCGTTATTTCATGTATGGAAGGTCCTGAGTCCTCGTTCGATTGTATCTTTGGCGTAACATCAACGTAAAATCGTTTCAAGTTAATTCTAAAATCGTCTGAAATAAAAAATGACTGTAGAAAATGTCATGTGTATTGAGAAAGAACCGGGCATGTCAGGTTGGCCTAGAAGTCAGCGCGTCAGACACTGGGTCAATAGGCTACGGGTTCGAATCCCGGTAGTGGCGACAAATATTTACAGAGCTGACGAGTGGATCAGCAAGAAAAGATTCTTGAGAAAAGATTTTGAACTAACTTTTCGTCGAACAGTGAGTCACAGGGAGGAAGTTCTTACACAAACTGTTTTTAAATCCTGCTTTAATTAAGAAGTTTTTAACCGTCAACTATACCACATTAAAACTGCTGCTGAGTCAATGCTTATCCCTCAAAAAATACCTTCACTCTTCTCACGGTGAATGTGCGGGTCCCTCAAAAACAAGCAAATCAAATAGCGCGCGTCCGGTGGCGTAATGGCCCCCCCCCCCCCCCCCCCCTCGACGATATAAAGTGGCATATTTTCCCCTGGATTGTCTCTAATTATTCTAGTTTAGGAGATAACGAATCGGTAAATTTACTCTCTGGACGATTCTCGTATATGTATTCCTCGAATAAATCGTTCAAGTTGGAATTTTCGTTACCTAATTAATTACAGGTTACGGTGATGGCAAATTCAGTATTTTACAAGTAGGTAGCTTAAGTCGGAAAATAAAACCTGAATTCCAAGCACAGATTCGGACAGCGTAAAATTCCGACAGGACGTATTGTAAAATTACCGTATAAAAGGGTTGGTTCTGCACAAAATGTATTTGGGCGTATCTCGCGTTACGTCTAGGTACTTGAAACAACTTCAAAAATGTTGAGAGTTTACGTTCGTTTTATGGCAAGCTGAGTTGCAGCTGCTTACTGTAACTGCTTATGAGTGCGGTTGTGAAGTATTTAAAAGTGAATAAGTTATAAAGATCAATAAAATAAAATAGAAAAAGTCTAAGAGCAAAAGGCGACCTGCTTGTGTGAGGTCTGACAGTGAACATTAATTCGATGAGACGTCGCTATTCAACCGTCAATGTCTCACTGCAGACCGCACAGCTAGCTCACTCATAAAACCGATTCTTTTCCCGAGTCCTCGACTTCTCAACTTGCGCCCGCGTATCTACTCCCTCTTCCCCTCTCGCTTCCTTTATTTCTATCCATCATTACGAAAAAGACCCGCATTTCTTCCCACTTCACGTCGCGTCGTCATTAGACGTTCGAGAGTTGATAATAAATTATTACAGGTACCTATGTGAATCTTGGCCATTAAAAATGCTCTCTGAAAAAATGGAAGTAGGTAAACTATTCGTAATTTAAGTAAAAACTTGTCACTTCTGCCATTTCGACCGCGCTATATGGAACGATTTTATTTAACAGGAGAATTGAGGTTTTCAATTTTTTTTCTAAAAAAAGTTCTTAAAACTATGAAATCCAAACATGTTCTGAAGCCATATACCTACATCCCTTTACGGTTTCGTTTGATTGTGAAATGAGTTTTATTGTTAGAAAACTGCGATTAGTTACAATTCTGGTGACGCTTTTCACTATTTGCCTTATTTTTCCAAGGTTATAACTTTTACACACAAGGAAAAGCAGATACTTCTTCGAGATTGGTAGTTTTATAAAAAAAAAAAATGCTGGAAATATCCCTTGGTACACTAGATGAAGAGTTTCAGCTGATAGAACGTAAATTTCCGAGGTTGTCAAGTATTTTTCTTTTATTTTCATCATTGTTCAAATACTTTTTTTTCTTAAAGCATAATTGACGTGAATTTTTGTTTGATAGGTACACTCCTATGACGCATAGAAAATTTCCATAATTTTTTCATTACAGAGGAAGTCAACAAAAAGTGCAGAGATAAAGGTGTTGTCAGAATTATAGACACGTCACCAAAATAATGTAGGTACGTCTTTAAAGCTATCAGATGACGAAGTTTCCCGCCACTTTTCACAAATATAAACATTCGTATGTGCGCTATAAAGTATATGTACGCTAATATGTGTACGCGAAAATATAAACGCCAAAGTATTTTCCATTTTTACGTAGAAAATTCCTGCTTAGTACTCAATTATTTTTAATGTCCTGAATTTCTCCCGGATGAATGGTTTTTGCTATCCTTTTGATAAACTTCGTTTTTCGATCAAAACAGGATAAATTTACTGATGTTAGTGATAGAAAGTGGTTTTCTGAACGGACATACTTAGTCAAAGTCAGAAAGGGGTCGTTCATAACATACCTACATAACGGTGAAAATTCGATATTTTTAATCCTTGTTCCCCCTTAACGCACCGCGAAGTTGTTTACGCGCGTCACCGCACTGAACAGGTTCAATCGTGTCGCGTGACGTCACAGCATTCAAGACGAAATTCCAGGTGATAGGGGGTACTTTTCGACGGATTTTTGTGAAAATTTGTGTCGGGGGATAATTTTCGACCGGAAACTCGAATTTTTGGTCAGATTTTCAAAAATCCAAAATCGTTCCATTAGGTACTGTGTCCATCAAACCCACCGTTGTTCCAGTGACGGCTTTTTACGGCCTAAGTCGTCGCCCTCCTAAAATAAGGGCGTAACTACACTCTGCAATGAACCCAGTCGTCCGTACAACTCAACACTTTCCCGGGCTCATCTCAATGTGTAGTTACGCCCTTGTCAGCCAAGCTACGAAGTATTATCCTATCACCAAACGCACTACAGCGCGCCACTGCGTACACGAGACATATCTCACAAGAACGGATATCATGCAGTCTCTCCAACGCAACGGCCTCTCTAAAACTAGGGAGGTACCTACCTATCGTAAGATACAACGAGCCGTATGAACCGCAGACTACACGCACAGTTTGAACCCACCGTAACGGTACATACTATCTTGCCGCACAGCAAAAGCACGAGGCCGCACCTTCTCTATAGGTGCTCGTTCCTTGCCCAGCGAGTATTGGTCAGTCGTGGCACATCAGCCGTATCAGATGTCTGTTCGTAATGATGACTAGCCGCGCATAGCTCAGTAACGGGCTGAATAACATCGATAGTTTTTATTATTTTTCGGCTTATGCGCGTAAAGTGGTCAAGTTTCGCATAAGGACGTGACCGCATTACTTGCCGCACAGCCTGAACATTCGTAAGGAGCTACTCATTTGGCTCGTACGTCAGGAAAGCTTGAGAGGACACCTAGCTCTTAGACGGGTCCATGGTGGCACCTTTGTATACATTTTACATGAAAATATGTATCGTAAATTTCCGTAAAAGTACATAAGATTCCTAAGAAACATAGAGATTATGGGGCGCTGTCTGAGAAAAAAATTATAAATAAATTTCTACTTTGAAGGCTATTTTTCCCCTAATACATTTTTTTGGTCTCAATATACATGCAAGGTGTCCCAAAAGTACAGTCCTCCCCCCCCCCCCCGCTTGTATTTTCTCTCGACTCACCGTCATGCAATTTGCCAAAGTGTGGTGTAATTTGGAATGAAAATTTTTGTGAGACGGGTAGTAACGGAGCAGGCTCATTAAGGAGCACCTACCAACTCTACCTTCCAAGCCGAACGTTTTTAGAGCGTTACTTGTTACTTAGCTACTGCCTTAAAGGAGCAGTTTGCGTGGAATTTGCAGTTCGAACTATGATCGTCCCACAGAATTTGAAGGAAACTGAAATTTTCATATGAGAGCGTTCAGGACTTGCCGATGATAACTTATGGGCATTTATTTTCATCGAGGAGGGTTTTAATTGTTAATTACGGGTACTTTTAATGGTGTAACAGACGGAAAACACTTGGATTACAAGGGATAAAAATCAGAACTTTATTCATTGCTCACATCTCAATGCACAATTACACAGCAACAGACAACCATCTACAGACAGACGGACAATGCCACAAAAACACAAGTGCTGCCCTCTAGGAGAGAGGTCTTTCAACACGCCTCCTTAAATTATTGTTACAAATTTTTACAATTTTCACAAAAATTTAGCTTAAAATAAAAAAACAAATGGAGCAAGAGTTACAGTAAAAATGACGAGACTAAGGGAAGCGATTGACTTTTAGTGAACTTTGGTATAAGATATAAATTATAATTCCTACGCCTCCTCAAATTTGTGCTTCTTAACTAGACATTTGATAAATTTAAATAGTTTCGAAACTTTTCAAATTTCATTTTCCCCAAGCATTTAGTACAAATATCAGCAATATTATTTTCCGAGTTAATTTTAATGACATTTATGATACCCTTTTTACTGTTTTCATGGACAAAATGATAGTGGACCTCAACATGCTCTGAATTTTTAGTTAGATTTCCTTTTTTCGCAATGGAAATAGCTCCTGCATTATCTTCAAATATGTTAATGGGGGTTTCAATTTTGATCGCTGTCGTTTGATCAATTGCCATAAATGATAAAATTTCTTTTACAAGTGAAACTTCAGTGACAGCTTCTGATAAAGCTACGTATTCCGCAAAGGTTGACGATTTTGTTACGGTGCTTTGTTTTTTTTCCAAGCTACAACGTTATTAAAGACTTTAATTACATAGCCAGAGGTGGATTTTCTATTATTATGGTCACCTGCCCAGTCCGCATCAACGTAGCAATTAATAGGATCGGCAATACTGTTCCTCTTGTAAATTCATTTTAGATTTTTGGTTTGATACAGATATTTTAAAAGTCTAAGCGCATATTTGAAATGAATTTGGGAAAAAGCATTAGAAAAACGACTTAAATAATTAACAGAATAAGCTACTGATGTATCCGCTGTGTTATAGGACGGATTTCGGGGAAAAACCACATGCATTTACTACGTTTAACCCCGGTTTTTCTCTCGTATAACAGTCGGAAAACAGGAGTTTAACTTGTTTAAAACTGAAGTTGATGTTTAACCCTAGTTTTTCTTCTGAATAACAGAGGAAAAACGTAAGTTAAACTTCTGTCAAACTGGGGGTGATGTTTAACCCTAGTTTTTCTTCCGTATGAATACATAAGTTTCCCCAGATGATTCTCCCATGTTTTCTCAACCGTTTTGCCCTGGTTTCTCCAGAATATTAGCCTGGAAAACGTCAGTCGTTGCTGATTACGGAAGAAACACAAGAGTTAAACATCACCCTCAGTTTGACAGAAGTTAATCTTACGTTTTTCCTCTGTTATTCAGAAGAAAAACTAGGGTTAAACATCAACCTCAGTTTTAAACAAGTTAAACTCCTGTTTTCTGACTATTATACGAGAGAAAAACCGAGGCTAAACTTAGAAAATACACGCACTGAAAAAAAAACTGCTAAAATCAACACATGAAATAGTGAAAAAGGGTGACAACTCATCAAAATAGATTAAGAACACCGGGTTGATTTAACTAATTTGGTGATTTGTCACCGTATTTTAGCAATTTTTTTTTTCAGTGTGTGTTTTCCCCCCAAAATCCGTCCTATAACAAATTTTTCTCCTGGAAAACGTCAGTCGTTGCTGGTTGGGATACGTCTGGTCTTGTGCCTGAACTTACATAGGTACACTACACCGAAAAAAAAGGGAAGTTAAATTAACATTCTGAATGTAAAAAAAGTGTGCGAGAACTTATAAATGCTGAATTACCCGCCACAGCACTTAATTTTACATCTTGGCATTGCTGAAGTAACTGCTGTGGCAGGTATTTTAGCATTTTGAAAGTTCTCGCACACTTTTTTTACATCCAGAATGTTAAATTAACTTCAATTTTTTTTCGGTGTAAGGCTCCTATTAGTTGCATAAAAGGTAAATCACATACATATCTTCAGCTGGTTCAAGTCTCAAGTTTGTTTCCATCGGAGTTCTAAAGAGTCTTGCATTTGTTACACTAAATTTTTCTGCTAAAGTTTTAATATACAGGGTGGCCCAGACTTACCGTGCCAGGCATTTTTTTCAGTTAATTTGGGTCGCGCGAAGTCCAGGATTGCGAGGATGAATAGGAAATCGACCCCAAGGAATCCGAATTTCATGGCCCCAGAGCCCCCCTGGCGCCCCTTTGAGGATAAAAGGGGGGTCCGTACTTCAAAAATCAGGGTTTCTGTCAAAATTTTGAAATTATTTAATCAAAATCAGAACGTACAGAAAATTTTAACTTAACACCAATAAATCCAAATCCGCCCGTCCCTGTCCAAAATACCGACCCCTAAAGGTGGGGGACAGAACCCCCTTTCAAAAAAATTCAAATTTATCATATTGACGTGGAGACTCGGAAAAAATGTGTATTCAAAGGTCATCGACCCCGAGGAATCCAAATTTGAGGGTCCCATTGTCCTCAGAGACTATTCTGATGGGGCACAGCAGGGGGACTCGGAACTTTTAAAGAGCTTGATGCAAAAACGGCTTTTTTCGCCCCCCTCTGGAAGTTCTTCAGACTTTGTCTATTGATTACTCATACTTGAGCGCTTCTTTTTCCAAATTTTCATACCCCCAAAAAATTTTGGGGGGGACCTAGGGGGGGGGTGGAAGTCAGAACTTGTGAACCTCGATATCTCTTGAACAAAGAAAGATATCGAGGTCCGGTTTGGACGAAAAATCGTCAAAAATTGTATACTTTAAGATTCTAAAGGTCGAAATTCCGATATCAAATTTTTAAGTTAACATATGTGCTTTTTTCCAGTTTTTAGGTCTAGAAAATTTCTTTTAAACGAAAAATTTACAAATATCTTGATTTTATATTTGAACCAAAACCAGTTTTTTAAATTGTTCGTCTTTTTCCGCATCCAACGAGTGGTCCATTAAGCCGAGGAACCAAACGGTTCCGGAGTTATGATCGATTGAAGTTTCCGCTCAACGCGCGCCGACCGATTTTCGCGCGCAAAAAAGTCGGAATTGACTGTTATTAGATCAGATTGAATGTTCAAACTGAGCAAAATACTTTATTAGGGACTCTTGAGGGTAGCTGAGTTCAGAAATTACCGATAATTCCAAAAAATTCACGTTTTTAAAATTGCAGCTTCGGACAGGACCACTGAGCGGCCGGTCGGCGCTCAGTGGGCCTCTAAAATAGCGCTGCGGAGCTGTAATTTTAAAAACGTAAATACGCATACGTACATTCAAGTATAAGAAGGCCCCTAAAATCGACATCTCGGTCAATTTACACATCGTGGGAATCCAGGTACAACTATGATACTTTAATATGTTGTATGGATGGATAAGAGCTGTTATCTGGTACAGTATGAAAAATGTACTCCACTTTCTTGAACCTTAGACGCGGCGATTTATCGATTTTTTGCCGTTTTTGACACTTTGGGACCAATTTTCTCGGAAATTTGGCAACATAGGAAAAAATTTTACTGAACATTTTTTATTCATTCTTTTACGTACTTTTCAAAAATGTACACAGTTTTTGGATTAAATTGAGTTTTGAATGTGTTAAATGGAAAAAATCCCTAAAAATGGGCCAAAAATGGCAACAATGGGCCATAAGGCCCTTTAAAATTTATCGGAGGCCTTTAAAAAGGCCAGAAACAAAAAGTGCGCAAAAAAATACATAAGAATCATGTGCTGGAAGAGTGATAACAGTCGAAAAAGTCGACGAAAATAATTGTTTTTCGATTCCAGGATTTTGGGTTTGAGGCGCTGCTGCGCCCTTGCATGGGCTCCGTTCGGTCTAATATTTGGCACAGAGTCTACCTAAGACTAGTACTTTGAAAATATGAAACATTTAGCAAAATCCAGGTGGGGCCGGAAAAGGCCCAAAACGTTACTCCTCCTTTCAGTTCTTTTCAAAATGGCGAAGGTTAAATGGCGGCTTAGAGCGGGAAGTGGATATTTAGGCTGCTTATCTTCGGATTTTTATGAGACTTGATATCCGGGGGTATTCCAGCACTAGAAGAACGAATCTTTCATTGGATTTTTGAAATTTTTAAAAACTTCAAAATGGCGGCAAAAATACGAGTGGCGATGGTGGATGCGGATTTTCCGTTATTTTTCCGCCACAATTTTGACGATATTCAGTGTTTCAAAAATCTAATGAAAGATTAATTTTTTCGAGCCAAAAACCAACTGAGTAGGTACTGCCTTCTGTGCAAATCCATCGGTAAACAGCCGTGATATGGATTTTCCGTCATTTTTTCGCCGCCATTTTAAAGTTTTTGAGAATTTTAAAAACCCAATGAAAGATTCGTTCTTCTGGTGCCGAAATACCAACTCCCGAATATCAAGTCTCATACAAATCCGACGATAAGCAGCCTAAATATCCACTTCCCAGTCTAAGCCGCCATTTTAACCGCCGCCATTTTGAAAAGGAATGACTTTTCTGGAAAACTAATGCCAGAGTCGTTGTTCTCGTCCCGATAAACCCTAGGATACTGAGTTTCAGACCAATCCGTCGATAATAAACGGAGATGCCAAATTTCCGCCATTATGAACTTCGACCGGCCGCCATTTTGTCAAAAATCAACATTTTGACCTGCGGTTTGCGCCAAAAGTTTTCTATTTTTATTTTCTTTTGAATGAGGTATCACAAAAGGGGGGTTGACAACTAGTTTAAGTACAGTTTTAATGATACAGCGTTGCTAAGTTTATACATTTGAGCTTTAAAAATGTTTATATTTCTAAGTCCCGCGTTTAAAAAGCTACTTTCGTGGATCTTCTTTAGAATTTGAAGCATGAAATCTACCAAATGTGTCATTTGTAGCTTAAATAAGGATACTTTAATTGGTGGTGATACAGCGTTGCCAAGCTAACAACTTTAAACTCTCGAAATTATTATTTATGCTAATTAAAGAGGACGTCAATGGGTGTCAGGCCTTATATCAAGGAAAAATGTCGAGGGCTGATGTCAGTTCCAAGTGACGATTGGTATTCGCAAAAATACTATTGCTAAGTTTATTAATACTTATTTTCAAACAATTAATAATAAAATTATTTTAAAATAAAGATGCCTCCAATACTTGATACTTAATTTTTTTTTTTTTTTTTAAATATTATTTTACTGTTTAATTTTTATTTGATTTTATTAATTTTTTCATTTTTTTCAATATTTTTAATTCTTATTTGATTTTTTTTATTTTTTCAATTTTTTACAATATTTTTAATTTTTTCAAGTTTTTTCAATATTTTTCATTTTTTCCTTTTTTTTAAAAAAACAGTGGAGGTACTCTATTTTGCAAGGCATAATAAATGTATTCTCTAGATCAATATTTATTTATACTTAAAACAACTCGACAAATTCTGTATTCTATGTTTATTTTTTTCATTTTACTTAAAAAACGGTTAAATTGGCAACTATGGCGAAGCATAATTTGTTGGATTTTGAAAGCAATGCTGGTGCTGCAAGCATTTCATCGAGCATGGCAAAGTCTCTTGAATTTGATTTTGAAATTAGATAATTATTGGAAGTATCCTAATTTTAATGTTATTTTATTATTAAATGTTGAGATAAAAAAAAGATAAACAGACAACAGTGTCATTTTTTACACCAACTGTCACTTAGAACTAACAAGATTCCTTGTATTTCACTTTACAATATCGAAACATGTTTGATCGGAGTTGTCTCTCATAAGAAAACAAGAGAAAAGACATTTTCAGAGATTTAGGATGTAAACTGTGCAACGCCGTGTTACTTTAAATCATTGTAGCCTTTTATCAATGCAATTATGCATCCAAAAGTATCACTAGGGGTTAATTTTATCCCTCAAAACGCAGTTTGATATTCACTAAAATTGGTTTTTAAACAAGAAACTTAAAAATATGAGCATTTTTAAAGCTCAGAAAGGTAAACTTGCAACGTTGCACTACCAAAACAGGGGTCATGCATGAGCTAAAACTTTTGATGGAGGCTTTTTTTATCATTATGCTTCATTAACGCTTTGTTTTAGAATGTAAAGTTCACTCTGATGTTGGTTTTAGGAAGATAATATTTGAAACTATGAAGATTTTTAAAGCTTAAATATGCGAACTTTGCAACGCTGTATCTCCGAAACCAGACGTATACTCAAGCTAAAATTTTTACTGGAGTCTTAGGTCATCATAAGGTTTCGTTTAGGCCACATTTGAATGAAATCCCCGAGTTTCAGAAAAGGGGCCAAGAAAGGCCCTTTTTTTGGGAGGCTCTTTCCGAGAATATCATTGCTTTCAATCATGGAATTGGCGCTACACGGTGCGTTTTAAACAAGTTTAATGCGGTCAACATACCACCCGCGATTTTTTTGCGGAAATGTCAACTAGAAGGCCTACTGATTGAGGAACAACAAACCGCGAAATCTGTGATGGGGCCGTTTTTGAGAAAATGCGATTTTTCGCTTTTTTGGCGGGAATTTCGGGTCAAGGCGCTGGAAAAGTCAAGTTAGGCTGTTTTTGTAGTTCGTAAATGCATATCCTATACATTTTGAGTCAATCAAGTGCCAGTAGATAGCTATTCGTGCATATTGCCCAAAATTCATATCCTTAAATCCACGACTTTTGGGTTTTTGGGGGGTTAGTCAAGGAGAAATCCGAAAAAAAGAGGGTTAACCCGGAACAAATTGCTTAACAAACTTTTCCAACGTAAACTTCTTCAGTAGGTCCTATTGAACAACATACCAAAAGTTTACCACGGTTCGCTCCCGGAACACCCCCCCCCCCCAAATGCCTAAATTTCAAATTGGCGGCCATAATAAGGCCTTTGGGAGTTCGATTTTTTTAAAAATACGCATACAGTGTCATGTGAGGTGTCAATTCCTACGTAATTTTGGTCGTAGATTTCAAATATGAAGTCAAAAAAGTCCCTTGATCAAAAGGGGGTACCCCAAATCAAAGATGGCAGCCAATTTTGAAAGTCAAGAGGGTGGATTTTTAAAAAGTTCGCGTGATAAGGCAAGTGAGGTATCATTTCTTATGTAATTTTGGTCGTAGATTTCATTTATGAAGTCATAAAAGCCCTCAAGTCAAAGGGATTGCTCCAAATGCAAAGATGGCGGCCAGCTTTGAAAGGCAGGAGGGTGAAGTCCCTAGTATACTAGGGATGTCACGTAAACATTTCAAAAATTCACCTTCATATTTGAAATCTACGACCAAAATTAATAGGAATTGACACCTCACATGACACTGTATGCGTATTTTTAAAAAAATCGAACTCCCAGAGGCCTTATTATGGCCGCCATTTTGAAATTTAGGCAATTTGGGGGGGTGTTCCGGGAGCGAACCGTGGTAAACTTTTGGTATGTTGTTCAATAGGACCTACTGAAGAAGTTTACGTAGGAAAAGTTTGTTAAGCAATTTGTTCCGGGTTAACCCTCTTTTTTTCGGATTTCTCCTTGACTAACCCCCCAAAAACCCAAAAGTCGTGGATTTAAGGAGATGAATTTTGGGCAATATGCACGAATAGCTATCTACTGGCACTTGATTGACTCAAAATGTATAGGATATGCATTTACGAACTACAAAAACAGCCTAACTTGACTTTTTCAGCGCCTTGACCCGAAATTCCCGCCAAAAAAGCGAAAAATCGCATTTTCTCAAAAACGGCCCCATCATAGATTTCGCGGTTTGTTGTTCCTCAATCAGTAGGCCTTCTAGTTGACATTTCCGCAAAAAAATCGCGGGTGGTATGTTGACCGCATTAAAACTGTTTAAAACGCACCGTGGCTAGGGACGTTAATGCTAAATTACGAATGCTCGATGAACACGCGAGCCTCCGGCGCTCCACGGCAGCAGCTCTAGGACGATCCCAGGGGTTAAGCAACGTCGGGCATAGTTAGTACATAGATGGGAGACCGTTTGGGAATGACCGCGGTATGGAGAATTGCATAGTGGCTGAGAATTCCTTTTTTGTCTAAAAAATGTCTCGGCAATAGAACAAATTAATTTTCTTATATTTAATCCTTGATCTCTTGCTTCTATGGCTCTGCTGTAAGGACCGCATTTCGGGCACGGAATGGGAGGCTTCCCAGGGGACCCAGTTCCCAGGCCAAAATTACCTGGGTGAAATTCCCAGGACAGCCGCTTCCCAGGGGAGCTGCCTCCCAGGGAAGACATTCTCCTTCCCGAAAATACCTGGGTGAAAGTTCCATGGGAAATCTTTAGCAGGGATTCGTGTTGGAAATACCAGAAATGAACGATTCCGTATAAGATACAGTCGCATCTTCCCTCTTGGAGGAAGATCTTACAGGCTTGACGTCCCTACGGCTCTTTGTAATTTTCTAACGTTTTTTAGCACAACTTGCAATCCGAGGGAGCTAAAATTTTGCGCGTGCATCGGGAGTTCATATCACAATATCTGAGCGAAGTTCAAGCCAAATCCAAAGGGGGGCCGAAATCGGCGTTCTGGGAACAACCTCTCCTTAAAACGTTGAAAGTCCTTCATTTCCGTAATAAAAAAGTCATAACGCTCTTTGTAAAACAGAAGCAATTCAATTTCTAAAAATTTGCAAATTTTTTGCATTTTCAGCTTTGAGTAGGAAAAGGAGGGGTATAGATAGGGGCCCTTCTTGACCCTCCCTAGAATCTGGAAAGTTATGCGGGTTTTCCAAGTTGACTCAATGTAGTTTCCGGACATAATCATGATTTGGTGCATAGGCCATTGGATACGTGTTAAACGGTTGCCTGAACATATGTCTGCAGGCGCATTTTAGCGAAAAATACGTGTTTTTCTATCACTACGAGGCTTTTTTGACACCAAGCACATCGTCTAAGTAAAACGAGCTTTCGATGTCATCAAGGAGGCCTTAGGACACATTTTAACCTTGGTTTGGTTTTAGTTACATGATGTGCTCATAATTTAAAAAAAAAAAAAAAAAAAAAAAAAAAAAAAGCTTTTTCAAAAGTCGACTTTTATGGGACATCCGCAAAAATCTTGGGGGAACCCGTCTCTGCAACTGTATACACGCTATGTATATTATCGAGGGCCGTTATTAAGCCTTGTTAGACTCTTACAAGGAAATTTTCTTCAATTGTGGCAAAAAAAAAAACCCTTACGACGTTTTTCCCCAAGATTTTTGCGGATGTCCCTTAAAAGTCGAATTTTGAAACAGTTTTTTTTGAACTACCTATGAGCACATCATCTAACTAAAACCAAACCAGGGTTAAAATGTGTCTTGAAGCCTCCTTGATAACATATCAAACGCTTGTTTTAATTAAACAATGTGCTTGGTGCCAAAAAGCTTTGGAGTGATAAAAAAACACGCATTTTTCGCTAAAATGCGCCTGCAGACGTATGTTCAGGCGACCGTTTAACACGTATCCAGTGGCCTATGGACCAAATCATGATTATTTCCGTAAACTACATTGAGTCAATTTGGAAAACCCGCATTTTTTAGATTCTAGGGGGGCCTAAAAAGGCGCTCATCGATACCCCTTTTTTGTTTGATTCTAGTTTTCTTGAAGAAGAAGACATTTTAAAACGGTGGAAGTGTCTAGCTACATTAGGGGCTAAATTATATTGGTTTAAATCGGAAGGGAATTTTTCAACTTTGAGGGGGCCAGCTAAAATTCATAGGGGGCAGGGATGGAGCCTTTTGAGACTAATAGTCATCTTTGGAGGTACCATCAATCAATGGGGGAAGAAACTAACTACTTATTAATTTGTTCCGCAAAAACTCCTCTTCTTCCTCTTCCTTTACTTGCTGGACTAGGTACATACTAGTAAAAAAAACTGTCACTTTTCCCTTATGAAAGTGACTGTGGTCGACTTCACAGATCGGCCAATCGAGTGTCGAAGGAGCCGAGAGCCTCGACGATACGAATGTGTGTTTTTCAACTTGAATGAGCTAATTGGTGGAATAATCCTAGTTGTCCACTATCTCACTCTTTTCCTCCCTTTTGCTCCCCTTTTCTCACTCATGCACACCAACACACTCTCATTCACCGCAAGTTGCACCCTCCCCTTTTGCTACGTCACTGATCACCATCCGATGCCTTTCTTTTTTCCTTTTCCTGTCTAACAAATAACACCATGCGCTAATCGAAGTAGCTGCGTTGACCGATCGCTATCTCCCATGTCTGTCTCCGCGTCAAAGTTCTGATTTTTGAAACGAGCGTGGTTTGAAAAAAGTAAAATCTATCATAAGACATCGCCTCCCTCGCTGCACACGTATTACCATAACCGGCCATTTCGAATTTTTGGCAGTGAGCTTTGGATTTGAAGTGATTTTATTTTCTCTTATTGTGAGCAAATATGCGTGCTGAAATTATTATAATCCCAAATGTCGTTAAGTGTTGGCATTAGGATGTTTCTTCACATTTCTTTAGCTCGATGGTTCTAATTGTTAGCGATTTAAAACGAAGGTCCCACTAGAATCTGATTTACATCCATTATTGAATGTGATACAGCGTGAATATTTAGTGTCTAATTAAGTGCAAACGAACCTTTAACTACTTAGTAAGAAAATCATTTTTGAAGGATAAAATTGTACAGCCATTATAGCCTAATTTACATGGAAGTCTCCAGATTCACTTGTTCAAAAATAGAAAAACCAAAATCGCTCTGTACCTATCGCTGCGTTACTAGTTGCCTTTGGATGGGTACCTATAACATTGTATGGATAGAGAATTTGTATACACAGAATCTCTTACACATGTCACAAAAGTTCAGTTTGAACTGAAGTTAGCAAGCTTAAAGCTAGCTTGCTATGCGGGAAAATATATTCAGGCGAAAAGTAAGACATTAAAAGATTCTACTCAACTTTTCTGATTGCGCGCGAACTCAGGGTGTGCAGTGATTCATTTCTCGGCGCATGTACATCTTCTGGTGTTTTCTTCCCTCTTGCATTCGTGGTAATTTTTTACTAAGTGTTCAAATTTAAATTCGTGTGTGAACATTCAACAATGCAGTGGGATAACCGGATAAACTTTCGATCAGGTAAGAGTCAAGTTTCAATAAATGAGGTAGGATTCAGGGCTCTGGGCGTCGTAATACGACGTCCTATCCTATGAGTAAGTAGGTGAAGCTTATTCATTTATAATACTATCAAATGACGTTCCTTATAACGGATTTTCTACATTTTTGGTACTCAATCAGCAACTATATTTTCCGATGAACATTTTCTATACAACCAGGCCCGCCACAAGGGGGGGGGGGTTCTGGGTCCCTGGTATCGGGGCCCGGGCCCCGGAGGGGGGCCGTGCTGCCCGTGAAAAACCACTACGAATTATCACATGCAACCCTTGTTTCGTAAGAACAAGTGAAAAATTTACCCTAAAAATTTCGCAAAAGGTGAATAAATTTTCAAAAACACGCTGGGACACTGTAAAATTCTTCTTAAAATTTTCAAAGAAGTCTACTTCTTGCAAAATTTCTATCTATTTTCAAGATTTTCAGTACAGAAGGATATTTTCAGTAACTGCGTTTCATTTTCTTCCGTCGTCAGTTGCTAAGAGTCTCCAGTCTGGGCATCCTCGACTTCAATGGCTTATGGCTTAACTTCCTTGCCATAGACAAATGAGGGGGAGTCCAGGGGACCTGGTCCCCTTAGAATTAAAAATAGTATCATATGGCCCCCCCAATTTTTTTTTTTTTTATTTTAAACTTATTCTCCTACTTATACAGTGGAATATTTACAATTTGATTATAACTAGACTTAAGGCTAAGACTTAATGCTAGTGCTATTAAAATATTATGTTCCCCTGGATAGGGGTAGGAGGAAAAGTATAATACAGTGGGCCACTATATATACATACTAATTATAATAAGATAAATATAAATATGAATAGAAATATTATAGGCAATGAGGTAGGAAAAGGATCAGGTGAATATTTTTGTTTAACTGGTCCACAGCGTTACAACTTAATAATGATGACACGGATAATTAACCCATCAAGAGGCCATTTCCAGGCGCAGCAAACCCAACGCTTAGTCACCCCGGCACTGCAACCACTTATACGCGGTTTGTTTAGACTTTATAAGTTCAATGTTCCCACAGGACAGATAAGCTCAATGAAGCACTGAGCAAAGCGGTCGCAGTGTCGTGGCGAATTTCAAGGTTCTTACTAGTTCAACCCCCGCGTCAACATCACTAGCTGAAAATGAATAAAGTAAGAGGCGAAATTAATTGGGCCTGGACCGGAACGGAGGTGATTCATTCACACATTAATTTAATTACCTGGCTCGAGACGCAATCAAATGGATGTTTCCGATTGAGGCGTCTCGGTCCGGTTTTGTATTTGAATAATAGATTAGCAGCTTTTTCGTTGGGGTGACGGCTCAGCCTCATGGCATACCTCAACGAGTATTGTTGAATAGTGTCCTTATTAGTAGGAACTCCCAGAAGATGGCGGACCATCTCATTAGAGATATAGTCATCCCATTTCACTCCCGAGAGACCCCTGAGGATTAAGTTATCCTAGCAGTTTGAATCTCATCGATGTTAGTTTTTTTCGCACATCCCCATAAAGGACAAGCATAAGTCCATACAGGTTTGAGCACAACTTTATATAGAAGTAGTTTGTTATATGTTGTGAGACCACTTTAGGTCTGAGCAGCCACCACAATTTTTTATATTTATTAATAATTATCTGCTGCTTCATAGCCATGATGTGCCGCCTGAAGGTCAGGCGCCTGTCAAGCAAAACGCACAGGTAATTAGAAGATTTCTTTTGAGGAATATCCTCGCCATCAAGCTTCACAGATGTGATGGGGTCTCTATTGAGGGAGAATATGGTATGCTGTGACTTCCCGCCATTCAGCTTAATTTTACATTTTGAACAATATTTTGATGTTTTATTCAGGCTAGATTGGAGGTTTTTATTGGCTTCTTGGGCAGTTGAGCCAAATGTTCCGAGAGCTGTATCATCCGCAAATTTACCCTTTTTGGTTCTACGTAATTTAGGAAAATCAGCAAGGTATATTAGAAAGAGGAGTGGGCCGAGTACCGATCCTTGGGGAACTGAGGCCAAGATTGGCGTAAAATCCGATACCGCATCCTCGTATCTACCTCTAAATGATCTATCAGAAAGGTAGTTTCTTAGTAATTCATAGTGATTATAGGGTAGACTCCAATATATCTTAAGAGCCAACCCCTCAATCCAAACCTTATCGAAGGCAGCTTGAATATCAAGAAAGGCTGTCGCGCACACTAGCCCCCCTTCCATAGTTTTGTTGATAAAGTTAATGAATCTATGAATTTGTTCGACAGTAGAGTGTTTCCTGCGGAAGCCGAACTGATGAGGCGGGATTACTCTCATTTCCTCTACTACTGGGAGCAGACGCTTAAGATATAGACCCTAGTAGCACATCTTGTAATATAATTCGTGAAAAAAAAAATTAAAACTGGTAAATTTTACAAGTACGAAAGATGTACGTAAAAGAACTTGTAAAAAATCAGAGTCTGAGAACTTAACGTAAAAAATTTGTGATCAAAGACGTAAAAAAAAAAAAAAAAACTGGGGGATTGAACTGAAATCTGTACGTAAAAAATTCGCGATTTTCTACATGTAGAAAATTAGGAAAAAAATTTCTGAACGGAAAATTCGCTGAATTGACCGAACAGGAGATACCTTTGTAGTTTTTATGACAAGGAAATCAAGCCAAAAATTCTGATGTCCCCTAAAGATTGTTTGTAAAAAAAAGTATAGCCCGAAAACTGGATACAAAAACACATTGTTCTGAACGAATAAGCCAGAGTTTTTAAAAGTTCGAGAAGATTTTAATAACTTATCTTTATTAAAATATTTCAGACATTCTTATACAAAATTGATGCATGTTAATAATATTTAAGAAAAGAAAAAGATAAAAGGGGGACACATTATTAAAATGTACATAACTTTTTTCACATATTTCTGAACAACAAAGGTACTTTTGAAAGTAGGTATACCCTAAACCATCTTTAAAATATCCATGATAAATATTAGTTTTTGCCCTTATCCAGTTTTTCCAAATTCAAAAAATATTCCGCAATTCCTTCTCCCGCATATTCAACAATAAAAATATTCACTTATACAGCGCAAAGTCGCCCCTCTAATACAGAGGCCTCGTTTGCTCAGTAGGTAGCGCATTCGATTCCTGATAGGCAGGTCCCAGGTTCAATTCCCGACAAGTAGATAATAATTTGAAAGTTGATCTCAAGGAGAATTAATTGACTACAGATTCAGATATGTAAGAAGTCTATTTTTTTCTTTACGATTTATCATTTTAATCAATTTCAGGAAGCAAGAGTTTATTTGCGCATAACTTTTTACGTAAAGAAACTCGATTTTTTACGTAAAAAATCTTGTACTCTTTACGAATTATTCTTGTAAAAAAGACTACATTGGCATTTCATTTTTGGTCTATTTTACGTCTTTTTTTACGAATTTTTTTGGGGTAAATTTTACGTCTTTGTGCTACTATCGAACGTTCAAATACCTTCCCTATAATCGCCAGAAGTGAAATGGGTCTATAAGATGAGGCAAGATGGCGAGGCTTGTTTTTTTTATGAATACAAATCACGTCCGCTTTTTTCCAGGCAAGGGAAACATGTCTGAGCTTCAGAGCTGCATTGTATATATCTGCCATTTTTTGTGAGCAAGAGAAGGAAGTTCCTTTAACATTTGACCAGAGACTAAATCAAGACCGGGAGATTTATGGATTTTGATTTTGTATTTGATAATGTCAGCAACCTCTGAATGTCTTATCGCCGAAATTTCAACCTCTTCTTTAGGTTTGGTTTTTAGAATTTCCTGATCCGGGTTGAATTCTGAGGGGACAGACTTATCCGGTTTAAAAACTTCTTCAAGGTGACGACAAAGTTCGTTTGCCGTGTCCTGATTGGTTTTAGTCCAGGATAGATCTGGTCGTTGCAGGGGTTGGTTGAAAGTATCACCTCTTTTCAAATATTTTGTGACTTTCCAAAGGGAGTAATCTGTATGGTGGGTGGGTGTTAAAGTTTCTAGGAATTTTCTTGTATTTTCATTACGAAATTCTGAAATTTTGTGGGTTGTAATGTGATTGACTTTGTTATAGTAAGTTTTGTCTTTATAAAATCGGCATTTGATCCATTTGGCTCTAGCTCTGCGTCTTCCTTTTATGAGCTCCCGGATTTTAGATGGGAGTGGGGGAGCTTGATCGTTATATGAAACGACTGGTGTTGATTCAGAGGCAGCCGACCTTATCAAATTAGCGAGAGCTTCCGCTTCATATTCCAGCTCATCAACATTAGCGATTTCATGTCTTAGTATTGATGAGTTGAGTTTATCACGAAATAGATTCCAATCTGTCTTGGAATTTGTGATTTGAATTTTAGGTTTGAGAATAATTTTTTGGAATATTTGAATTTTTATGGGGATATGGCCGGAATTCATTTCTAGGTCAGAACCAACTGCACAATAATTTCTCGAAATATTTTTAATAATCCAAAAGTCTAAGATATCCGGTTGTTTAATTGGGTCAGAAGGATAGTAGGTTGGAAAACCATCTGTAAGGGTTGATCCCCCGAGTTAATGCAAGACTCTCTGCAGGATAGTACCCCTAGTGGATGTCTTTCTGCAACCGAAGGAAACTGATTTGCAGTTAAAATCACAGCCCAAGATATGACGTTTTGGGAGGGATGAGAAGAAGTTTTTGATGGAATCAAAGTTGAACTCTTTACTATTTGGTGGTAACCCACATAGCACAGAATATTGATATAACACTACAATAGTACTGACACGTCAGTAGTGTCAGTATTTATAAAATGCTGATGTATCCTGATTTAATATTATATCAAGACTATGCCAGTATTTATTAGTTACTGATTTGGAGCTGTCAAAATATTGTTACAGTATTGGCCGAAAAGGTTGATTTCATATGGAAATCAGGGTTATGACAAGGTCATCAGAACACTGCAGGACACCGACAATATGTATGCATTACTACCTTAACACTGACACGTCTGTACACTCAGCGCACTCTGTCAAGTAGATAAGAAAGTTCAGACGATGGCCGTAATTTTCATAGTACTACACATGTATTACATTTGAAACATGAATTACACAAGTATACAAGTATTGAATATTATAAACCACTTACTTGATGTCCTGCGACGTTTAGTAGCGTAAAATACCCGGACGCCGCAGCCAAGTTTAGCCGGTCAAAAGTCCTCAGAGGCGCCTGAACTTACTAATATGAGAGAATGTATGTTTTTAGGGGTAATTTAGATCGCTGAATCCATATTTTGGGTTTCTTTAAAGAAATTTTGAAGTTTTTGATGAGAATTATTTAAAAAAATTGCTTTATCAACGGGTAATTAATAGCAATTTTTCACTCAAATCTTCAGAGGTACCTGAGATTGTTTTGTGTGAAGAAATTGGTTTCTGAGGGTTATTTTAGTGAGTAAATTACAGTTTTGCTTTCTTTGTTCAACATTTTTCAGTTTAAAATTTAAAAAATTTGAAAAGTGATGATTTATCTTTGGGTAATATATGGGAATATATGTCGCGTATTTTTCAGCAGAATTAGCATTGCATCTCATCTCGCCCAACGAAAATATTCATAGCCTAGAAAACTGCCGAAAACTGCAAGTGAACCAAAGAAATTCTCAAATTTCTGAGTGTGCTTTTACTTAAAATTGACAATTTGAACCCTTCCGACATGTCCAGAAAATTCAGGAGTCGTCTGCATGTCGCGTATTTTTCAGCGTAATTATAGTATTGAATCTCATCTCGCCCAACGAAAATACTCATTGCTCAGAAAATTGCGAAAAATTGCGAGTAGACCAAAGAAATTCTAAAATTTCGGAGTGTGTTCTTACACAAAATTGACCATTTGAACTCTCCAGACATGTCCAGAAAATTCAGGAGTCGTCTGCTTGTCGCGTATTTTTTGGCGGAACCAATGAAAATATTGTTTTAAAGAATGCACTTCTTTTGCCAGAAATTAGAAGATAGAGAGGCAAAGCCGGAATAAAACCTTGAATTAGAAAATTTTATTCAGAATCAGTCATAATTTAACCCCAGAAGTCGGGCAGCAATTGTATGGACATCTATAATAACAATATAAGTAGATTAGCGTAGGATAGCGCCATTATACGACATGCTTGCAATTTGGCAACACTGTCTTTCATCCATATGAACACATCTACGATAGAATCGATATATATCGAAAATCCTAACCTAGAATCGATTTTCGTTAGTGTATTTACAATGAGAAAGAGCATTGATGCCAACATGCAAGAATCGCCAATGCCTGGCACGTGAGTGATCTAATATAAGAAATTAGCATAAAATCCTCGATCTTGCGTCACAAAAAAATTCATAACTCACGGTAAAGCAAGAAAAAGCAAATGAACCAATGAAAATTTAGATGTTTAGGATGTACTGAACCACATGGTAGCGGTCCGTAACCTTACAGATCTTTACAGAAAATTGCAGACCACTTTAAACCTAAAAATTAGGACATTTTCGTGCCCAGTTTTTAATTTTGTGTACCAGACTATACAATGCACAAAATTGATAAAAATACCTTAAAGTAAAATGAAAACATGTTAATCTAACTTGGTAAAACACTCGTTATGTTGGGAAACACTCGAAGGTTTGTGGAACATAACCTTTTGGACGCCCTCAGGTGGATTTGAACCCGAACCGTGGAATTCCTAGCCCAGTATTCTGCCATTGAGCCACAGGGAGCTGATGGTGTTTCGGGTTAAAATCACGCCTGTTAAGGCTGTTATAGCATGCATAGCATCAGTGCGCGGCTCGACTTTCATCATAACTTTGATTAACACCGTGTTTTCTTAGGCTTCTTTTTCTTCCTATATTTTTTTTCATTTTTTCGTGTTAATTTCTTCTCGTGTTATTTTTTTCTTTTACCTCGTCAGCATTGACTCAATACTGTTGTTTGATATATTGAAGGTATCAGTGTTATATTCTGCTGACGCGGTATACCTTTTAACCGACAATCTTAATATCATACTGCATTAGTTTTGGTGATATCATGTCAACATCCAACAATATGTATCAGTATTGACATAAGATTCTGTGCTATGTGGGAAGTATACTGAGGCTACATAGATTTCACCAAGATTAGTTTTAATTCCAATCCCCACAGACTGGATTGCATCAGTAGAAAAATTGATCCTGGGATCATAAAAATGTTGAATTGATTTTTTAACGAGGAGGCCAACACCGCCCCTTGCATTATCTTCGGGGTGATCAACCCTATAAAAGACATCATTTTCTACGTGAGCGGACCTGCTCGGTGAATTTGAGGTACGAGCTTGAGGAACGACTGTCTGATAAAGACCCAGGTGACTCCTGGTTGTCAACCCCGTACTCAGGTCGCCTGTGGAACCCGGCTGTTCGGGTCTGAGATGAATACCGTAACTTCAGTAATGACGAGCGGCTGGTCGGCGCCAACGAACGGGGAAAGTCCACCCCGTGGATACCGGACGCATCGACCCCCGTCGGCACAGAAGGATCAGGGCTCAACCCCGCGTTGGTCCGCATTTCCGCATGTCTGTCCGGCCAACTAATTACCGTTGGCGTGGTCTTTGTCCACTTACCACCGCGCGCCATATTGGTGTTTGACTTCCAACCGTTCTGACCGTTTTAACTGCTTTCCAAGTTTCAGTTGGAATATTAATATCTGTGTGAACACTGTGTTATTTTCTGTTTTGTTTTTGTGTACGATGTTGATGTATTTGAAGAAATCTGAGACGATTCTACGAGAGCTGTAGGCAGTTAAGGATTAAGTGTATTGTCAAGGTGAGTGTGTTTATTAGGCCATTTTAGGCCCTCGAATATTCTAGATTTTCAGAATTCGTCACTCATACATTATTACTCACATTTTTATCTTTCTTATTTCATTTCTCACATTTTGCTTCACAGAATCATTCAATTTTTCGTATCTTGGATCTTTATTGTTTTTGCCCCATCACACCTGCAAACAAGTGCACACCTACTTTATACATATATCAAGTACAACGCGAGAATATTTACCATTTGAGTTACGCATAGCTGGACAACAGTGAGGAATTTAATGTAACTAATATTCAATTTTTATTTGCATTCATTCATTTTTAATGGAATCGATGGTTTTATAATGCTTGTATATTTGTTATTTGGTCACTCATTTAGAAATCAATCAATGATAAAATCCGCAATTTGAATTTTTAAGAATACTGGCATTTCATTACACATTCACGACATTAGTAACGCAACTATTAAGTCCCACTGATTTATTGAAAGGCTGAAATCCAAAGAGAGAAAATACTGACATCGACAAACGCGTGATGCACGTTAACTTCAAAGCAAATGTGTTACATGAAACAATTATTTCCCCCCATTTTTTGCTTATTTATTTATTTAGTTAATAAGTAACTAAAGGGTGACGAATTTTGAAAATTGGTAGAAAATTCATGACGGTGTTCAATGACTGATAAACACACACATCTTTGAGCTTTTGAACAGCTTTGACGCCTGACAGCTCTTTTAAAAAACTCTCATCTTTCGGAAAAACTATCAAAATCAAACAGAAACTGATACAGGAGCACCAGATCTTGATTGCGGGACTTTTTTGGGTTTCTGACTTACATCATGAACTGCGCATGAACGGGAAGTACGAAATTGCTAAAACGGATGCGAACCTGAAGAACTAATAAACTCTTATTCCTATATAGGAACAAGAGCTTTCTCAACGAATAATAACTGGTCTAATGCACAGGGAAAACCTGAGGATCCCTGGAGCAGCAGGGCTGAGAAGGGGGGGGGGGAAGAAAAAGAAATTCGGTACTGTGATTACATCAGTCTAGCTCTGCTACAAAATTCGTCTTGGTCTGATCTAACGAACGAATAAGCCCGCATGAACGACCGGGAGTTCCGGTATTCACAGCGGACCTCTCTGGAGTGGTGAATGAGTAGGACGGTCGGCGTAGCGAGACATTCGCAGTTGTCCACTCCGGCATAGTGACCATCAAATTCACAGGTACTATTACAGTCGTCAACCCCGGTAACCCTCTATAGCGCTATATTCACAGGAACTTTCCTGCAACCGGTACGGACTAGTCCGCTTAGGTTTACCATAATAATGTAGTCCTGAAGCCAGATGAGTTCCAGTGAGCATCATAATATCAAGATTATTATCATTGACATATCTATCGATCTCTGCAATGCGATTTAAGACTCCATTGCAGTTGAAAACAGCAATTTTGAGGTTGGCAGACATCTCCACGATTCCGGCTGTGATTTGGACCACCCTTGAGGTGGGGAAATTGTGTATTTTCTAATTTTGTAATTCAAGCAGAAAGGCTATTGATGCAATCTAGAATGGAATTTAAGGTTTGAGCTATGTCAGATTCTTGGGTGTTAGATTTTTGATTTGAGATTGATATATCTTGATTTTTGCTATTGTCAATTGGAGTAAGATTTGAGTTTTTGTTGATGTTTTTAATAGAGCCACTGAATGATAAGCCTTTTTTGAGTGAGTTTTTAGCAGGTGGAATTTCCGTAAGTTTTTCTCGTTTATTTTGAACGGAGAAGCGTTCTTTTAATCTATTTATTCTCTCCTTTCGTTCTTTGGCAATTTCTTTAGCAACCTCACAACCTCTATAGCTGGCAGGGTGGTCCAAACCACAGTTGGCACATTTAGGATTGGAAATATATACCTGGGTAGGTCACAATTAACTGTTTCCTGCTCCTTTGCACAACGAACACATCTAGGTATATAATTATAAAATGAGGCTGTGTGATTGTAGCTCTGACAACGATGGCATTGAACAGGTAAGTCCCTAGGGTTAGGGCATAACGGCTCAACTATTTTTTTCATGTTAGCAACAAGTTTAATATTAAAAATTTTTTCGATATCATCAGAGTGTTCAAAAGAAACTGCAAACAAGTTAAAAGGTATAATTTCAATTTTGACTTGTTCATCAATATCAACGATATGAGATTGAGATTGCGAGGTAGGTGACTTACCATGGACTATATACCTTCAGTTTGAGTATTATGATCCTGGTTTACTGGATTTTGATCTCTATTGGTATTTGGATCTGGTTGAGGTTGTTCATCTTGGGGTAAGGTTTGTGACATGTTATTGGATTCGCTATTAGAGATAGCTGGTGAGTTAGCGTCAGGATTATTGTTGGTATTAGAATTGTCAGGGATATTTTCAGGCATCTTATCAGATTTTTGAGAATTTACTGGTATATTTTGGGGGGAATTTTTGACAGATTTTTCTTTAGAAGTTTTAGTGACAATACGTTTCTTTTGGACAATGTTGATTACAGAAATGGGTTTAAAACCCTTACTCTTTAGATCAGAAATAACATCACCAGGATCAGTGGAGTGATGTAGGCCTTTGAACATTACTCGGATAGGCCTATTATTCTTATTTTCGTAAGTATTACAATAGATTTTGCAATCCTTGAACAATCTTATGATAGTATTATGCGTAGAGTCATCGGATGCATTAATTTTAAATGAGCCTTGTGGTAAGGCCGTGGAACACCATTTAGATTTATCTACATTTTTTAAAGTGTGGCAGAGTACCTACTCCCAAGTAGCATGGATTGCAATTTCATTGCAATGGATTGTGAGTTGATTGCAATTTTTGCTTGTTGCCTATACGTTCATTTGAAGGCGCTTAAAAAGTTGCAATTTTATTGCAATAAGTTTGCAAGAAATGTAGATTATGCTTGTTTTTCAAGGCACTATAAAGACTGCAATTTCGGTGCAATCATGTTGTAACAAATTCACGCCATGTGCCTGGCATCCAATTCTCTAGTTGTTTTAAAGTTTTTTCGACTTAAATGTCTCACCTACCTAACCCATATAGCCCAACATATTTTGAAAATATTGTCACCTTTATCAAAATATTTTCATGGCAATATTGTAAGTAAAATATTTTCAAAATATTTTTAAAACATTTTAAAGGAATATTTTGAAAATGTTTACAAAAAATATTTTTAAAATAATTCAAAAATATTGCCTGTAAACATGCATGTTAAAAATATTCCTTAAGAAAGTTTTGAAAATATTTTAAAAATATTTTTTGAAAATATTTTTAAGTTCTCAAGTTAGTATGTGGTATAATTTACACCGGTGTTAATTTAGTGTGAGTACCTATTACGTGATATCGAAAAAAAAAATCAGACAAAAAAAATACGAAAAAAATAAATAACACGAAAAAAAATAAATAATAGGCAAAAGAAAGAAGCCTGAGAAAAACGGCGTTAATCAAATCTATGATGAATGTTGAGCCACGCACTGACGCAATGCATGCGATAACAGCCTTAACAGGCGTGATTTCAACCAAGCTCATCATCAGCTCCCTGTAGCTCAGTGGAAGAGTGCTCCGCTATGACATTCGCGGGTCGGGTTCAAGCCCACTCAAGGGCGTCCGGTATTTTATGCTGCTAAACGTAGTAGGACATTAGGTAAGCATGGGTTCGAATTATTATAATTTCCCCGGAAAATTTAGGGGTTGAAATTTAAAGGTCGTCAATATTGAAATTTCATTGCAAAAAAAAAAAAATTGCAACTTTTTTACAATGAGGGGGTCAGATGTTGTAAAATAATTGCAATTTTCTTGCAAGAAAGTTGAAATCATCTGGAAATTTTATTTCATTTAAATTGCAATTTTTTCGTTGCAAAATGCTACTTGGGCTGTAAGTCAGTTGATGACTACCGCAGTAATGATAGGAGAAGGGGGCTTGACCCCTTTCTTACCGTTGTCTGTTTGAGAATCAGGTTGAGGGATGTTAGATTGGTTAAGCTTTGGTTGGATAGCTTTATTGTCCTTTTTCTGTGATTGAATCTTCCTTTGAGAGATTGCCTTAGCAGCTTTTGCCATGACAGGATCTTTCGGTGGAGGTTGAGCAGGGATTTCGAAGATTGATGCGTCAGAGCCAAGAGTGATATCCATTGAATCATCATTATCATCGTCAACGTCAGAAGAGCTTAGGAGATCATACCGGTTATTATCGTGGAAAAGCCTCTTTTTAGAAAGAGATGACACTTTGTTTGTGGTTTTGAGTTGTTTACGTGGAGGAGATGAATTTTTATTCGATAATTGAGCCTGAAGGGCTTCAAGTTGTTCGAATTGTTTTTTAATTTGATTGGTTAGATCTTCAATTCTATCAAGCAATATTTTGTTGTTTTCTTTTAATGAGCGATTTTGCTCTTGAAGGAATGCAATTATATTAACATCGGGTTGAGGGTGATGTGGAATTGAAGCAGGAGTTGAGAGAACCGTAGACGTAGAGTTAGTAGAAGTTGCACTATTTAGGCCTTGGCTTGTAGAGTTTTGTAAACTGTTTCTTCTACTTTGCGAGAGATAGGCATTAACACAAGAACTTTGAGAAAGTAGGTTACATCTGGATATTTCAGTAGGTAGCGATATTACTCTCTTTAATTTTGCTACAAATAGCATCTAGACAGTCAGTTTTTGAATGAGCCGCACACTTACATATGGAGCATTGGGTGAGACTGTGGGTGAGGCACTCCCGCATTTGGACGATTTAGAATGTTTTCACCACGCACAGAACAAATATCAAAGTAAAGTAAAGAAGATCTGGGGGTAAAATGCCCCCAGATAGTTAGGTTCAAAGAAATTACATAGTTATTTAGGCTTTAAAATTTGTACACGTGAACATAACCTAACTTTTAGCAGCGAGAAACAGCAGATCAAACGATTCACCTTTTTTTTTTGAAGAAGTGTTTTACAAGTATTTATCAGCTCGAAAAACGCCCAGTAGTATGACATCAAGCCAAACGTTATGTTGATATGAAGTTTTTATTTTCAAAAACAGTTTTTGAGAATAACCTAAGTCGTTAGAATTCAAATTTTCCCTGTCCCCCCAAAAATAAAAATTTTCCAGATGTTTTGAATGCAACAATTCGCAAGTATTTTGTGCTGGAAGTAGAAAAAAGTGTAATTATTCCGCAGAAATTGATGGAAAAATTCGTCATGGAAGCTTCAAAATGCGTCCGAATACATTCATAAATTCAAAAATTTCTCGGGGGATGCCCCTCTGATCCCCCCCCCCCCCCGGGCATGGGGCCCGGGCCTTAAAATTGGTACCAGGGCCCGAGATGGGATGTGGCGGGCCTGTATACAACAAAGAGTTACGTGTCGATGGATCAAAGTAAACCTCGGGGAAAACATCACGTTTTCCCTTTAAAAAGAACGCACCGAGCAGGAGGGTATTCGTAGGATACCCCAAAGATATTTTAATGACAAAAAGGTAGAATATCCTACGATAATCCTGCCGAATATCCTGCGAATCTTCCATTGAGACAATTCAGATATCCAATGAATTTTCTACCACCGAATATCCTGCGAATATCTGAGCAAATCTCCTGTAGGTAGTGTCGGTTGTTTTAGAAAGAAAAGGGAGAAAATTTGCACTTTTATTAAAATATACGAGGTGGGCCGAAAGTAGGTAAGTGAAAAGTTTCTATATCTTTTGAACAAATGAGAAAAAACACTAAGAAAGGGTCCGAATACTGCATGTAATAAGGTGGAGAAATGGTGCTGGGTCCACACCATTTCGCGGGAACAAATAGAGATAAAAGGTCTCGGTTTGAGCCATTACTCAATGTGGCAAGGGGCTCATTTTTTGAGCGGGCCCCCCAGGGAGGGGCAACTCGAAATTTTCAAACGGCAACCCCTCCCTTGATATGCTACATCGTTAGAAAAAATATGAAAAAAAAAAAAAACAAGAATGCTCGCGCAAACAGGAGATCAATCCAATTTTTTGCTCTCGAGATATTCACGATTAAAGTTCAATCTCAACCTATTATCAAAAATTCATAAGTCCTGTTTGAAAAGTCGCAAAGAGGCTGCCGACAGGTTACAATGCCTAGCTCTGCCATTTCATACATAGTTACACTATCGGAGGATGTGTTTCTTGTCAGTTCGCGCGGGAGAGGGGAGGGTGACGCTTATATGTCACATTTTCAGGCGAGGAACTAACGAGAAGCAATATTAGTACGGCGGGCACACAAAAAACCCTGCACTTTTTGATTGGAAATTGCCGCTTTCAGGGATCATTCTTATGGTCATTAGAAGCCCTTTTAGAAGGGGAGGCACTCTGAGGTCCGTGCAGGAACCAAGCGTTTTTTCAGCGCGCTATATCTCGGAAACTACGTGTCCGATTTTCGTTTTCTTGATCTCGTTTTGAAGCTAAAATGCTTCTACAGAAGTTTATCTCATAAATTTTTTCGCCTAAGGCATACGTGAATGGTCATTAGGAAAATTTTGAAATTTCACCCAATTTTCAAGAGCGTTCAATTATTTAACACGCGAGAAAATGGATTTTTTGCCTTAAGTAACGGCGATGGGAAATTATCTGACCTCTTATATGATACCAAAACAATTTTTTGTGCGTCAAAAAATGCACCCGCTAGAGCAAATTAGGTAAGTGAAGCGTCAGGGTGCGCGGTGCGCGGTGGAAACGGCGGAATAGGTACGTGCAATTAACGCGTGCTACGCAAGTCATACGCGCGCTATATCTCGGCACATTCTCGTCCGATTTTCATTATTTTGGGCTTGTTTAGAAGCTATGTTGAAAGTTGATGAAAGCATAATGTGTGTTTACTTTTCCTATGTCTTAATCCATAATTTAAGCAGGTAGCGGCCCTACCGTAAGGCGGGAGGATTCCCTGGTATTCTCTCCTCTGCAGGGATATGATTTCTTTTGCTACCCACAAGTATTTCAATTTGGCCATTTTAGTCCAGTAAACGAAGCATTTTGATGGCCAAAAATGAAAATACGGCTGGATTTAGGCCCAATCGATGCTTCATATGAAAAGGTGTTTTTAGCCAAAAGTCCCCATAAATCCCCTTGGGCCTTTGGGGGATCCCGCACAGTGGTCCGATGAAGTTGAAAATTGGACGTATATTAAAAAATTCACTGCATAGCGAGAAATGAACTTGAAGAGCTCAATTTTTTGAAACTGTAGGTAATTGAGTCTACTTTTCGAATAAACTATAGTTAAGAATGTCAAGGTAATTTAAATGTGAGTAAAATTGAAAGAAATTGAAAATTGAGAATTATTGACCGGCATTTTCCGTATTTACGTCCTTACGAAGACCCGGATCGAAAAATACCCTTCAGTAAAAATTGTAGATCGTTCTTTTAGCGTTGATTTGGTATATTACATCATAGGTTTATCTTTAAAATTGAGCGGAGCAAAAGCGCAAAAACGGAGCGGGTCGACGCGCGGCCGCCTGTGTTTTGAATTGTAACCTGGCGATTTTTGATGGCACAAGATGGCAGTGATGGTTAATTCACCTCTCCTCGTTTACTTACGACCAGAATCAATCATTTCCATTATAAAGGCTCTTTTCTAAAGCGCCATGGTTGCCAGTTTTCGCTTTATTATTTAACTGTTCACTAATTCGTTCTGGTAGCGATTTAACTAATACTTACGGCTTTTTGAACGACTTTTAAAACCTACACCGACTCCACCCCTCGTGAAGCAACAGTGCAACTACATTTCAATCCCCTTTGGAATCAAGTAACTGCCCTGGTCCCCCCCCCCCCTACAATTTTCCAGAAAGTATGACAGAGAAAGTGTGAAAACTGGCGACTTTTTGTTTCTATTCAAAATTATTATTTTTTCTCTAAGTGGGAGGCTCACTAAGACTTGACTTTGACTCCCCTCTCCCTTCGTAAGACCCCGTGAGCCAAACTTAGACCTTACCCCCCCCCCCCCTTTTTGAGTAGCTTACGCAAGGTTTTTATTATAGGGTAATGTTCCAGGCTTGCGCTCTTCAGCGCGTGTAAGTTGACTCTTTTTTTTTTAAATTCATGCGTTTTCTGTAAAGAGTTACGCAACTCACCAAGCGCGGGTCCGCCCGCAGACTTTATCGCTGGGCCCACCTCTGCAAGGCTCGATGAGGGGATTCCATTTCAAAATTTCAGGAGGTGACTGGGCCTTTTAGAGCCGTGGGCTCGCCCTCAGTGCGGTCTTACTACTGTAGAATCATTCAAACTTTGGAAGCATAATAAAAATCGCCTTTATAGTCCTCATTTCTGGAGTTGATACCCACTTGCATCTGGTTGTTCATTGAAGCGTGCTAATTAAATGTTGGATAAAAATAATCCGTTGTCCTCCATATTTTTGGCTGGAAACGGCCCCTATACGCCTTCGTTTACTGGACTAAAAGGCAACCGTACGAAAAACATCGTGTACAAAGAGGTGCTTTGATCACTTCTGATTCTGTGTTTCACTTCGCACGACGAAGTTTTTAATTTTTCATGAGGAAAGAGGATAAATAATTATGAATAGAATTATTGAAACTTACAAGTAAGTGCCACAAATACACAAACATACCTACCCAGATATGAGCTACTGCATCAGATATATTATGTCCTTCACAGCAAAGTTAATTTCGAAATTTTGTCATAAGTTAGGTATCATTCTTATGCATAAAATGCAAATTCATCAAACTTAAAAAACAAACGACGCAAAAACCGCAAAATTTCCAAAATTTCCCGGACTTGTAAAGTTAAAGCATAGTCGTAATGAAATTAGTTTCGCACTGATTTCAGTTTGTTTACATCAAAACAGGTGAAAAATTGAATCATATGTACTTATATTTGAGAGAAGTATCAGTTTTAAAAGTTCCTCGGTGACCGGTCGTCCAATTTTCATGATATGGGCCGCGCGCGATCGCCGAGGGCAACAGATAAAATTGCATCACAGTCAGGGGCCAGGCAATTGGGGGGGGGGGGGGGGGGGGTTTACCTGCTAAAAATTTCCGCAAGCCATCTACGCATACATCACAAAAACGACTTTTTTTTTCTTTTTTTTTTAGTTCTCCTATAGATATGCCTAAGTAGCTTGGGAAATAATGAAAATATGTAAAACGGGCCAAAGAGCATACGTTTTGACGGTAAAATTATTTCCAGTTTCCGATTAACGGGAATCATACTTACCTGGGTCATTTAGCAGTTTCGAGAGCTCACTGGTCGCTTGTTTCTCCAGATAAAGCTCGTGCGCAATCTCGGAATGCAACAAAAAAGTGACGTCATGGCCAAAGCGGCGCAAAGTGGCACCCAAATATTGCGGAATGTCTCTATGGACGCTCCTATGAACATGCTTACACAAAGTTTTCTGGCAAATGATGGCGGATGGGTACCTAGTTAAAAGTATCGCCTAAACTTTTTTTTTTCTTCTTTTTTTTGCTATTTTTGCTTTTTGAGGTGAGCACAATAGCGCAAACATAATCATCGAAAAAATGGTCTGTAATACAAAACAAGCAATCTTTTATGGAATCCAAATATGGCACGAAGGAATAAAGTTAAAGAAAAACATAAAGACTATTAGACAAACAATAAGACCCCTTAAATTGTCCCTCTGCAGTGGGTACCGAACGTGTTCCGATTTTGCCTTGGATGTGATCTCGGGCATCCCCCCTCCTGAATTGATGGTCGAAGAGAGAATAAGCGTCATGAATAAAACAGAAGATAAGAGTGAGATAAGACAAAATATATTAGGGAAATGGTACAACGAAATTTATTGGAAAGACGACAGAGAAAGATGGACTAGAACAATTATTGGCATTAATTTCTATGAGTGGATTTACAGGGAGCATGGTGTCCCTGATTACTATCTGACACAGTTCCTGACAGGACATGGCTGCTTCGGTTCGTATCTACACAAATATAAGATCAGAGAAGATCCGGGATGTTTCATGTGTGGTGCGAAAATGGATGACCCTGATCATGCATTTTTCTAATGCACATACTTCAACACCGAAAGAGATGCGGCCCAGGCGGCCGTGAATTGCGAAATAAAGAAAAATACGGTCATGAAGGTCATGTTAGAAACAAAGACAGGTTGGAACACGGTATATAGATACATAAGATTAGTGTTAGAAAAAAGAAACGAAGTATCAAATGGTAGGGTGCCAACCACCTAAACCGATGTAGTGGCCACGGCCGGTTCCGGTATTGTAGAAAATGGATAAGACAAGTTTATGTAAATATGATTAATTTTTTCATACTGATCAATTAATTACCCGGCTTATAACGTTTTGAGATCTCATGCAGACCTAAAATATTTATGTTACCTACTATTTTCTACACGGATTGTAATTATGATTAACTTACGATTAACTCTTTACTATCTGATCAATATGATCCCATAACTTTAATTTTACATACTGGATATCTCAACTAGAACCTGAACATTCATTTATATGCCTCTATACGAATTGTATTCATGTTTATTTTCTATTAATAAAAAAAAAAAAAAACAAAACAAGCAGTGAACTCCAACACAATGTGTTGATAAGGCGCGTCATTAACTCGCACATAGCAACCCCTTTAGTTTTCATTTACAGAGATTTCAAAATAGGCAAGTAGCACAACAAGAGAATTCATACGATCCAACACTGCGAGGTCAACGTCGCACCTTGACGAAACCGTGTACTTATTGTGAATGTAGAAATCTATTCGAACGAGTTTAAGTTTTTTGATCTGCCCCATGCAAAATCTTATCAGATTCTTGAAGAAAAGTGCTGCGTAATAATTTAAGCGAAGAAAGGAAAAATTCTGTCGAACTCCTAGAAGATAAAGTCGATTTAAAGGTATTTTGAGGCTAATATACCCAAATCATCGGTAGTATAAATCCCGTTATATTACTGACAAGAAATTGACTCGATATAAATGCAAGTGCTTTAAATATGTCTTGATTTTGTTATTTTAAACGTCTTTCCATGGAAAGAAGTTCAACCATGTCTATGCTTCATTCATTCATGAAGTGAAAGTAAGAAATCTACATCCCGAAAATCTACCGATTTGCCGTAAAATATCGCAGAAACTTGATATACCAGGTCGATGTACCCACTCGTTGAATTTACGAATCAATTCCGTGAGTGCACATATGTAAAAGTCAATATGCTATAGTCATCTTGGGAGCCTTTATTTTTCAAGAAACAATTACAAGTAATTTCAATCCCGAAGAACCATCAATTTTCCGTATAAAATCGAACAAATCAAAATATGTCCACTTCCTGACGTGAAAATTAGATTCTACGTGTGAAAATGCTTATGCATTGAAATGCTGAACAGAATCCATGTCTATCTCAAAATTTTTCTCAGAGGTTTGTGTTATTATCAGCTTCCCTTTAAACCCCGGTTCGATGGCCGAATCGGCTGCCCAAAAAGCAAGCCATTTTTGAAGGGTTCTATGAGAAATTTGTGCGACAGATCGGTTCATGGAGGGCTTAGGGCCCAAAAGTG
The DNA here is from genome assembly GCF_918797505.1 of Bemisia tabaci. Lineage (NCBI taxonomy): Eukaryota > Metazoa > Arthropoda > Insecta > Hemiptera > Aleyrodidae > Bemisia > Bemisia tabaci. The sequence goes on along the minus strand of NC_092793.1, from coordinate 43,092,533 downwards.
CAGCCACCCTTCTGAGCAACTTCTAACACACAAAATTTCACTGCCAGCCTACAGATTTCAATTCTAACCAAGATGGCTAAGAATGTATATAAATGAGCGTTCTTTCGCAAAAATAAGTAAATTTATGCAAAAAGTAAACCAAATACATGCTTTCTAAACGACGGTTCGTAACAATTGTATTTGTAAATCGCTCTGGACATTCGAAATTCATAGGTTGGCTGCCCTTTTGGGCCCTAACTTTATTCGCGGAGGCATCGGTGAAGGCCTGATGGACTTTCAGAGTTTCAGATCTGTCGCTACTCTCCCTATACAGGTACTCTAATTATCGGCTCTCAGGAAATCACCTCATGGCTAAAACTGGTGGTATAAATGTTTGAGTGCTTAAAATAATCGTATTTAAGACACTAAGGCGTTAAGCTATGGAGTCAATTTCTTTTTAATAATATAACGGGATTTACTACCGGTGATTTAGCTATTATAGCCCCAGAATACTTTTAAAGCGCCTTTACGTTCCCGAATCTCGACGGATTTTTTTTGCTCAAACGACTCAAGAGACACTGAAGTTAAAAATATAAAGAATTTCGATTTGGACATATAAAACATGTTTAACTCGTTGAGGCACACTGTATTGTATGGAGTACCATTGCTATTCGACCCTTGTCTTCAGGTCAAAATTCTTACAAGGAAGCCCCTTGCAAGAGGCGAATTTATTGTAATTACTCCCAATTTTTTCTCCGTTATATACAGAATGGATTTGCTTGTCAAATACTGAGGTCAATTATATTTAACTGTAATTTATACATTTCTTTTTTTCCCCTTCATTTTATTTTTTGTTTGGAGAATTCGAGGTTTCGTCGATTTCTTCAGATTTCGAATAGGTACTGTAACTTCTCTTCTATTCGGCCGATTTTTATGAATGAGACCTCTTTTAATTCGTGTTTTAACGGAGAGTAAGAGAAAAATTGCTAAGTACATGCGAAACAATTTTTTTTGAAAATTGGACGAATCCTAGCGTGACGATGAAATGGTTAATGAAGCGTCAGTAATCGGAAAAGGGTCTCGGCCGCGCCGAGACCCAAGGCGGCCCAAGTTCATTGTTCATCGAGACGCCGACGCAGTGATCAGGAGCGTGGGGAAGAGAGGGGTATAGGTAGATTTCCATATGTGCGCAAGTAGCTTCCTGTATGAGCCACGTTTAGCAAATGGTCTAATGAGTCTCGAGGCGCATCACAGATTGCACTTACGGCTGCCCGGCTATCAGAGCAGTGGTACCAAATTTTGAAAAGCATAACAGGGGTGTGGTGATCTGTCAAAGCAACGTTTTGAACAAAACGGAGTGAGTGAAATTCTCATTCGAAGAGTGCCGAACTGCTCAGCCATCCTCGAATCAGTTCGCTTGCTTCTGCTTATATATGCATATTTTAAATTAGCGCGGCGCATTCTTAGGCTTTTTTTTAAAAAAAACCAAGTAACGTAGACTCTTGGTATTCACTGCACATAAACTAGAAAGCCCCAGAATGAGAGACAACTTTAAATCATAATTATTGACAGATAAATAAACTTTTTACACGCTTTGGAAAATCTCAGAAGTTCGCGGTAGTCACTTTTCGGTAAGGAACTAAGGGACTCCGTTATTGTATCGAGTGGGGGGTCGAAACGATCGCAAAGGCGGTATACTACGTATACGCGCCAAAAGTATCCGCGCAATGTGTTCTTCAGACTCTAAAGAATGAACATGTTGTGTTCCAAATCAATGTCAGATCCTTTAAATATATCTCTTGAGGAACACTTTTGCCCCTTAAAAAATGCGAGTCGCTCGAATCGCTCATGGCCGACCTACACCATTGACTCGATCCGCCGTGCGACGGTTTCAGCGAGAAAGTCCCATGTGCCGCACGGTGGGCCAGATCGTGTCCGTAGCGGCGCTTAATTCATAACTCCTGCTAGATCAGATATATCGTTCAAGACATGATGATTCCTAGGGTAATTTGATCTGTTCTTTCCAAATTTTGTGTCAAAAAAGCCGGTAAAAATGTCTAAATGTAGGTTTTGAACGTCGAAAGCCGAAGAAATTGCTCCATGAAAAAGAGGAACTTTTGCTTCTTATAAAATGGGGAAAAAACACAATAATCGAAGAGAAAAATGTAATCTTATCATCTATCCTTGTGATTCTGTTAAAAGGAGAATATTTTCGCTTTTGCAGATCCCAAAAATATTGATTTTTAGCAGCAGGGCATGAGATCAAAGTTGCCCGAAAAATATGCCTTAAAAATGAATTTTTCAAAAGATTGTTGACTGGGAAAGTGTCATTGCGGTTCGTTGCGCGGTACTATTTGGTATTTTTAGAAATCATATATCCTAGAGATACCATATACCAAAGCGCAAATGGTACAAACCGATACAACCATATTTTTCGGAAGCTTCTTTGAGGTGACCTCCAATTTCCGCGAGAATCGGATACAGGGGTTTTAAGGAGCCACGGTACACAGTAAAGCGGCCAATGAAATATTTCAACACAAATTCATGTTTTAAGGGTTTTCAAGGTTTCTAATAGCATTTCTCGCTCTTTCGATATTTTACGATGGAAGAAGGGGGAGGGGAAGGCCGACCAAAATCAGACAGTCAAAAATTTGTTATGGTCATTAATTTTCTTGAGCCCAGTAAATAATAATAATTTTTTTACATCCTTTCACGCATTCAGCCCGGAAAGGACTGGTTTTAAACCAATTTGGCAAGGAATATGAAAATGCTACCATCACATGGCACCTAAGTTTAGAGTGAGTTGACCACCGCTGACACCAATATAACTGAAGAAAAGCCTCCCAAAAAGTGGCCCCTTTTTTGAAACTCGGGTGTATTTCATTCGTATGCGGCATAAATGAAACCTTATGATAAGACAAGCCTCCAGTAAAAATTTTGGCTTGAGTGTACGGCTGGTTTCCAATATACAGCGTTGCAAAGTTTGCATATTTAAGCTTTAAAAATTCGCATATTTTCAAATATCTTACTTTAAAGAACAACTCCATCGGGTGTAATACGTTATTTTGTGACATTTTACCTACAGTTAGTCTTATCTTTAAATCCATATTCCTATTGATACGGTAATACTGCTGATTCTCTTGATACAACGTTGCAAAGTTGACACCAAAGACCTAAAAAAGTTGCTCATTTTTGTAAGTTTCTGAATGAAAAAACGAACTTATTGTCACCAAAAGTTCCGTGTATGGTGTTTAAATGTAATATTTTAATATGATAAGTATTCCGTATAGGCCTTACCGCGAGCGTAAGTACAGACTTACTGATACAGCGTTGCTTGGTTTATACATATTTGAGCTTTAAAAATGTTTATATTTCTAAGTTCCGCGTTCAAAAGGCGACTTTCGTGGATCTTCTTTAGAATTTGAAGCATAAAATCCACCAAATGTGTCATTTGTAGCTCTATGTTTGTATTTCAACAGGGATACTTTGATTGGTGGCGATACAGCGTTGCCAAGCTAACAACTTTAAACTCTCGAAATTATTATTTATGCTAGTTCAAGAGAACGTCAATGGGTGTCATACCTCATATCAAGGGAAAATGTCGAGGGCTGATGTCAGTTCCAAGTGACGATTAGTATTCGCAAAAGTACTGTTGCTAAGTTTATTAATACTTCTTCTCAAACGATAAATAATAAAATTAATCTTAAAATAAAGATGTCTCCAATAATTGATACTTTATTTTTTTTTATTTTATTTTACTTTTTAATTTTTATTTGATTTAATTTTAATTTTTAATTTCTCTTTCAATATGTTTATTTGTTTTAATTTTTTTTTCAATATTTTCAATATTTTCAATTTTTTAAATTTTTTTTCAATATTTTTAATTTTTGAAATTTTTGTCAATATTTTTAATTTTTTAAATTTTTATTTAAAAATAGTGGAGGCACTCTATTTTGCAAGGCATAATAAATGTATTCTCTAGATCAAGATTTATTTGAACTTAAAAAAACTCGACAAATTCCGTATTCTATATTTATTTTTTCATTTGACTTAAAAACAGGTCAAATTGGCAACTATGGCGAGGCATGATTTATTGGATTTTGAAAGCAACGCTGATGCTGAGTATTTAATCGAGCATGGCAAAGTCTCTTGAATTTGATTTAGAAATTAGATAATTATTGGAAGTATCCTAATTTTAATATTATTTTATGATTAAATGCTGAGAGAAAAAAAGGAAAAATAGGCAACAGTGTCATGTCTTACACCAACTGTCACTTAGAACTACCTAGAGTCCTTGTATTTCGCTTTACAATATCGAAACATGTCTGATCGAAGTTGTCTCTAATAAGAAAACAAGAGAAAAGACATTTTCAGAGATTTATGATGTAAACTTTGCAACGCTGTGTTACTTTAAATCATTGTAACCTTTTATCAATGCAACTATGCATCCACGAGTACCACTAGGGGTTAATTTTATCCCTCAAAATGCAGTTTGATATTCACTAAAATTGGTTTTTCAACAAGAAACTTAAAAATATGAGCATTTTTAAAGCTCAGGAAGGTAAACTTGCAACGTTGCACTACCAAAACAGGGGTCATGCATGAGCTAAAACTTTTAATGGAGGCTTTTTTTATCATTATGCTTCATTCACGGTTGTTTTAGATCGTAAAGTTCACTCTAATGTTGGTTTTAGGAAGATAATATTTGAAAATATGAAGATTTTTAAAGCTTAAATATGCAAACTTTGCAACGCTGTATCTCCGAAACCGGACGTATACTCAAGCTAAAATTTTTACTGGTCATCATAAGGTTTCGTTTAGGCTACATTTGAATGAAATCCCCGAGTTTCAGAAAAGGGGCCAAAAAAGGCCCTTTTTTGGGAGGCTCTTTCAATTTCACTGTTGGACTTAAAGTGATGTAATATCGTATGATTGTAGTCACTCAGATAACTAAATGTTGACTTCTTTAAATACAACGATGCCTAATTTAGTGTTACATCCCTTTTAAAAGCTACTGTCATTGTATAAGTGATGTGTTACTTTCGGTGAGTGACGGCATCCTGAGCTGAGCATGCGTACGAGTCGGTTCTTGATAATACGTTATTTTCATACCAACATTAATGTTTGATCGAATTAGCAGAATTTGATATAGATTCCTCCTCCACCTCTAAGATATCACCCTCGAGCACGCAAGATTGCATAAGTTATAGTTCAACAGAGAAGTTGACATATTTCATCAGTTATATTGGTGTCAGCGACGGTCAACTTACTCTAAACTTAGGTGCCATGTGATGGTAGAATTTTCATATTCCTTGCCAAATTGGTTTAAAACTAGTCCTATTTAGGCTGAATGTGTGAACGGATGTAAAAAGATTATCATTATTTACTGGGCTCAAGAAAATTGTTGACCATTACAAATTTTTGACTGTCTGATTTTGGTCGGCCTCCCCCTCCCCCTTCTTCCATTCTACCGTATAGAAAGAGCGAGAAATGCTATTGGAAACCTTGAAAACCCTTAAAACCCTTAAAACATGAATTTGTGTTGAAATATTTCATTGGCCGCCTTAATGTGTACAGTGGTTCCTTAAAACCCCTATATCCGATTTTCGCGGAAATTAGAGGTCACCTCAAAGAAGCATCCGAAAAATATGGTTGCACCGGTTTGTACCGTTTGTGCTTTGGAATATGGTATCTCTAGGATATATGATTTCTAAAAATACCAAAGAGAAACGCGCAACGAACCACAATGACACTTTCCCAGTCTACAATCCCTGAAAAAAGTAATAGCCATACAAATTACCTATAGCCCAGCCATGGGAAAAATCCTATGGTAAATTGAAACATGGCCTTTTGGCGATAGGAATTTTCTATAGCCGGCGATTGAGAATTCCTTTGGCTGGCTGAAGGAATTCTCAATCGTCGGCTATAGAAAATTCCTACCGCCAAAAAGTCATGTATCGATTTACTGCTTTAGGGGTTCGCAGCTAGGGGATGGTTGAAAATGGTCAATCGTGGAAAGAGTTTTTGAAACCATAAAAAATAAAAATAATGAAACCACTGGGATGTAATTTAATCGATATTGAAGGTCAGAACTTTTTTACCTACCCTGGATTGAACCACCTACCTAACACTAACCAAAGACCGTACCAATTGAGCTGTACCAGACGATGCTTCCAGGTAACGACATTTGTTTTGCCCCTTATTTTCTCCAAAAATATACGGCTTCTTATGGGGAAATGGGGTTCTTCAGTAATCAACTTCTACTAAAGCTTCTTCCGTTTAGGTACTTATAATTTTTAGGCATTTTTTCTTTACTTATTTTCTTTTCTCCTTGCTTTTTATTTATATTGTTCTTTCCTTTTTTTCTCTTCTTTTTTTCCTTCTTTTCTTCTTTTTCTTCTTTTTATTCATTTCTTCTTTTCTTCATTTTCTTCATTATTATTGTAGCGGCCGGAAGAGGGGCGCTCCTTCGGCGCGCTGAGGGGGGCACATTAGGGTGGTTCAAAAAAAAGAAAGTCTGAAATGTTCGGCTCCCCAGGCGGCAATCGATGACGTTTGGTTAAAAAACATGTTTGCCAAAATTTGGGCCAATTTCAATCATTTTAAATAGTGCCAAAGGTCAATTTTGTGATGAAATTATGATATTTTGGTTTATCTTCAACACTTGCCTACAGTTCATTTATACCCTTTTTCGACTTATTTTCGTGAAAAATGAGTCTTTTAAACCGCTACTGTGTAAGCACCTCGGAAATTCTAAGGACCCAAAAAATAAATACCGAGTTGAGTTTTTCTAGTTCAATTTGATTTTTATCGTTTACAAAGACGTCTACCTAGAGTAAAATTTCATCCTCTACAACTTGAGTTCTTTGACATTTTTCTCGTAAACGCACGATTTCAGCATAAAATCGAGTTTTTTGTACGAAATCGAGGTCTAAACCAAAATATCATAATTTCATCACAAAATTGACCTTTGGCACCATTTAAAATGATTGAAATTGGCCCAAATTTTGGCAAACATGTTTTTTAACCAAACGTCATCGATTGCCGCCTGGGGAGCGGAACATTTCAGACTTTCATTTTTTTTGACGCACCCTAGGCCCCTAGGGGCGCGTCTGGCAATGGCAGATTGGCCTTATGGTCAGTCCGACCCTGATATGATTTAAAATTGTATAAATTTCGAAAAAATTAAATTTGTGCGCATATTGACACGAACATAACAAACGTGTCACATGTTTACAAGTTAAATCTATCGAGAACATAACTGCATCAGACAATTAGGGAAATTATGCAATTACTGAAGCGAAGTAATGTGCGAAGTAAGAACTCGATAGAAACAATCCCTGTCATTTACCACGGCAAGTACAGGAAATACAATCAATTACGGACATTTAGATATTTTAGGAGCCTCTAGACCCGTGACTCCAGTCACGAGCTTTTCGCTTGGTAGGTGTATTAAAGGCATTATTATTATCGATTGTGTTAAATGATGTTAAATACTTTAAGTATTATGTGTTATGTTAATGAGTTGTACATAAGTCGTATCTAATTAACTAGTTTTAATGCAAGTATTTTCTTCAAAAAAATGTCATACATGTCGATATGGCAACTATGTACACTTAGCCGCCTATAGGCTCCTGTGGAAGCGGCCCCCTTCAATACACTTCTGTCATGGCGTCCTGTAACTAAAGTGGGTCTTCTTTCTTTCCTTCCCCATTTGTCTCAAGCCACATCCAAAGTATTAACACTATAAATACGCCCGACGACGTTTCACCTTATGGCGATCTTACCAGCAATGGAACCATTGCATCCCTGCGAATGGCCTCGGTTCCCTTAAAAAACTAGAGTTTACCCCTAAAATATTCCTATGTGGACATACGTACGTTTTGAAAGTGAAATACATCTGTTTTTCCGATGGTTCTCTCATATTTTACCCTTCGGGTAATTTCATCGACAATATTTAATACCAGAAACATCAGTCGTTGCTGGTTAGGTAGAAGAATACCTATATTTACTAACAAATGATAGGTTATAGGTAACCCTGTAGCAGAATTTCAAGATTGATAATGATAGATCAGCAATATACATAGGAAGTCAATTTGAGTAGGTATTGTGTATTTATTGCTATCAAACTTCTACTAATAGTAATTTTAATCTACTTGTGAAATACAAACTTGCTAATAATGTTCGATTTTTGCATACCAACGAAATGGCTATTTGATTGAAATTAACCACAATGAGATCGCTATTTTTTACAATTATTTTTAACTTAGTATTTTGATCACCCAATTCTTGAATCTTTAGTAGCTATATTGCATTGATAATTTTGAAAACCTTCCCCCATGAGTAGGTACATAGTACGTGCAAGCCAAAGTCGAATGTTGACTTATTCTACAAGCTTAATTGGTTTCAGTTTCAACGACTCAAGGATTGAGATAAATAAACAATTTTGCCACCCTTTTTCGTCAGATGACCACTATTCAACTGTATTTTCATTATCAACAAAAACAAAAGGGAGTGTGAGGTTGCGAATCGATTCGAAAAATATCCTGAGAATACCCTCCCCAAGTAGCAGTGATCGCGATAAATTGCGATTTAATCGGAGAATGTATCGCGATTTTATCGACGTCGATTTATTGCAATATTATCGGATAAAAAATCGCAATAAATTGCGATTTCATCGCATTAAATTGCAATAAAATTTCGATTTCATCGAACGAGATTTTGTAGAGATAAAATAGAAATTTCTCATCAACGCCCAATAACGCATGAATGACGCTTATAAAAGATGTATAAGAACGATTCGATAGGAGGTTGGGCGTGGGGTTTGGATGGTGGGAGGTACGCCCACATTGAGAAAAAATTCTCGGCGTTTTTACCACCCAAGTAGCAAGGATACCTATAGATGGACATAAAATCGTAGGAATGTCTCTATATTATATTTGCCATGCGTATTGCCTACTCCCTCATTTGAAGGCGCGGAAATTATTCCTATATTGTTGCTATGATGTAGCAATAAATTCCGATCATTGGTTGTGTCACCTGTTGCCAATCTGCTCATTGCAAGGCGCAAAAATTATCGCAATAATCTTGCTATTAAGTATGATGAAAAACTCCCGCGTGTTCCTTTCCGTAACTTGTTTTCAAATCTCTAGCATGAATGCAGGAATGTATCGCAACAATTTGATGAAACAACCATTTTTCCTCAATTTAGTCTTCTCGAAATAGCTCAAACTCGATAAATCTGAAACTTTAAAAATTTCAATGCTTTTTTAAAAGGTTTGAATTTCCAGTCAATCAAAATAAATATCGTCTATGCTTTTAACCAAGTTCTGGGAAATTTAATTTTACTTCTTTCATGCCTCTCTTTCCTCCTTTTATTTCGTTTCTGTTTTTGTTACTTTTAATTCTTTGAATTTTTTATTTCATGCAAATGCGCCGTTAAGGGTTTCGTTTCATGTCGGAGCTATATAATGTGTGAAAAGTGAGGCACCCGACAAGTAGCCTGGCTAGCTCAAACGGTAAAGGCGGCGCACGACAGTAATCCGAAGGTTGCGCGTTCTAATCGCGCCTCGGACAGAAGAATTTATAGGGTGCTGGATGATTGAATCATGAATTTCCTGTCAATTCCGGCAAGATCGGATTTTCGAATGGATTCTGCAACGTTGTAAAAATTAGGGTAGACTGATAATTTCCTCAATTTTCCTAAAACCATTTGGCACCGCCACAAATAGCAATGACATTGCTATTAAGTATAGATTTTTTTTTATCGATCTGACCTGACGATATCGGGAAAAATCGTCCAAATGTTGACTGAGAATTGCTACTTTATAGCTATATTATTGCAATATTTTTTACAACTTTATACCTATAAATTGATACATTATATCAATTTTTACGTTGAAAAATGCTACTTGGGCAAGGTCCGTGGGCAACTTTACCATCTCACTTTTTTTACCAATTATTGGTAATGTTACCAAGGGAGACTGGTAAGCTTACCTAAAAACCGGTATTTTTACTGGTTTTTTCAGGTAGGAATATGTACCTTTTTTATTGGTAATCAATTTCCGGTAACTTTGCCAATTTATCTCGGTAATTCTACCACAATCGATGAAAAATGATGGCGTTTTTACCAAGGTCCATCGGTAACTTTGCCATCTCACTATTATTAGTAATTTTCCAGAGACAGAATGATGAGATTACCAATAGAACCTTATTTTTCCAACCGTATTTCAAGGTATGAAATAAAATACAGAGGAGGGAAAATAAAAAAAAATCCAATGAAAACTCGGTGTCAGTCAACGCAATGACAAAAGTTGTAAGATTGCGAAGCCCCGGTCCATGTATAATTTTTTTTTTTTTTTTTTTTTTTTTTTTTTTTTTTTTTTTTTATTAACTTATATAAATGTACAACCACCCCTTTACGGGGTGTTAATTACAAGCATGTATAAGAGGCTTCAATTTGCACTCGTTAGTCATATAGCGGCCATAGCCTAGTGGCAATGTGCTGGCCTACCACCGTTGCAACTCGGGTTCAAATCCTCGCGGAGGCTCCGGGGATTTTACGCTCGTCTTCGTCAAAGGACCTGACGGTTGAACCTAACGGCAATCGGCTAACAGCATAAACCCCTTTTTTTTGGCGATTTTATCAGTGACAAAATCGCTAGGATCATCAACATGTGAGCGATTATCCTCGATCTTATCGCGATAAAATCGCAATTTTTTCGGGCCGTGAAGTGATACGTTCATCTTTGATACATTTTCTTTAAGTGTTCTAGAAAAGTTATTTTTGCCGTAATGGTTTTTTCTGTTTTTATGAGAAATCAAGGATTTTTTATGTATTAATATTTCAATACTTAAGTAATGGATCATTATTTTTTCTTTTGGATCTTGGAATTTCTTTTGGTGGGGGGGGGGGAGGAGCAAAGCACCATTTTAGATGTTTTAGTAATATATTAAGAATTACTTAATTTTTTTACTGCAAATTTAAACATACTCAGTTCATAGGTAGTACATTAAAGCTGAGACTCATTAAAATTGCGCTCTCCGCTGAGCGCTTCTCGAATACCCACGTATTAGAGCTTTCCCGCTTCTTTTCTTTTTTGGCGCGTATACGTAGTGTACCGCCTTTGCGATCGTTTCGACCCCCCACTCGATACAATAACCGAGTCCCTTAGTTCCTACCCGGAAAGTGACTGCCGCGAACTTTTGAGGTTTTCCAAAGCGTGTGAAAAATTTACTAATCCGTAAATAATCATGATTTAAAGTTTTTTCTCATTCTGGGGCCTTCTAGTTTATGTGCAATGAATACCAAGAGTCTACGTTACTTGGTTTTTTTAATAAAAAACTTAAGAATGCTCCGCACTAATTTAAAATATGCATATATAAGCAGAAGCAAACGAACTGATTCGAGGATGTCTGAGCAGTTCAGCACTTTTCGAATGAGAATTTCACTCCTCCGTTGTGTTTAAAACGTTGCATTGACAGATATCTACACCCCTGTTATGCTTTTCAAAATTTGGTACCACTGCTCTGATAGCCAGGGCCAGCCAGGACAGCCGTAAGTGCATTCTGTGATGAGCCTCAAAACTCATTAGACCATGTGCTAACCATAACACATACAGATATCAATTTGCTTTTACAGAAATCCACTTACCCTTCTCCTGATGTCCTCCCCGCACATCGGACGTCTGTCCCGAGACCGAGGCAGATTCTATTGATCCTCCCGAGCGACCCGACTCGGTCTCTCACGCAATTATTTACGCTTGGTTAACTATTTCGCCGTCACGCTAGGATTCGTCCAATTTTCCAAAAAATTGTTTCGCGTGTATTTAGCAATTTTTTCCTTACTCTCCGTTAAAACACGAATTAAAAGAGGTCTCATTCATAAAAATCGGCCAAATAGAAAAGAAGTTACAGTATTCGAAATCCTAAGAAATCAACAAAACTTCTCCAAACAAAAACTAAAATGAAGGGGAAAGAAAGTAATGTATAAATTACAATTAAATATAATTGACCTCAGAAGTTGACGAACAATTCAATTTATATAACGGAGAAAAAATTGGGAGAAATTACAAAAAATTCGCCTCTTGCAGGGGGCTTCTTTGTAAAAATTTTGACCTGAAGACAAGGGTTGACTCCATACGATACACGGTGTGCCTGAACGAACATTTTTTTTTGGGTCAGAATCGAAAATTCTTTATATTTTTTACCTACAGTGTCTTTTGAGTTGTTTAAGCCAAAAAGAAAAAAATTCCTTCAAGATCCTGGAAAGTAAAGGCGCTTTAAAAGTATTCTAGGGCTATAATAGCTAAATCACCGGTAGTAAATCCCGTTATATCATTAAAACGAAAGTGACTCCATAATTTAATGCCTTATTGAATACGATTATTTTAAGCACTCGAACATTTGTACCTGCAATTTTACCCATGGAGTGATTTCCTGAGAGCCGATAATATCACGAAGTTCTCATGGAGCCCTTCAAAAATGGCTTGCTTTTTGGGCAGCCGATTCGGTCATCGAACCGGATTTAAATGGAAGCTGATAATAACACAAAGCTCTGAGAAAAATTTTGAGATGAGTATAGGAACGGTTTGTAAATAACGAGGAGAGGCGGGCAAAGCGGCTAAAATTCGATCCAATTTTTTCTGTTAAATTGATGTTGCCGCGGATTTCTGACTGTGTCCACACATGGTTTCTGTTCAACATATCGATACATAGGTACTTAAGTATTTTTACACGTAGAATCTAATTTCCACGTCAGGAAGCCGACATATTTTGATTTTTTTGATTTTATACGGAATATAGATGGTTTTTCAGGATTAACTTACTTACCTACTGTTGTTTCATGAAAAATAAATGCACCCAAAATGACTAAAGAATATTGACTTTTACATATTTGCACTCACGAAATTGATTGGTAAATTCAACGAGTGGGTACATCGACCTGGTATGTAAAAGTTTCTGCGACTTTACGGCAAATCGGTAGATTTTCGGGATTTAGATTGCTTACTTTCAATTCACTAAAGAATCAAGAATGGGCATGGTTGAACTTCTTTGCATGGAAATACGTTTAAAACAACAAAATCAAGACATATTTAAAGCACTTGCATTTATATCGAGTCAATTTCTTTTCAGTATTATAACGGGATTCATAATACCGGTGATTTGGGTATTTTAGCCCCAAAATACCTTTAAATCGACTTTATCTTTCAGGAGTTCGACAGAAATCCTTTCTTCGCTTAAATTATTACGTAGGTAGCACTTTTCTTTAAAAAGAATTCATTTAGAATTTTCTGAATTAGAAAAAAACTTAAACTCGTTCGAATGGCTTTCTACATTCACAATACACGGTCTCGTGAAAGTGCGTCGTTGACCTCGCAGTGTTAGATCGTATGAATTCTCTTGTTGTGCTACTTGCCTATTTTGAAATCTCTGTAAATGAAAACTAAAGGGGCTGATATGTGCGAGTTGATGACGCGCCTTATCAACACATTGTGTTGGAGTTCACTGCTTGTTTTTTATTGTTAAAATATCTTTTTCAGACGAGAGGATCTGAGGACCACAAATTGCGCCTCATTTGTTTTCTTTTTGGCTTCTGGTTCGTAAAAAAAAGTAATCTTGCGATGCGTTCATTTATTTCACAGGGACTGCAGGCAAGCCGAAAAAGAGGGAGTGTGGAATCGGAAGGCATGAATGAGAGACGGTAGCGATCCGGTCGGCAGAGGGAGTGGCGGAATCGACAGAGGCGGAGGGATGGAGGGTTGCTACATACCCAATAACCCGGCACACTACGGGCTTGACGGAGGTTGGAGCATCGGAGTGACCGACGAGCTTTCCCTTCCCACTCTCGATCTCGACCCTTTACCCAGTTTGTTTCCATTTAGCCCCTGCTCAGGAACCACCGCTCCGACGGCATCTTATAAGTAAGTACCTAACTCAATCTTTCGATCATTCTCATATTTATGATGGAGTCACGCAAAAAGCCCCGGAGATGGAATCTCAAATTCTGCAGGACATACAGCAAAAAACTGTTCTGGGATTAGAGAAGTCGATTTTTATTTGTCGGTGCTAAACGCTTACTAATACTTTAGAAAACTTTCTGGTGTAATTGGTAAGCCATTCTAAAGGCGAATTTCCGCGACAGAATTCGGCTCATCATTTGGACGATCCATGATTGTTTTACCATCGTTCAAATGACGAATCGAAATTAAGAATTCAATTTTCAATCCAATCCTTAGGAAAATCAACAAAATCCCAGATTAAGTTTTAAAAAAACGCGCTAATCGGCTAATTTTACAACTCGATTGAGCTGGAAAAAGGTTTTTTTTGTTGTTGTTGTTGTTGTTGTTGTTTTTTAAAAATCTGTCGTGTTATTTATCGAGTGTTCTGTTGAATGACAGAGACACTTGAACTTCATTCAGATCATTTCAAAACGTTATTGTTGTTACTGGATGATGACAGTAGGATTACCTACACGAAACAGCCACCACGTTAATTGATTTCCTTGAAATTCATCGGTGAAAAATGCATTAAATTACTGACTTACATAAAGAAAATTTATAATTGAACTACAGTCGCCATAGTTAACTAAAAGTGTGAATAGTGTGTGTTATTGCAATTACAATAACATATACACTATTCACACTTCATCTAGGTATACCTATTTTCGCTATACCTATACAGTATAATTGGTGCAGAACTTTCATATCTTTTCATCTTCTTACCGCCATTTTTTTCGGACACTTGATTGTTCTTTGACGTTCTCTGTGACACCGTCTACTCCCAAATCCACTGCTCGACTCATCTCTGAGGTGGTCGAGAAATCTTAGGATTCGTTCAGACATTAAGTAATTCGTTCGTTAATTGTTGACGAAATCCGTAGGCAGTTTACGAAATACGACATCAAACAAATTTTCGTTCCCAGGTTGTGATTCAAGTGGCGTGGCTCAGCCTTTCCCGCCAAATCGCCCGTAAGTTTATAGTTTTGTAAACGCGTGCTCCGGACCACGTTTTCGAACATGTTGACGATTCTGGTTGACATGAGAGTGAAACCCATTAACAGTCTCGTTAACAGGCCACCGGGCTCTGATTGGTTGATAAAAATACCAACTTCGTTAACGCGGAGGACAACTGTTTACGGATGTCGTTAACACTTGACAAACAAAACGGAGTGTATGCAAAATCGGAAAAAATTCTCCCCTCATGGATTTTGACGAATTTCCAGTAAGTATGTCATTCTCCATTATAGGATACGCCTTTCCCAAAAGTTTCAAGGCCTGAAATGAATTTCTTTCCGCGTAGTAGCGTTGCCAAGTTGAAAACCGTCGAGTTCCATATCTGTTGAACAGAAAATGATATTGAGGTGCAATTTGCGTTAAAATTCTCCAAAAAATGCGTTCTTTTGAAATATGTATTCAATTTGATCGTTTACCTAGGTACTTTAAGATTGCAATGATGCCATTTTTCAAAATTTCTTGAGGGTCAATTTTTGTTCAACCCTAGTACATTGTCAAATGCCGGATTCTCGATTCGAACAAAAAACTGTTTATTAAATTATTCGTACTTTTCCATTTCTTTTGATGTATTAAAGCTCCCAGGGAAACGATTGGTAGTGGAGAAATAAGCAATCTAAGGTTACGCTCTGCGCGCGCCGACTGGAATCCGGGCGCCGCTCGCTCGCCGCTCGGAGTCGTCTGCACACTCCCTCCCTTAAGCTTCACGAGGTCATTCCAGTGTATTTTTTTTGCGAACTTTTCATTTCTGGCCTTTAAAAAGGCCTCCGATGCATTTTTAGGGGCCTTGCGGTCCATGGTTGCCATGTTTGGCTTGTATTTAGGGTTTTTTCCAACTTTACTCACAATTCTACTGTAAAACTTAATGTAAACTGAAAACTGTGTGCGTCGAGGGATAGAACGTAAAAAAATAAACGTTTATGTATAATTTTTTCCTCCGTTGCCAAATTTTCGAGAAAAATTGTAGCAAAGAGCGAAATATTGGAAAAATTGGATTAATTGCCACGCCATGGTTTAAGTAAGTGGGGCGCAACTTTTACATTGACGTAGGTACGTAACAAATCTTACCCATCTATACAACATATTAAAAAAGCCGAGTTGTATCTGGATTCCGAAGATGTGAAAATTTTCCGGGATGTCACCTTTTGCGGCCTTTTCTAATGTGTATAGATTTTTTGAATGTTTTTAGACCTTTAGTCATCCTTCGTAGGGGTGTATCGTTTGTATTTTTCCTGTACTTTCCAATTTTGAAAAGAACGTAAAAAAGTACATCATTAACGACCTTGGTGACTTGACAGTTTTCAGTTCACATTAAGTTTTACAGTAGAATTGTGAGTAAAATTGGAAAAAACCCTAAATACATAGGCTGTCCAAAAAGTACCGAGACTGTTTCTATAACTCAAAAACCAAGATAGCTAGAGGCTTGATCTTGGTTTTATTTGAAAGATCAACTCAATATCTATCGATTGAGACCAAAATCAAAACTTTCGGTTAAATATTTCAAAAGTTACAACACTGTTAGTAGAAAAAATATCTGGACCCCCTACCTACCGTTTTTTATGACTATTTTCTCTTGCCGGGAACACTCTCTAAATTATTGATGATCAGTGCACGGTTCTTTTGCAACTAATCATGGCGAAACCTAATTGATTTGGAAACACTGTCAAGCCGTTGTCGTCCGACTATACGGGTATGAGAGTTCAAAATTCCACGGGGAAAGAATGAACCATCGGTCAGCCACCCCTAAAAAATCCAGAAAATTTCGGCAGTTGCTGACAATTCACAGTGCGTGCGTGGTCTACGCTGCAGATAGTGAGTGATTTTGTTTCTGTGTTAGATAATTTTGATACCTTTATGGAAAGAGATAAAGCAGTGGTATTAAAAATTTCGAACACAGAAACAAAACCACTCACTATTTGCAGCGTAGACCACGCACGCACTGTGAATTGTCAGCAACTGCCGAAAATTTTCTGGATTTTTTAGGGGTGGCTGACCGATGGTTCATTCTTTCCCCGTGGAATTTTGAACTCTCATACCCGTATAGTCGGACGACAACGGCTTGACAGTGTTTCCAAATCAATTAGGTTTCGCCATGATTGGTTGCAAAAGAACCGTGCACTGATCATCAATAATTTAGAGAGTGTTCCCGGCAAGAGAAATTAGTCATAAAAAACAGTAGGGGGTCCAGATATTTTTTCTACAAACAGTGTTGTAACTTTTGAAATATTTGACCAAAAGTTTTGATTTTGGTCTCAATCGATAAATATTGATTTGATCTTTCAAATAAGACCAAGATCAAGCCTCTAGCTATCTTGGTTTTTGAGTTATAGAACCAGTCTCGGTACTTTTTGGACAGCCTATGTACAAGCCAAACATGGCAACCATGGACCGCAAGGCCCCTAAAAATGCATCGGAGGCCTTTTTAAAGGCCAGAAATGAAAAGTTCGCAAAAAAAATACACTGGAATGACCTCGTGAAGCTTAAGGGAGGGAGTGTGCAGACGACTCCGAGCGGCGAGCGAGCGGCGCCCGGATTCCAGTCGGCGCGCGCAGAGCGTAACCTTAGATTGCTTATTTCTCCACTACCAATCGTTTCCCTGGGAGCTTTAATACATCAAAAGAAATGGAAAAGTACGAATAATTTAATAAACAGTTTTTTGTTCGAATCGAGAATCCGGCATTTGACAATGTACTAGGGTTGAACAAAAATTGACCCTCAAGAAATTTTGAAAAATGGCATCATTGCAATCTTAAAGTACCTAGGTAAACGATCAAATTGAATACATATTTCAAAAGAACGCATTTTTTGGAGAATTTTAACGCAAATTGCACCTCAATATCATTTTCTGTTCAACAGATATGGAACTCGACGGTTTTCAACTTGGCAACGCTACTACGCGGAAAGAAATTCATTTCAGGCCTTGAAACTTTTGGGAAAGGCGTATCCTATAATGGAGAATGACATACTTACTGGAAATTCGTCAAAATCCATGAGGGGAGAATTTTTTCCGATTTTGCATACACCCCTTTTACGTAAGTATACCCAACCATTTCACCTTTTAATCTTTTATGACCGCATTGTGAGTCGAATCATTCTAAGCATGAGGTCAATATTCATTTTTGATTTTGCATACACCCCTTTAACGTACTCTGCAGTTGAGTTGTTGTTGCAACCTTAAATTAATTATTCTGACCTAAAATTGGTCAAGAACGCGAAAAATCGTGAACTTACGGCAGATTGTGCCGGTTGGTGTTTTTAAGTAGTAATATTCAGAAGGAAAAAAGTAATAAAAGCTGAATTTTTGAATATGATTCTTAACCAAAATTTTCCAATTGATCTCAAGAAATTTTCCTTTGATGCATGATTTTTTAGTTACAAAGGAAAATCCATATGGACGTCCTCTTTGAAAATAGCTGTAAGCCGTCATTATGTAAACGTGCGATTTGACCACTTTTCCGATGAAATTTTTCCGTAAACTTTTTTGGGGAATAATAAAGCACACGCAAAAAAAAGAGGTTTGCACGCAATTTTTTTTTTTCAAAAATCGTCTGAATGCACGCAAAATTTATTGAACTGCGCGGTATTTTTTGCACGACATTTTAATTTGATACCACAGAATTCTGCTGCAAGTTGAAACGAAAAAATAAATCAAATGAACTGTAAATAAATATAAGCCCACTAACTCTGAATTTGATACGGCTCTACGGCTAATTAAGAACGAAGACATGGGACAGTCGGTACGCAGGCAGGCGGCCTGTGGTAATGATCAAACATTGGTAATGATGAAAGGCCTCTATGAATAAGAAGGTATTAAAACAGTCAGTTAAAGATAGGTCACTGTTTTTCACGGCCTCCTCCACTATCACGGTTCGTTTGAACCAAAGTTAAATGAAAAGTCGATGCACTCATGATTTCTCTTCAGAACCTTGAAGTATGATGTAAACACATTACTTTAAGACCAAAACGAAAATATTCTGTCGAGCTCTCGGAAAATAAGGCCGATTTAAAGGTTTTTAGCCCTGAATCGGCTGAAAATTGCTGATTACGGAGCAAATATCCAATAATTATGGCTGTACCCTTTGTTTTTTGAAGTTGCGGGGGCATCGAGGGTAGGAAAAGGCCTTTTTCTTCCTTCAGCCCCCCCCCCGCCCCCTTCCATAAAAAACCATTTACACCTATGCATATGCATGCGCTCAAATTGATATGAATGTCTTGCTAGTTTGAGTCGGTGGATTGGACCCAAAGTAGAATACCGATGACCAAACTCGAAAATTGCACAATCGCTTATTGCAACGTTGCAGATTTCCTTCTATTATTTTTTACGGCCGAGAATTTTGCAGAATTTCAAGGAAAACTTCATTAGTTTTTTTTTTACAATGACATTAAAATTCAGTGGAAGTAATTCTCTCAAATCTCTCCTATGGTTCGTCTATAAATAAAGAAAGTAGAAAAATATACAAGCAGAAACTCTGAAACGTCGCAATAAAGATGCGTTTAATATTTGAGTTTACTTTTCAATATTCTTTAAAATGTATTAAAAATACAGCACATATTTGAAGAAAAAATAGTCTTTTTCACGAAAGTAGAGGGTTAGTTATATTGAAAGCATTTGAATACTGTGAAAAGAAACAACAAGGTCTTGGCTTTTTTAGCGAGCAAGCCCCTGAGAGTGTCCATCAAGATTTTAAAGCCACATGGCTGAAATACAAAGTAGCAGAAACGAACCCTAACTATACTTAACTCGATTGCTACGCGCAGTTTGCGAGTACAATTCACTGCATTTGTAATCTTGTGGGTATAATCATCTTTACTTAAAATTATACTAGTATGCTTAATTATTTTTATAATTCCATCCTTAAATGATTTTATGCGATTTTTATATGACTTATGCTGCTTTGTCGTCCTGTATTCAATGTTTTCTTATATGCTTCCATTCACAGTAGATTTTATGCTTGATTGCTAAATTGCTTTTCTGCCATTCTAACATGCTTTATGCTTTGCCATATTTTGTATTCAAATGCTTTCAATATAACTAACCCTCTATTTTCGTGAAAAAGACTATTTTTCTTCAAATATGTGCTGTATTTTTAATACATTTTAAAGAATATTGAAAGGTAAACTCAAATATTAAACGCATCTTTATTGCGACGTTTCAGAGTTTCTGCTTGTATATTTTTCTACTTTCTTTATTTATAGACGAACCATAGGAGAGATTTGAGAGAATTACTTCCACTGAATTTTAATGTCATTGTAAAAAAAAACTAATGAAGTTTTCCTTGAAATTCTGCAAAATTCTCGGCCGTAAAAAATAATAGAAGGAAATCTGCAACGTTGCAATAAGCGATTGTGCAATTTTCGAGTTTGGTCATCGGTATTCTACTTTGGGTCCAATCCACCGACTCAAACTAGCAAGACATTCATATCAATTTGAGCGCATGCATATGCATAGGTGTAAATGGTTTTTTATGGAAGGGGGCGGGGGGGGGGCTGAAGGAAGAAAAAGGCCTTTTCCTACCCTCGATGCCCCCGCAACTTCAAAAAACAAAGAGTACAGCCATAATTATTGGATATTTGCTCCGTAATCAGCAATTTTCAGCCGATTCAGGGCTAAAAACCTTTAAATCGGCCTTATTTTCCGAGAGCTCGACAGAATATTTTCGTTTTGGTCTTAAAGTAATGTGTTTACATCATACTTCAAGGTTCTGAAGAGAAATCATGAGTGCATCGACTTTTCATTTAACTTTGGTTCAAACGAACCGTGCTATGTCTGAGAATATCACTCAAAAACGTCTAACCAAATTTAAAGCCGTGGCCGGTAAGTGGAAGACATTCGACCAATTTAAGCAGAGCTACTACAGCATTTGGACCATCTCGATTAATGAACAGGATACTAATGACTGCGATTGCACATGCCCTCACTTCCTGAAAAAACACATTTGTAAACATACATTGGGAATGCAAATCCGGCTGAAATTAGTGAATGCACCACCAGAGGCCAAAACAATTCCGTTGGGCCAGAAGCGAAAGAGAGGGCGGCCCGCAAAAGCCAAGCAAGCTCTGTTGGTTCAAGATTAAGACGCTTCATTTTTAGTATATTTCTTTTAAAAACATAATTTTAACAATACGACGAACAATACGTTTTTATGAATTTTTATGAATTTTTAATGAACTTTAAGACGTCTGATTACCGCTCCTGCACTTTAAATTTGCGTGCGAGTTCCGATATATTTTCCTGTTCTTCACTTCATTTTTCGTGTAAGTATTTTTTCCTCTGTTCACAACTTTGATTTTTTGTGCAACATTTTTTCCATTGCGTGAATTATTACAATTACTGTGACATTCATTTTCGATTTCGTGAAAAACATAATTTTTCCGTGAATTTACCCTTTTTTTGCGTGCCGATAAATGCAACCCAACTTTTTTTTCTGTCTTATTAGGTACCTAGAGACCCTATGTACCGAAGGAAAAGTTTGTGCTAATTTGGCCGAGGTAAAAAGCTAGTTTACCTGGACTAGTACCATATTTTTTTGTTAAATAAATAAAAAAAAGAAAAGAAAAGAAAAAAAAATGAGCTCTCCAAGTTTGTTTCTCGCTCCCCAGTGAATTTTTGAAAATACGTCTCTTCAACGTCATCGAATGCGCACAGCCCGTATCAGACGATCAAAGTAGAGCTCTGAAAATGGCGTCATGTGGGGTCATGTGGCCCTCCATTGGCCCTCTCATTGCCTCATTGGGGTCACGTGACCCCACGTGACTCCACTTTGAGAGCTCCACTTTGATCGTCTGATACCGGCTTAGCGCCTTGCGGAATTCCCCTAGGGATATATGGGATTTTTTTGGCAAAAAATACCTTTTCATGTGGAGAATTGATTCGGCCTGAACCCAGCCGTATGTTAATTTTTGGCCGGAAATCGGCCCTATACGTCTTTGTTTACTGGACTACCTAGAAAAAAGTCAAGTAGGTACGGTAAGTCTGGGCCAACTTGTATTGTGTATCAGTGCATGTTCTAAAGAATTTTAAAAAGGCAGTCTATTTCTCTTTTTATACCTCTACTTGAATTAAAAATTAATGACTTTCCATGCGTTGGTTTTCCAAAAAAAAAATTCTTGTCCGAGGTCCTATGGGACTCCTTTGGGGAGCACGGTTTTTTTGTGGGTCAATTAACCATGTAGCTTTATTTGACAATGTTCGTATGGGTTCTCATGAGTCATTTTTACTAGGATAACTATTTCCATTCATTTGCACCCATTTATACTTAAGTAATCTACTATATATTGCAGGAGTGAATTCAGCACATTGATCGGTAAAAACGGAGATGAAGTTGGAGTAAGGGAACCACATGATATGGCTGACGTTTTACTATCACTAAAACATGCTATCGTTCACCCTGGACACACATGCTCCTCTTCTCCTTTCACTCACTCATACAGCTCCTCGCCATACTCACTACATCCACAACAGGTATCTATAATTACAATCGTATGCGACCATAAAAATGATATTATGAAGGATGTTGCATGAGACCAGGGAAGTAAAAATATAAGTAAGTCAACCGTATCCTCCCTCTTCTCCCAATCTACTCTTTTATTATGAAATCATCTCTTATTTTTTCTAGTCGCCCATTTCTCCTTGTTTGGATACGTAGTTTAATTGTAGGAACATGCGACAAAGCTTCAATCCTTTTCCACCATTAAATTTCGCAATGCCGTGAAGTCGACGTGTTTAAAAGTTTGGCTTGGCCAAAACGCAAAAAAAATCGCTTTAAAACTTCTGTCTCTCATTTTTAATACAGAGATAGAAAGAAATATTTCACAACTCCAGGGGCATGCGATGGGTTTAGTGATAGGGCAAGGTGTAGCGTTCGCCATCGGCGGGGGGGGGGGGGGGGGGTGGTTTAGCGTAGCCCCCTTCCCCTCCTCAGGGAGCCTCCCTGAAAAATTGTTAAAATTTAGATTCTCGCGACCCTCTATTTACTCTGTCGTTCGGATGAAATCTGATGGAACGTTTTGGAAAACTGTAGTTTTATTTTTTAATCTCTCACTTATATTTCAGGTCGCTCAACTTTTTTCTAAATCTATGAGCAATAAAAGACGGCATCTTGCTCTAAACTCCCGATTTTGCCACTTAGGTATTCGAGGTACTTCTAGTCTCACTTCTACAGCTTATAGATTTTTTTTTAAATTATATTAGTTTCCAAAGAGAAAAAAAAGGAAAAAACACCTTTATGCATTTAAAACATAATTGAGAATTGTCTTATTCATCACCAAGGAGATCCAAGTGAGCGACATGGTATAAAATTAGAGAGCACCTGCTTTGGAGGGAGCAATCGCAACCGCGACGGAAAGAGGGGGGGAGATAGCGCACCGGAGCGGAGGTAAGAGTAGCGCTCTGCAGTAAAGGGCCCTGTGGAAGGGCCGGACTTAGATTCGAACGTGCTGCTCCCCCTGCCCGTCTTGATTCTCCCTCCAAGCAGTGGCTCACCGGTCGGCCCTTCCCAAGCGATTCTTTAGAGCGGGAGTTGGCCCGTTAGTCCGTTGCCTACACGAAAAAACCCTGCGCTTTTTGATTGGTATATTGCCGCTTTCAGGGCTTATTGGTGGTGTCCTCAGGAGTAATTCTGGAAGGGGCAACACTCAAAGACCCGCCACTGGAGCAAGATGGCGGCCGTTAAAGTCCGTCATTTTGGTTTTTTTCTAAGCGCTGTACCTCTGTTGCTATTGACCTAATTCGGATCAACTTCTTTTTTTTTTTGATGAAAGGTAATTTCTAGGAGAACGATTTTATTCCTTATCAATTTTTCCATTAGGCCTTGTCTCCACGGGACGTTTTCATGGGATTTGTCCCAAGTTTGAATCGCAGGAATGAAACTTCTGGGATTTTTTCCAGTTACCGTCTCCACGGGACGGGGCTCATACAGTCCTGCGACTAGTTTTCGCGGGAAGATAAATTGGTTAAAGTCGGGTGTTTAACCGGGATTAAAATAATGATTGCACTCAATTGACAATTAGACACATTATTTTAACTAAACAAACAT
Organism: Bemisia tabaci; assembly: GCF_918797505.1. Lineage (NCBI taxonomy): Eukaryota > Metazoa > Arthropoda > Insecta > Hemiptera > Aleyrodidae > Bemisia > Bemisia tabaci. The sequence goes on along the minus strand of NC_092793.1, from coordinate 43,068,508 downwards.
TAACAATGTAGTAATGAATCGCACAATTCGTTTTCACTTCTTCTTCTTCTCTCAGTGGGTCCTAGGGGTACAAGTACCATACTTGGTACTGGGAAAAATATTGATTAACTCAATATTTTTCCCAACTTCGTAAGTGGGATTTTTCCCTGGGACAAATCTCGTGAAACGGCTCGTGGAGACAAGGCCTTAGACTTATATTTTCTTTATAAATGGGTGTAAACTGAAAATGTTCCCATTTTCGGAATTTTCGAGGTTAAATAACTTTTTGACAGGCGAGAAAATGAATATTTTGCTTCTTCATAATGAGACGTAGAATTGTCTGGCCTTTAATTTGATACCCATACAATTTTCGTGCGATGATAAAAATAAGTTCGTAAGAGCAATTTAAGTGTTGCGCGCCACGGGACCCATTCCGGCGCCCTAGACGGCCAACACGACCCTTCAATGCGCTGTATCGCTGTGCAATCGATTTCAATCAACTTTTTTTAAAAGCAGAAATGTTCATGGAGAATCAGCTCTCTAAAAATTTTTGGCGTCATCGTGATAATTTTTCAAAATTTTCAAGTGAAAAAAAAATAAATTTTCGAAAATTTTGCTGTTAGATAATGTCTAACGGGCGAATACATATGAGTGTTCAGTTATTATAATCAGACGTAAGCTTGACATGGGTTAATTAATTTTATCCCAAAACCAAATTTGTACGATGGAAAAACAAACCCATGCACGAGAGCAATTTACGTGAAACGCGACGGTGCGCGCGTCAACGGCGCGTGATCATAGAGGGGTCAATAAGGCCCTTAATTGCCGCGTAATTTTGCTGCTAATACGAAGGTCATCCTAAAAGTAAAATTACCCCTTTCAAATCTCGGGAACTAAAAAAGATAAATCAAATCGGTAAAAACAAGCTTCTTTCTTATATCCTTAGCTCTCTATCAACACCATGATTTTTAATTGCGAATCACTGGTTTCCGAGAAAGTCAATTTTTACGTGAACAACTCCCGGCGGGTTCCGTCCACCAAACGATGCGCCGCGCTACCCATTGTGCTCACATGTTCCGCAATCCGAGGTGATCCGTTAAAATTTGTGTGACACTGGAGCGTCCGATTTCAAAACTTGGAGGCATCACAAAATTTGTCGATTTTGTACCAGGGATCCTCTTCAACAATCTTTCCAATGGTATAGATCGCAGCATCGTCTCCTAAAGCATGACTGGGATGTCCGAATCGTTTTTTGTCGTGCACATTTTCGCGCTCATGCAGAAACTGAATCCGCCATTTACAGACCATTATAGAGGGTGTTTCAGACCACCCGTACCAGGCCTTTTTCTCGGTTGTTTTAGGTCGTACGAAGTCGGGGACCGCGGGGTTAAATAGGAAATTGACCCCAAGGAATCCGAATTTCGTGGTCCCGAAATCCCCTCACCTCCCCTCGGGGGGTAAAGGGGGGTCACGATGCTAAAAGTCACGGTTTCCGACCGAATTGCGGATGAATCGCATCAGAATATAAAAGCTCGGAAAATTTCAGGTGAAATTGACCCCTTAAAATCCAAAATCGGCCCATCCGAGGTCCGAAAATGACCTCCTAAAGAGGGGGACAGTACCCCCCGTCCATAATTTCTCTTTGGTCTCAAAATTGACGTAGATTCTCCAGAAAAAGACGGTTTCCCAGGTAATCGACCCCGAGAAGTCCAAATTTCATGGTCCCGAAGCTCCTCTTGCCCCCCTTCGGGAGTAAACGAGGGGCCCAATTTTAAAAATCGGGGCTCCTTTCCGAATCGCAAATTGATTGCATCCAAATTGAGGAGCAGAACACATTTACATCTTAAGTGACCCCCAAGAATTCTAATTGACCCCCCTGAACGGCAGAAAGTAACCCCCTGAGGAGGGGGGCTTCGCCCTCTCCAAAAGTTTCTCAAGATTCCTCTTTGGTCGCAAAATTGACGTCGATTCTCCAGAAAAAGACGGTTTCCCTGCAGGTAATCCCAAATGGGCGGATAGCGGAGCTCAAGGACCATGAAATTCAGAGTCCTTGGGGTCGATTACCTGGGAAACCGTCTTTTTCTGGAGAATCGACGTCAATTTTGCGACCAAAGAGGAATCTTGAGAAACTTTTGGAGAGGGCGAAACCTCCCTCCTCAGGGGTTACTTTTTGGCGTTCAAGGGGGTCAATTAAAACTCTTGGGGGTCACTAAAGATGTAAAAGTGTTCTGCTCCTCAATTTGGATGCAATCAATTTGCGATTCGGAAAGGAGCCCCGATTTTTAAAATTTGGCCCCCCGTTTACCTCCCAAGGGGAGCTAGAGGAGCTTCGGGACCATGAAATTTGGACTTCTCGGGGTCGATTACCTGGGAAACCGTCTTTTTCTGGAGAATCTACGTCAATTTTGAGACCAAAGAGAAATTATGGAGGGGGGTACTGTCCCCCTCTTTAGGAGGTCATTTTCGGACCTTGGATGGGCCGATTTTGGATTTTTAGGGGTCAATTTCACGTGAAATTTTCCGAGCTTTTATATTCTGATGCGATTCATCCGCAATTCGGTCGGGAATCGTGACTTTTAGCATCGTGACCCCCCCTTTACCCCCCAAGGGGAGGTGGGGGGATTTCGGGACCACGAAATTCGGATTCCTTGGGGTCAATTTCCTATTTAACCCCGCGGTCCCCGACTTCGTACGACCTAAAATAACCGAGAAAAAGGCCTGGTATGGGTGGTCTGAAACACCCTGTATAAATTATAGACGGACCACCGTACACGGCGACTAACTTCTTATGAATAGGCAGCCTCAGAAGTTTCATTACTCGCAACGAGAAAACTAGTAATAGCGCGGATTTCGTAAGTAATCGGCGACTTTTTCAATGGCAACTCCGTCATGAAACGCACAATACTGATTTCAGGATCCACTGATTACGAGCTGTTCACGAGTTCCCCTTCCCCGTGCATTTTCATCGATAAATACTTAGATAATATGTTGGAATAATGCACTTTTCTCCCTAGGATTCCTGGCAACAAAATGTTAAGAGACAACAGCGACACGCGACAGCCAGGGTTCGCGAGCGGAGGGGAGCAGAGCAGAGGAATCGGCCAAATACTGTCCACGGCTCGTCTAAACCAACTTTAAATGAAAAGTCGATGACACCAAAAAGTCTCTTCGGAAGGTTAAAGTAGGATACAAGTACTTACTATCATTTAAGCCGAAAACGAAACACTGTGCAACTTAAAAAAAATGACAAAAATGTCTCCCGTACGAGATAAAGTGATCCTTATGTATTTTGAGGCGCTGAATCCGAATATGACCTCCGTTTTTTCCCATCACCCTCCAGTTTTCCGGAAAAGTCGATTTTACCCGGAAAAATGGCCATTTTTGGGCATTTTTGGTGTTTTTGCGACTATTACCCCCTGCAGAATGTAGGTAAAATTTTTCTCCGATACGAGAAACGGCTAATCCGATGTATTTTAAGCCGCTGAGTCCGAAAATGACCTCCGTTTTTTCCCATCACCCTCCAGTTTTTCGGAAAAGCGACTTTTCCCCCGGAAAATGAGCAAATTTGAAGTATATTTGTCATGCATGCAATTTATTTGTATAAATTTTTCTGGACTCGTGGTACAGTCATTCTTATGTATTTTAAGCCGCCGAATCCGATTATGACCTCGGTTTTTTTCCATCACCCCCCAATTTTCCGGCAAAGTCGATTTTTCCGAGCCTAAATTTGTGAATAAGCTTTCCCGGACTCAAAGAGGATCAAAAATATATTTTAAACGTGTCCGCGACGTGCGATACATCGATTCTTATGTATTTTGACTCGCTGAACCCGAATATGATCTTGGGTTTTTCCGATCACCCACGAATTTCCCGGAAAATCGATTTTCTTTGGAAAACTACCTTTTTCGGTGTTTTTTGGACGATTTTCCTGTTGTGAGGAGTCTAAGAAATTTTCTGAGATCCTCTCTAGGTCTCTTCTGCTATATTAAGAGCAGCTGAATCCAAATTTGACCTCTATTCATCTCTGACAACCCCCCGTTTTCTAGAAAGTCCGATTTTTCAGGGGAAAAAGCTTTGCCGAATCGTCCCCACCTCCAGGGAAATTTGAAAATTTTTCCGCACGTGTGATACATCGATTCTTATGTAATTTGAGCTGGAAAACCCGAATATGACCTCAGAAATTCGTTATCACCCACCATTTTTACGAAAAACTCGATCTTTTGGGAAAAATGGGTATTTTTGACCATTTACGGTGTTTCTGCGACTGTTGCTCCTTGTGGAATGTGCGTAAGATTGTTCTTAGCTACAAATTAGATTGTACATCAGGTATTGTGAGTCCCTGAGTACGGAAATGACCTCTATTTTTTTCTATGAGCCCTCAGTTTTGTAAAAAAGACACTTTTTGCCGGGAGACTGAGTGAAATTGACTTATTTTAGTCTGGCATGCAATTCTTTATTTAAATAATTATCCTGGATCCGTGAAGGGGAGATTCCTATGTAGTTTCAGATGCTAAATCAGAATATGACCTCAAATTTTTCCCATCACCCTCCATTTTGTCGGAAAAGTAGATTTTTCTTGGAGAACGTGTTTTTTGGTATATTTCCGAAATTTTCCCAGAAAATCGAGTTTTACGTAAAAATGGTGGGTGATAACGAATTTCTGAGGTCATATTCGGGTTTTCCAGCTCAAATTACATAAGAATCGATGTATCACACGTGCGGAAAAATTTTCAAATTTCCCTGGAGGTGGGGACGGTTCGGAAAAGCTTTTTTCCCTGAAAAATCGGACTTTCTAGAAAACGGGGGGTTGTCAGAGATGAATAGAGGTCAAATTTGGATTCAGCTGCTCTTAATATAGCAGAAGAGACCTAGAGAGGATCTCAGAAAATTTCTTAGACTCCTCACAACAGGAAAATCGTCCAAAAAACACCGAAAAAGGTAGTTTTCCAAAGAAAATCGATTTTCCGGGAAAATTCGTGGGTGATCGGAAAAATCCAAGATCATATTCGGGTTCAGCGAGTCAAAATACATAAGAATCGATGTATCGCACGTCGCGGACACGTTTAAAATATATTTTTGATCCTCTTTGAGTCCGGGAAAGCTTATTCACAAATTTAGGCTCGGAAAAATCGACTTTGCCGGAAAATTGGGGGGTGATGGAAAAAAACCGAGGTCATAATCGGATTCGGCGGCTTAAAATACATAAGAATGACTGTACCACGAGTCCAGAAAAATTTATACAAATAAATTGCATGCATGACAAATATACTTCAAATTTGCTCATTTTCCGGGGGAAAAGTCGCTTTTCCGAAAAACTGGAGGGTGATGGGAAAAAACGGAGGTCATTTTCGGTCATTTTCTCGTATCGGAGAAAAATTTTACCTACATTCTGCAGGGGGTAATAGTCGCTAAAACACCAAAAATGGTCATTTTTCCGGGTAAAATCGACTTTTCCGGAAAACTGGAGGGTGATGGGGAAAAAACGGAGGTCATATTCGGATTGAGCGCCTCAAAATACATAAGGATCACTTTATCTCGTACGGGAGACATTTTTGTCATTTTTTTTTGTTGCACAGTGAATCCGTCGGGCTCTTCGAAAGTAAAAGTGAGTTTTATGTTGACATGCGTGGTTTTTTCACAAAATTAAGTTTCTCTAATTTTCGGGGAAGATAATAGCGACAAATAGTTAATATCACAACATCATATTGCTCTACAAGGTTTTAACCCTCTAACGAGCTATAAATTTTTATTTTTGGACCACTGGTTTGCGAGATAATCGATTTTTACCGAGACAGCTTCATTTCGCTGCGGGTCCTCCGACGTTGGTGCACCCTAGAGTGTCCCACTTTGAAGGTCACCTCCGAATTTTGATGACGGTACCCTCTAAATCGTTGACTTCGCTTATGAAAATGAAGATTTCACTAAAGAAAAAAATTCTATAAAGTTTTTTTAAGTGCTGCACAAGGCCAAAAACCACCCCCGGCCTTGGGCCAAATTCTGCATTTTGCCCATTTTGACGAATTTTCTTCACAACATTAGAATTGAGCTAGCGCCTCAAATATCTCACAGCGAGAGCATGTGTTAGTTTACTTTAAAGAAAAATTATTTTTGACGTCATCATGCGTTTCAGTTTTTTGCTATAAATCCTCAAAATTGTCTAAAAACGCAAGAATTTCAATATTTTGTATTTTTGTCGTATGACGATTTTTACAGCTGACAAAGTTAAATTTAACATGAAACGTAGGTACCATTAATTGCATCATGATACTCATTTTGTAGTGTTGTTAGTGTCGGAGGACCCGCAGCGAAATGAAGCTGTCTCGGTAAAAATCGATTATCTCGCAAACCAGTGGTCCAAAAATAAAAATTTATAGCTCGTTAGAAGGTTAAAATCTTGTAGAACAATATGATGTTGTGATATTAACTATTTGTCGCTATTATCTTCCCCGAAAATTAGAGAAACTTAATTTTGTGAAAAAACCACGCATGTCAACATAAAAATCACTTTTATTTTCGAAGAGCCCGACGAATTATTTTGTTTTTGGCTTAAATGATAGTAAGTACTTGTGGGTCAGTCCTGTCGTAGAGTTAGATTAATGCACAGCGGAAAAAGAAAAAGGAGAAAAGAGAAGAAGAGCTTTAGTAGGCGACATGGCTTAAGCCTCTTACTTTTATTATGTAATATAACCTCAAAAGACAAAAGGACAGCTGAGAGCAACAGATGCGCACGCATGCTAATATGAAATGCAAGGTTGACAAGTTTACAGCATTAACATTAGATTGAAAATATTATTAGGGGTGGAACACCAACACTTCCCCTCAATCTAATTGTTAAAAAAAATATTAACAATTCCATTGACGACTAAAGTGACAATTTCAACTTGAATGTTTCGACAAAACAATTGCATGTTATGCTTTAACAAGAAGGTTGAAAAAGATTTCCCCTTAATATGTAATTGTTCAAGTGAAACATAATGACCAGAAAAAATTTAAACAACAGAGATATTATAGCAAATAGCAAAAGAAATTAGCGGAGACCAATTTTTTGAGAACAGAATTTCTGTTTGGGGGCTGGAACAGGCTTAGTTAGAAAATCAGCAGGCATAACTGAAGTAGGGAGATATTCTACAGTGATATCATTATTTCTAACATCATTTCGCAAGAACCAGTAACGCACATCCAGAGACAAGAGACCCTCCACTAGTAACTTGGCCATGGTGGAAGCTTTTACTTTCGGGACTTCAGCATTCTACTGTTGACTTACCTACATGGTTGATGTTCAACAACGTGTTGGCAGTTTCGTTCCGCAAACAAGCCGAAAATGGCCGACGTTTGGGAAAGTTGTTTGGCTTATGACGTCATCCGAAGCTCATCATCGACCATGTAGGTAAGTCAACAGCCGAAAGTAGGGTGATGACTGTTGCTCGCTCATAATTGTCCATAAGGAATTGTTGAAACCCCGAAAGTAAAAGCTTCCACCTGTCGCTAGGAGGCCAGTGGAGGGTCTCTTGTCTCTGCGCACATCTATGTGTTTTGTTCTATTTTGTTGAACAGGGTTTTCTGCTATTCTTTTTGCATTTTGATTATCAGTAAAAATAAGTGCAGAATCTTTTCTGTTAATTAACTCATGAAGGAGAAATTTTAAATGAATTGCCTCTTTAGCAGCTAAAGTTAGTGCAATGTATTCAGCTTCTGTGCTTGAGAGTGATGTGGTTTTTTGTTTTTGAGATTCCCACGAAATTGCACAGTCGCTATAAGTGAAAACATTACCAGAGAAGGATTTCCTTTGAGGACAATTATTGGCCCAATCAGAGTCTGAGTAACCAATAAGATCATGATCTGACTTTTTATAAGTTAGAGACAGATTAGAAGTACCTTTTAAGTATCTTAAAATACGTTGAGCACAAGTCCAGTGTTGTTGCGTTGGTTTTCGGTTAAATTGGCTTAAGAACGTAACAGGATAAAGAATATCTGGACGTGAGGTAATAGCTAAGTAAAGTAAACTACCTATCAACTGTTGATATGGTTTCTCTAGATCTGGGCGTACAGGAATATCTTCGTCAAATTTTGTATCAATAAGAGGAGTTGAAACTGGCTTACAATTTAACATTTGAAATTTATTAAGAAGATTATTGATGTACTTTGTGTGATTAAGCTTGATTTCACCTCTCTTTCGATTCCTCTGAACCTCGAGACCTAAACAATTGGTAATCAAACCTAGATCTTTAATCTGGAATGAGTTTTTCAAAATTGTTTTAAGTTTGTTTACTTCATCTACATTATTGTGAAAGATATAGAAATCATCAACATATAATGCAATAATAATGATAGTATTGTTGATCTTTTTGCGATAAATGCAGGGTTCAAATTTGGATTGTTTAAAACCATTATGAATGAAGAATGAATGAGCTTTTTCATTAAATACTCTAGAACTTTGTTTTAGGCCATACATTGCTTTTTTCAATTGGAGAACTTTATTTTTGTCTTTTTTGTTCAGGTGAAAACATTCTGGAGGTTCTACAAAAATAGTCTCTTTTAAATCACCAGACAAAAAAGCAGTATCGACATCTAAGTGTTCTATATCTAAATCAAATTTAGCAGCTAATGCAAACAAAAGGCGCAAATTTGAGTATCTTATTACAGGTGAAAAAGTCTCTTGATAATCAATGTTGTATTGTTGAGTAAAACCTTTTGCGACAAGACGGGCTTTAAAGTATTTGTATTGTTTTTTGAATTTGTTTTAATTTTAAAAACCCATTTAGTATGAATTGGTTTGATATTAGGAGTTCTTTCAACTAGTTTCCAAACATTGTTATCTTCAAAGGATTTTAATTCTTTGTTTATTGCTGCTGTCCATAGTTTTTTATCAGGACTTTGCAAAGCTTCTGTTACAGTTTGTGGAGGAGGATTTTCACTTACAATAGGATTATCTATATTACTTACAGCTAATAACATATGGTAATCATGAGTCCACTTTGGAGATTGTGTAGGTCGGTTGCTTTTTCTTTCATCTTGTGTTGAATTTGACGGACGTTCAGGTGGAAGATTTTCTGTGTCACGATCATTTTCGAACGGTTCAGGAATCATTTGTTGCAGGATTGTTTAATCAATGTCAGGTGACGTCTGAGATGAGTCGGTACTTGAGGAAGAGTTTGCACTTTCGAACAAGGTGTCATCTTCATCGAAGTGGGGTTCATCATGGGTTGCTGAATCTTCTGACGTTTCATCTGGAAGTGAAGAATTCGACGGTGCTTTTAAAGCATCAGCTTCACAACTGGATGAAGGATGAGGTTGATGAATTTCTTGTACAGCAAGTGGTTGATTAGTGGTAGTGGAAGGTATTTGTGGAAATACCTGCACATTATCAGTTGCTGATTCTGCAGTAATTGGTTTTTTCTGTTTAAAGAAGAAGGAAGTTTCATCAAAGATGACATCTCTAGATTTGATGACGACTGTAGGTTTAGTTGGATCTATTAGTCGATAAGCTTTTGAGTTTTCGAAAATACCGACGAACAACATTCGTTTGCTTTTTGGTTCGAGCTTTTTGCGTTTTTCTTTCGGAATATGCATAAAAGCTACGCATCCAAAAATACGCAGATTGCTTAGATCTACCGGTTTGTTATTCCACATGGTTTCGGGAACAAAATTTTTGATTGCTCTAGAAGGAGACCTATTTTTCAAATAAACGGCATAATTAACTGCTTCTGCCCAGTAAGTAGACGGTAGTCTAGCATCCACTAGCATACACCGGACTTTGTCAAGGATAATTCCGTTGACACGTTCAGCTACACCATTCTGTTGAGGAGTATAGCTGGCAGATGTTTGATGTTTAATGCCATTTTCGTTGAAAAAATTTTGAAATTTTGAATTTTCATATTCATTCTTTCTATTCCGATAACGATCGGATCGAAGGCATTTGATTTTACAATCAGTTTCATTTTCTACAAGTGCTTTAAAGTGAAGGAATTTGGAGAAAGTATCACTTTTTGACTTTAAGAAATAGACGAACGTTTTACGGCTGAAGTCATCAATAAAGGTGAGTATATACCTGGCACCATTATGAGACGGCGTTGACTGCGGGCCACAAAGGTCACTATGAACAATTTCTAGTTTCGAAGTTGCACGTGAATTTGACTTTGGGAATGGTAAGCGCTTTTGCTTCCCTAAGATGCATTCTTCACAGGGTTGAAGAGGTGTTGAGGATTCTGCAAAAGTGACGCCTGAAACCAAACCATTTTTCAGCAAAGTCATAGACCTGAAATTGAGATGTCCAAGTCTTTTATGCCATAAAATTTGATTATTTAGTTTGACAGCCGTGTTGGCAATATTTGAAGGATCAACTGAATTTGAAGTGTTTAGTGAGAGAACTGAATTCAGTGACTGAGGATTTTGTATGTTCAAACGATAAATACCATTAAAAAGTGAAGCAGTAGCTACAACATCATTATCTTCATCTAGAATATCAGCAGAATTTTCATTAAAAACAATTTTGTAATTGCATGAAGTCAATTTGCTAACAGATAGAAGATTGACTGAAAGTTTTGGGACGTAGAGAACAACTTTAATAGAGGTTGGAGTTGTATCACCTTCAAGTAGGATTTGGCAATTACCTACTCCTTCAGAAGCAATAGTTTAGTTGTTGGCAACAGTGATATACTCCGGTGGCTGAGTTTTAAAGTCGGCAAGAATATCTCGGCGACAAGTCATGTGTTGCTTTCCAGCTCCCGAGTCTAAAAACCAATCTGACGAGTTGAGTTTTGTAGTTGCTAATGCTGAAAAAAATGACTTAAAACCTTTGCCACCTTTGCCTTTTTTAGACGAGGAAGCAGATATAGAATTGGAAGAATCTTCAGAAGTAGTAGTGTTCCTGTTTAGATACTTCTTCTTAAAACATCTAGCAGTTGAATGGTTTGTTTTGTTACAAAAATCACATTTAAAACGGTTCTTATTAGTGAAAAAAGCTTGTGAGGTTGCGTCTTCAGTTTGTTTACTGGCCTGGTCCAGAAGTTTGCCTTTGATTAAATCGCTGGAGATTTTAGTGTTGGAATTCTCCATAGCAAGGACCATGGGGTCAAAATCTGGCGTAAGGCCATTCAACATAAGAATTCCGATGAATTCATCATCCAAGGGATCGCTAATGTCGCTAATTTGTTGAGTTAATTCTAAAATTGCATCGACGTATGATTGAATGTTAGAGTAATTCTCAAGGCGAACGTTAAAAAGGTTTCTCATCAAGCGTAAACGTCTAGATAAACCAGTATGCTCAAAAGCCGTTTGAAGATTTCTCCACATTTCTGCGGGATAGTTGCACATTCGTATGTGCTTAATGCAGTTAGGCTCGACCATTAAGGAAATTTTAGTGATCGCTTTTCGACGCTTTAGTTTAAGATCATCGTCGGTAGCGGCCACTAGATTGCTAGGAATTTCAGGATTCGTGATGTCCCAAAGATCATCGTAGTCTAAAAATTTTGACATTTGAAACTTCCATAAGGAATAATTATCCTGACCTGAGAGTTTTGGGAAAGACGGAAGACCTATTGATCCTGCGGTTGAACTGGACTGCGGCATGATGGAAGTCGTAGTAGGCGATTCTTCCAAGTTGAGTTGAGCACCACGGTTATCTTCAAAGATGTCGTTCAGGTTTCAGGAATCGTTGTTTGTACTTGAATCCAAGAGAGAATTGTCCGTATCAAGATCTGAATCGAGTGTCATCTGTAGTTGAAAGACGCGCACGAGTCAGAGGACGATATCCACGAGATCACGCAGCGACGCGAGAAGCACGGGTCCATTTTGATTTCGGTGAGAAATTCGGACAAACTTACGAAAAACGGATGAGTACGGATAAAAACGGAAGGCCCATAACCTGTCGTAGAGTTAGATTAATGCACAGCCGAAAAAGAAAAAGGAGAAAAGAGAAGAAGAGCTTTAGTAGGCGACATGGCTTAAGCCTCTTACTTTTATTATGTAATATAACCTCAAAAGACAAAAGGACAGCTGAGAGCAATAGATGCGCACGCATGCTAATATGACATGCAAGGTTGACAAGTTTACAGCATTAACATTAGATTGAAAATATTATTAGGGGTGGAACACCAACAAGTCCATTTAAGATTTCATTTTCAGAATCAGACTTTCACAGCAGTTGGAAGTCAGTAAGTGACTTGTATATGATATTTTTTGGGACCTTTGAACCCCTCGGAATAATTATTGGACAGTGGCTCTTTTCGGCACCATTTTTTTTATTTCTTGTGATTTTTAAGAGTTTTTGAAAAAACTCATCATTACCGTAACCTACTTATTTTGTTAGTCCAGCACACGCAAAAGAAGTGGAAACTGATCTTTTTTATTTTTTTTGTTTAGTTTAAAGTCTGATAGTTCGAAATAAATACAAATATTTGGATAAGTTATGATTAAAACTTTTATTTAAACAAACTAGAGGGCTCCGCCCCCTGGCCGCTCCGCGGCCCAACCCCCTCGTATATTCTGTCAATTCGTTATGAAAATATCACTTAATTTTTTTTAATTTACATTATTCTCGTAAATTGTATTAATATTAATACTGCTGAAGTTCTGTTAAGTGCTTATTCATTCAAAAGATCATCTTCAATTTAGCTAAAAACTTACTTCAATTAAGGTTGGAGTTTTAAAAAAAGGTGAATAATCAGTTTGAAACGGTTTATATGGGATAAAATAAAATGGATGGAAAGCAAATAGGATAGAATATAATATAATATAAACGAAATATAATAGGTTTGTCATTAATAAAACGGGATGTATTTATATTAACCTTGATAAAAGGCCACAGGTCGGTTTGATATTTAAATTAAAGAGTGGCGGTGATGCGTAACAATTTTTGGATTTGCTGCTGCAATTCCCGAGTAGTAGTGATCGCCATAAATTGCGATTTAATCGGAGAATATATCGCGATTTTATCGACGTCGCGATTTATTGCAATATTATCGGATAAAAAAATCGCGATTTTATCGACGGCGAATCATCGCAATATTATCGGGAGAAAAATCGCGATAAATTGCAATAAAATCGCGATTTTATCGAACGCGATTTTATAGAGATAAAATTGCAATAAATTGCAATTTTTCATCAACGCCTACTAACGCATGAATGACGCTTATGAAACATGTTTCTATGCCGCCGCCGCTGCCGTTTTTACCAAGGTCCGTTGGTAACTTTACCATCTCTTTTTTTTATCAATCATTGGTAATGTTAGAAAGGCAGACCGGTATTTTTACTGATTTTTCCAGGTAAGAATACCACTTTTATTCGTAATCAATTCCCGGTAACTTAATTTACCATTTTATCTCTGTAATTCTACCACAGGCGATAAAAAATATCGGCGTTTTTACCAAGGTCCATCGATATCTTTGCCATCTCACTATTCTTGGTAATTTTACAAAGACAGAATGATGAGATTACCAGTAGAACCTCATTTTACCAACCGTATTTCATAAAGTACAGTACGTATTTCATAAAGTACAGAGGAGGGAAAATAAAAAAAAAAAAAAAAAATCCAATGAAAACTCGGTGTCAGTCAACGCAATGTAAAAAGTTGTAAGGTTGCGAAGCGCCGATCCATCTACATAGAGGCAATTCGCACTTGGGAATCATGTTGCGGCCATAGCCTAATGGAAAAGTGTTGGCCTACCACCGTGGCGACTGAGGCGATAATCGCTCATATGTTGATGATCCTAGCGATTTTATCACCGGTAAAATCGACCGGTAAACGTGATGGACGCACGGAGAACGCCCAGAGTTAACGCCAGGGGATGAAACCCCTTGGGGACGTGATGGTACAATTTTTTATCTACCAATATTATTTTTATTATTTTTATTTTATCGGCGATAAAATCGCAATTTTTCCGTTGAAAAATGCTACTTGGGTTGGGTGATTTAATTTTACCGTGAATAATATTGGTAGATAAAAAATTGTACCATCAAGTCTCCAAGGGGTTTCATCCCCTGGCGTTAACTCTGGGCGTTCTCCGTGCGTCCATCACGTTTAGTGAAATTATAATTTTAAGTTATATACATAATAAAAAAAGGTTTGTTCATAGGGACAAAATTAATTGTTTTTAAGATAATAAGTACATTTTGCATTCCTCAATTTAAACAGTAGAAAATATACAAAGTTAATGCAGAACTTCTTGATAAACAATGTTCCACTTTTTTCTGATCTCATATTCAAACTTACAATTCAAAATTTAAAATTATGTTTTTTTTGGAACAAAAAAGTTAACACTGAAAAAAATTTCAACAGAATCTTATCTTCGCATACCTATACTAAATAAAAAATTTATACATTTTTTCAGAATCAATTCCAAGAAAAATTAAAATAACTTTCCATAACATTTTTTAGTAAATAGTTCTTCAGCTAATTAAAATTGACATATAAAAATGGAATTAGAGAAAGAGAAAATAAAGTAAGAGGTTAATACATAAATAAGTACATACCTGAATAATTTGATGGAATCCCTTCTCAAACGAAATACAATTTATTGTGGCAGATTCATCTTGTAAATTGAAAAAGAAAAACTCGACCGAACCAGATTTTGAAACTTTCACTTGTGATTTTGAAATTACCTTACATTTAATTTGGATATTATAAGCATACTCATTTAAATCTTTAATTTTTTTGAAAGAAGACATTCCGAAATTTTTTTTAATTTTGTTTTTTGAAGGTTAAAACTGAAAAACCAAGTGGTGAAAAATACTCAGCTGTTTTTCATCACATGATAATGAAGTAATGCAACTGATAATGAAAAATAAGTCGCAAAGATAGGAGAAAAGAATTGTAATGAAATACATACAATTATTAATGATCAAAAATTAAATTCATATAATTTCGAACAGTAGAGAAATAGGAAGATTCGTAATTTTTTGTATAAATGGGGAAATTTGGGGGAATTTGGAATCGATAAATGCGGTTATCGAAACGTGCGATTATCGATACATGCGATTTGTTGTGTTTGATTGTGTTTCATGGTGTGTTTGATGTGTTTGATTGTGTTTCATGATGTGTTTGTTGTGTTTGATGTGTTTGATTGTGTTTCATGATGTGTTTGTTGTGTTTGATGTGTTTGATTGTGTTTCATGATGTATTTGTTGTGTTTAATGTGTTTGATTGTGTTTCATGATGTGTTTGTTGTGTTTGATGTGTTTTAGGTGTATCATGATGTGTATATTGCGTTTTACGTGTTTCATGATGTGTTTGATGTGTTTGCTATGTTTCATGATGCATTTGATGTGTTTTATCCCGGTTCCTTAACATAGTTACATCCACTATTATAAATGACTATACTGTATAGGTAAAATTACTGCATATTATCCCGGTCACTCTGAAGAAATCCGGTTTTATCCCAGTCATTACTGCTTTAGAAAAAAACGATGTATCGAAGATCGATACACAAAGATCGATATCCTTCCTGTTTTCCCGGTTTCTTAATATAGGTACATCCCGTTTTATCCATGACTATCCTGTATAGGTAAAATTCCTCCACTTTATCCCGGTCACTATGAAGAAATCCCGTTTATACCAGTCATTACTGCTTTAGAAAAAACGATGTATCGAAGATCGATACACAAAGATCGATATCCTTCCTGTTATACCGGTTTATTAATATAGGTACATCCCGTTTTATCGATGACTATCCTGTATAGGTAAAATTCCTCCCTTTTATCCCGGTTATTATGAAGGAATCCCGTTTTATCCCAGTCATTACTGCTTTAGAAAAAAACGATGTATCGAAGATCGATACACAAAGATCGATATCCTTCCTGTTATCCCGGTTTATTAATATAGGTACATCCCGTTCATCCATGACTATCCTGTATAGGTAAAATTCCTCCCTTTTATCCCGGTTATTATGAAGAAATCCCGTTTTATCCCAGTCAATACTGCTTTAGAACAAACGATGTATCGAAGATCGATACACAAAGATCGATATCCTTCCTGTTATCCCGGTTTATTAATATAGGTACATCCCGTTCATCCATGACTATCCTGTATAGGTAAAATTCCTCCCTTTTATCCCGGTTATTATGAAGAAATCCCGTTTTATCCCAGTCAATACTGCTTTAGAACAAACGATGTATCGAATATCGATACACAAAGATCGATATCCTTCCTGTTATCCCGGTTTATTAATATAGGTACATCCCGTTCATCCATGACTATCCTGTATAGGTAAAATTCCTCCCTTTTATCCCGGTTATTATGAAGAAATCCCGTTTTATCCCAGTCAATACTGCTTTAGAACAAACGATGTATCGAATATCGATACACAAAGATCGATATCCTTCCTGTTATCCCGGTTTATTAATATAGGTACATCCCGTTCATCCATGACTATCCTGTATAGGTAAAATTCCTCCCTTTTATCCCGGTTATTATGAAGAAATCCCGTTTTATCCCAGTCAATACTGCTTTAGAACAAACGATGTATCGAAGATCGATACACAAAGATCGATATCCTTCCTGTTATCCCGGTTTATTAATATAGGTACATCCCGTTCATCCATGACTCTCCTGTATAGGATGTAAAATTCCTCCCTTTTATCCCGGTTATTATGAAGAAATCCCGTTTTATCCCAGTCAATACTGCTTTAGAACAAACGATGTATCGAATATCGATACACAATGATCGATATCCTTCCTGTTATCCCGGTTTATTAATATAGGTATATCCCGTTTTTTCTAGGACTATCCTGTATAGGTAATAATCCTCCCTTTTATCCTGGTTATTAGAAGAAATACATCCCATTTTTATACCTGTCTACCTATCAATAATTCCTTTACGGAAGAATACATTTAAATTTCCCGGGGATTTTCAATGACGTTTTCTGATTGGTTAATGAAAGACCAATGAGAATGCGAAATGACACGGACGTACACACAAAAAAGGCCTTATTTTTTTTTACTATAGTAAGATTTCGATGTCAAATTCGGAATTTTTTGTTTTTTTGAGTTCTAAATTGCCCTACATTTGAGAGAAAAGGATGAGGTTGCATGTAAAGACTTTTCTATAAAGAGCTAAACTTATATTTCGTAATTTCCCCCTAAATTGTAAATTTACAGCTTTTTTCCAATTTTTTTTCAAGAAAAATAAGCCGGTTACGGTAATGATAAATAGTAGTGGTAATGACTATGTCAGTATACGGTAATGATTTATTGTTATGCATGACGGCCTTATGGGGTAGGATCTCAAGGCTGAAGGAAAAAAGCACTGATTTCTAAAGAAACATTGTATTAAAGCAGTACAAAAATTCGAAAAAATGACCAAACCAAATCATTTGAAAGAAATAAATAGTCAAAGAAATGGTAGACATCAACCAATTTCACATTAAATGAGTATTCTAATGAGATCACTAAACAAAATAATTATAATAGAGGGAAAATAGGACTTTATTTAACCACCTATATGCAAAAGAGAAAATTTCTTTGAGAAGAAATGTAGGTAACGTAAACAAAAATATCTCTAGTGAGATCTTCAAACAAAATAATCATAATAAATAGTCAAGAGAAAATAGAACTTTTAACTAGCAAAACTAGCAATAAATAGTATAAGACTATCTCGGATCGTATTGATGTACTTTCTGGGCAGGACGCGACGGTATTGCTGGTGGTATCTGATGGGCCATTTTCTTGTACTGATTTAAACTGACTGACTTTCAGTTTTTTTGTAAGTTCTGAAACCATTTCTCGTATGGGGTTGACATTTTTCTTCAATTAAAACGTCTGTGGACAAGGAAAAGACAGAGATATATTTAAAGGTAATCTCAAGCAACTGAAATTATTCCTAAAAAACTAAAAAAGGCCGCTATAGATTCATTAAAAAAGATAGTTGGTCATAACCGAAACTCTTGCATCATTACCGTACACCCTAGACGGTCTGGGTGGAAGTTACGGTAATGATGGTTACGGTTACGGTAATGATGCACTGAAAAAAAAGTAGTTAGCGTTGAGAACTAATTTGGTAAGTTCTCGCCAAGTAGAATCAAAATTAGGCTTCAGAACTAATTTATTGTACTGAAGCACCAATCAATTCGCTTCACGCTGACTTCACTTTACTAGAGCGCGAACCAGAATTGGAAAACAGCACTAGCTGTAAAATTAGCGCTGTGGTAAGACAAATTCACCTTCGGGTCAAACTAATTCGCCCTCAACGCTAACTGCCACATTGTCCGTTACATTTATTTAGTTTCAAAAAAGTGGCGTCGGTACAACAGCCTCAATCGCGTCAGCTCGTGAAAATCAATTAAAATGTGAAATTTCGGGCTCGTTTGACAATGTAAATACTCCCGGTATGATTTATAGTGTCCTCTCTTTCTTGAAAACGTTCGAAAGCAACATAAATAAACCTGTTAAGGTTAGAAATCGTCTGTTCGATTCAAAACGTAAACAAGCATGATATTCGTTGGAGTCGTCAATCTTCTGTATTAAATTGCGATTAAAGCGTTCCGCGTTCAGTTTATATTTTACGAAAACCTGTGAACTTACTGCTTACTTCTATAGTTCGTGTTCTCCCGTAATTTCAAAAGAATATCTCAAGTGTTCGGACGAGATATGTTTATTCAGTGTGAACATTCGCTACCGTTTCATGTGTGAGTGTGTGTCTCTCTAAAGAATAATTCTGTCTACTTGCACGTACCTATGGGATATTCCTTTCCTCTGTCGTTCGTTTGGAACCGGTCAGTTTATTTTTACCTCTCATCTTCTAAGAAATCTTCTTTTCCTGAAAGTATTGTCCAGTTATCATTCGCTAAGCCGTTTTCTCCTCTCTCAGTTTTGAGGTTAGGTTGACCCAACCCTACCGAATGCGAATTAGAGTAGCGGAATTAGTTTCCAGCACTAATAGTGGTTAGTGTACAGAAACCAAAAATCATGTGTGTCCAAATCACACAATTTGAGTTAGTGTATAGAAACCATTTTTAGTCATCTGACGCTAACTCATTTTTTTCAGTGTGGTTACGGTAATGAGAAACATTCAAATTTCGCGCCAAAAGGAGACATGGGCTTGTTGTAGGAAGGTGAGATTTAATATTTGAGGTTAGTTTAATGCCATGCGTTCATAAATGAAGTAGGTTTGATGATATCTTCAATCCTTGGTGGATTTTTATATGGTGACGATAATGGCAGCTGAGAGTTGGACAAAACTCAATTCATCACTGTAAATTGAACGAATATTACTTTATGATGAAGTAAAAAATAGAGAGCTACTCACCATGGGTCCTACTTCCAACACAAACATCAACGAATGTAAGTTCGAGCTGGTGCTGTCGCCTAGCAGCCGAAGTTTGCTCCAGAACAAGGGGTTACGGTAATGACACCAAATCCGGTAACAAGCACAAGATGCCAATTTTTTCGAAAACTTAGAGGAAAATATAGCTCTAAAAAGAAAGAATTATCAATTCAAAGTATGCTGAAGCCATATTTGATTTCAGAAGCCCGTGACTTTGTATATATTTGCTTGAATTCAGCGATAAAGTTGAGACTTTCGACCGGTAACAGGTTACGGTAATGACAAATTCAGCATTTCAGATCAAATTTGAGCTATAAAAAAAGAAAATTCCTGCAATTTAAGCACGGATCCGGATTCAGCGCAAAATTTTCATGAGGAATGATGTAGGTACAAAACACCATGCCACTGGTTTGGTTTTGTGAAAAAAGTAGCGGTAACAGCAAAATGAAATCTTAAATGGACTGACCCTTGTATCCTACTTCAACCCTCCGAAGAAACTTTTTGGTGTCATCGACTATTTATTTAAAGTTGGTTCAGACGCGGCGTGTGTCCTCATCGAGCGCAAAGCCTCTTCTTCCAGATTTTAGGGAATCCTCAACGATGCGCCGACGAGCTAATTAGTCCAGTACCAATAGATCTAAAAAGGGGGGTATGAATGCAAGAAAGAGGTCAGAAGAGGTTAAAGCTGATTTTTATGTATTTTTGGTCGCTGAATCCGAATTTGATGCTTCCCACCAGATCCGCCTTGTGCGTTTTCCGGAAAAGCCGGAAAACTGCCGAAAATCACGTTTTTACGCGCTTTTCCGGGAATAAATAGCTTAATATTCGTCGGAGCGTAAAATTAGTTATTAGCCAAGTTGTAGCCGAGTAAATTGCCGACAATATTGAAAGGGACAAGTTTTCGCTAGGACTTAAATTTAAGCCACCAGAGCCCGCGAAAGTTCGAATTCGGCCAAAAATCACGTTTTCTCGCGCTTTTCCTGCCATAACTCCCTTAATTGACTTTTAATTGAAAAAGTCAAGAGAAATGGAGTTTAAGGTAATCAAATTTTGAACAAATTTCAATGTGACATTTTTCGGTATGATTCACTTATCGGCCGCTAGAGCGCGCCGAAGTGCAAAAAACCCCTAGAGGTAGGCAATTTCGACGATTTTCTGCTCAAATGCGATGATATCAGCTATTAATTCACTGTTGATACGCTGTAAATTCAAAATCGATGTATATTTGTAAAACAGATGATTTAAGGAATTATTTTTCCTAAAGTAGAGCTCCCAACCTCACCCCCCCCCCCCCAACCTCACTGCAAGCGCTACGGCTGCGTATATACATAATATTGAATCAAGAGAACTTTCTTTCTTTTTAATTCTGAAGAATAATTCCAGGGTTAGGAGAGAACAGTGGATTTGATGTCAATTTCGGATATTTTGATCAATCATAATATTAGGTCACACGTGAGAATCATATTTCAGCGAAATATTAAGCCTTGGTCTGGAAAACATTCATAAACATCCTTCCCTCATCCTTTTTGAGAAATTTTTGACAACGGTTTTTCGATAAGACGCGGGATATTCCTAGTGACTCAAGCGTGTCAATGAGTCACCGAGAAACAATTTTTTTTTTTTTTTAAATAAATGAAGAAATCCCAAGTTCAATGGAAGATATAAACGATTTCGGCCGTGCCGCCGTTATGATGCAATGAGCAAAGCATATACATTTTTTCGACTCTTCATCTTCTTTTCTGTGTTTCACAATGACAATTTCTAAAAATGTTAAAAGGCCTATAGGGGACAATCGATTGGGCATTCCCCAGGAAATTATTGATGGGAGAATATTTTTCAGTTTTGTAGATTTTGGACCGAATGTATTCAGAAATTAAGGTGGCATCGTGTTCATCGCTACTTTTATTCGGGTAAAATGCGTCCGGAAAAGGACTTGAAAACCAATATTTCTGAAATAAACTATAGAAGACTCTCCAAGATCTTGATATAATGATGTCACTCTCATAATTTTTCATCAACTCATGTTTAACAGTTCTTAAATCAGGTTTATATTCTCCCTTAAATTCGCCTATTAAGTCTGTCAACATGAATTGACACTCATTTAAGTATAAAGCCAAGTAATCAAAAATCTGTCGCATGACCTCGGAAATAAGCTCTTCATACGACCCTTTCTTACGTGAAGTCTCCGATTTAGTCACAGGAAAATACAATCTTACAAACTTTAAATTACGATTCGAATGATACCTGGCTTCCTCTGCGACTAAATCCTCCACCTTGCGTAATCTTGACGCAACATAGCTGAGCACCAAGGATTCGTTGTATGCATAGTACACAATAACCGATCCCGCATATTTAATGCAGTTACACTAATCACAATTACACGTCCATGCAATTGAAGTTTATTGTTTTTTAGCTTTACATTAGCAAGCATACTTTCACCACAAAATGAGCAACATCGCTTAAAGTCAAATTCTGGCTCATCGGAGTGCACTTGTCTCAGCCTGATTGATCGTTCCTGAATTTTTAGCATCCGCTTCAAATGAGCAACGATTGATTTTTCATTCACATATTCTTTTTGACATTTTTATTGCTTTGTCACTGTAGCGAGGGAGGCAATAGCTCGTATTTTTTTACCTTTTTTTCTAATACCTGCTCTCCAAAATGAGGGCAAGCCTTTTCTCTCCTACCAACACTGGTCTGGCCGTTTCAAGTGCTTTCTCAGAAATGAGATACAAACTCATCACGTATTATCGATATGGGATATGGCGCGTAAATTAACGAAAAATTCTGACATAGAAATGATTCAAGTTAGTGGAAAACTCAAGGAACTATTGAATTCACACGTGCACTTAAGCTTGAGATGAAGTATGTTGAAAGACGGAGATTCGACATAGGGCTGAAAATTAGGAGCTGATCAGTCTCAGATTCCCAGTGCCACAATTTTGACTTAATACCCTCAAACATGCGTATTAGTAGAGGCTGGCCGAAATATCTAGGCAAGATGTTAGATTTTGCATGATGTACAATGAATGTTTTCACCCTTTCTAGCTTTCCCTCTCCCCCGACCATGGCTGCCTTTTCACTTTTCACTCATCGCGCCCGCCACAACCCGCCGTTAAAACATGCCCGCGCGCTCCTCTACCTGCGATTGTACTGCAGCACTCCGCGAGTTTAAAGAGGGCTTTCCCGGCATTATACGAGTGACCACAGCTGTTTCAGCCTGGCCAAAGAGATATGGTCAAAACTGAGGATGATATATATACCTCTAGGCTCCAAGTTGGACGAGAGCAAAAAATTCGATGTACGCTGATTTTATTTGCGACCTTGTGCACACAGATTTCATCCTCCATGCAATGCTACAGATTCACTCTTCAAAGTTGCGAGCGGAATAAAATCTCTATGACAAGTAATAAACGAGATACGCGAATCAAATATACATATCTGTCATGATACGCCAATATTTTTCAACATATGCTGCTAATTTCATCGCATTTGAGCAGAAAATCGTCGAAATTGCCTACCTCTAGGGGTTTTTTGCACTTCGGCGCGCTCTAGCGGCCGATAAGTGAATCATACCGAAAAATGTCACATTGAAATCTTACTATAGTAAAAAAAAATAAGGCCTTTTTTGTGTGTACGTCCGTGTCATTTCGCATTCTCATTGGTCTTTCATTAACCAATCAGAAAACGTCATTGAAAATCCCCGGGAAATTTAAATGTATTCTTCCGTAAAGGAATTATTGATAGGTAGACAGGTATAAAAATGGGATGTATTTCTTCTAATAACCAGGATAAAACGGAGGATTATTACCTATACAGGATAGTCCTAGAAAAACGGGATGTACCTATATTAATAAACCGGGATAACAGGAAGGATATCGATCATTGTGTATCGATATTCGATACATCGTTTGTTCTAAAGCAGTATTGACTGGGATAAAACGGGATTTCTTCATAATAACCGGGATAAAAGGGAGGAATTTTACATCCTATACGGGAGAGTCATGGATGAACGGGATGTACCTATATTAATAAACCGGGATAACAGGAAGGATATCGATCTTTGTGTATCGATCTTCGATACATCGTTTGTTCTAAAGCAGTATTGACTGGGATAAAACGGGATTTCTTCATAATAACCGGGATAAAAGGGAGGAATTTTACCTATACAGGATAGTCATGGATGAACGGGATGTACCTATATTAATAAACCGGGATAACAGGAAGGATATCGATCTTTGTGTATCGATCTTCGATACATCGTTTGTTCTAAAGCAGTATTGACTGGGATAAAACGGGATTTCTTCATAATAACCGGGATAAAAGGGAGGAATTTTACCTATACAGGATAGTCATGGATGAACGGGATGTACCTATATTAATAAACCGGGATAACAGGAAGGATATCGATCATTGTGTATCGATATTCGATACATCGTTTTTTCTAAAGCAGTATTGACTGGGATAAAACGGGATTTCTTCATAATAACCGGGATAAAAGGGAGGAATTTTACCTATACAGGATAGTCATGGATGAACGGGATGTACCTATATTAATAAACCGGGATAACAGGAAGGATATCGATCTTAATATAGGTACATCCCGTTCATCCATGACTCTTCCGTACAGGATGTAAAATTCCTCCCTTTTATCCCGGTTATTATGAAGAAATCCCGTTTTATCCCAGTCAATACTGCTTTAGAACAAACGATGTATCGAATATCGATACACAATGATCGATATCCTTCCTGTTATCCCGGTTTATTAATATAGGTACATCCCGTTTTTCTAGGACTATCCTGTATAGGTAATAATCCTCCGTTTTATCCTGGTTATTAGAAGAAATACATCCTATTTTTATACCTGTCTACCTATCAATAATTCCTTTACGGAAGAATACATTTAAATTTCCCGGGGATTTTCAATGACGTTTTCTGATTGGTTAATGAAAGACCAATGAGAATGCGAAATAGGAAGATTCGTAATTTTTTGTATAAATGGGGAAATTTGGGGGAATTTGGAATCGATAAATGCGGTTATCGAAACGTGCGATTATCGATACATGCGATTTGTTGTGTTTGATTGTGTTTCATGGTGTGTTTGATGTGTTTGATTGTGTTTCATGATGTGTTTGTTGTGTTTGATGTGTTTGATTGTGTTTCATGATGTGTTTGTTGTGTTTGATGTGTTTGATTGTGTTTCATGATGTATTTGTTGTGTTTGATGTGTTTTAGGTGTATCATGATGTGTATATTGCGTTTTACGTGTTTCATGATGTGTTTGATGTGTTTGCTATGTTTCATGATGCATTTGATGTGTTTTATCCCGGTTCCTTAACATAGTTACATCCACTATTATAAATGACTATACTGTACAGGTAAAATTACTGCATATTATCCCGGTCACTCTGAAGAAATCCGGTTTTATCCCAGTCATTACTGCTTTAGAAAAAAACGATGTATCGAAGATCGATACACAAAGATCGATATCCTTCCTGTTTTCCCGGTTTCTTAATATACGTACATCCCGTTTTATCCATGACTATCCTGTATAGGTAAAATTCCTCCACTTTATCCCGGTCACTATGAAGAAATCCCGTTTATACCAGTCATTACTGCTTTAGAAAAAACGATGTATCGAAGATCGATACACAAAGATCGATATCCTTCCTGTTATACCAGTTTATTAATATAGGTACATCCCGTTTTATCGATGACTATCCTGTATAGGTAAAATTCCTCCCTTTTATCCCGGTTATTATGAAGGAATCCCGTTTTATCCCAGTCATTACTGCTTTAGAAAAAACGATGTATCGAAGATCGATACACAATGATCGATATCCTTCCTTGTTATAGGTACATCCCGTTCATCCATGACTATCCTGTATAGGAGTAAAATCCTCCCTTTTATCCCGGTTATTATGAAGAAATCCCGTTTTATCCCAGTCAATACTGCTTTAGAACAAACGATGTATCGAAGATCGATACACAAAGATCGATATCCTTCCTGTTATCCCGGTTTATTAATATAGGTACATCCCGTTCATCCATGACTATCCTGTATAGGTAAAATTCCTCCCTTTTATCCCGGTTATTATGAAGAAATCCCGTTTTATCCCAGTCAATACTGCTTTAGAACAAACGATGTATCGAAGATCGATACACAAAGATCGATATCCTTCCTGTTATCCCGGTTTATTAATATAGGTACATCCCGTTCATCCATGACTATCCTGTATAGGTAAAATTCCTCCCTTTTATCCCGGTTATTATGAAGAAATCCCGTTTTATCCCAGTCAATACTGCTTTAGAACAAACGATGTATCGAAGATCGATACACAAAGATCGATATCCTTCCTGTTATCCCGGTTTATTAATATAGGTACATCCCGTTCATCCATGACTATCCTGTATAGGTAAAATTCCTCCCTTTTATCCCGGTTATTATGAAGAAATCCCGTTTTATCCCAGTCAATACTGCTTTAGAACAAACGATGTATCGAAGATCGATACACAAAGATCGATATCCTTCCTGTTATCCCGGTTTATTAATATAGGTACATCCCGTTCATCCATGACTATCCTGTATAGGTAAAATTCCTCCCTTTTATCACGGTTATTATGAAGAAATCCCGTTTTATCCCAGTCAATACAGCTTTAGAACAAACGATGTATCGAATATCGATACACAAAGATCGATATCCTTCCTGTTATCCCGGTTTATTAATATAGGTACATCCCGTTCATCCATGACTATCCTGTATAGGTAAAATTCCTCCCTTTTATCCCGGTTATTATGAAGAAATCCCGTTTTATCCCAGTCAATACTGCTTTAGAACAAACGATGTATCGAAGATCGATACACAAAGATCGATATCCTTCCTGTTATCCCGGTTTATTAATATAGGTACATCCCGTTCATCCATGACTATCCTGTATAGGTAAAATTCCTCCCTTTTATCACGGTTATTATGAAGAAATCCCGTTTTATCCCAGTCAATACTGCTTTAGAACAAACGATGTATCGAAGATCGATACACAAAGATCGATATCCTTCCTGTTATCCCGGTTTATTAATATAGGTACATCCCGTTCATCCATGACTATCCTGTATAGGTAAAATTCCTCCCTTTTATCACGGTTATTATGAAGAAATCCCGTTTTATCCCAGTCAATACAGCTTTAGAACAAACGATGTATCGAAGATCGATACACAAAGATCGATATCCTTCCTGTTATCCCGGTTTATTAATATAGGTACATCCCGTTCATCCATGACTATCCTGTATAGGTAAAATTCCTCCCTTTTATCCCGGTTATTATGAAGAAATCCCGTTTTATCCCAGTCAATACTGCTTTAGAACAAACGATGTATCGAAGATCGATACACAAAGATCGATATCCTTCCTGTTATCCCGGTTTATTAATATAGGTACATCCCGTTCATCCATGACTATCCTGTATAGGTAAAATTCCTCCCTTTTATCACGGTTATTATGAAGAAATCCCGTTTTATCCCAGTCAATACAGCTTTAGAACAAACGATGTATCGAATATCGATACACAAAGATCGATATCCTTCCTGTTATCCCGGTTTATTAATATAGGTACATCCCGTTCATCCATGACTATCCTGTATAGGTAAAATTCCTCCCTTTTATCCCGGTTATTATGAAGAAATCCCGTTTTATCCCAGTCAATACTGCTTTAGAACAAACGATGTATCGAAGATCGATACACAAAGATCGATATCCTTCCTGTTATCCCGGTTTATTAATATAGGTACATCCCGTTCATCCATGACTATCCTGTATAGGTAAAATTCCTCCCTTTTATCACGGTTATTATGAAGAAATCCCGTTTTATCCCAGTCAATACAGCTTTAGAACAAACGATGTATCGAATATCGATACACAAGGATCGATATCCTTCCTGTTATCCCGGTTTATTAATATAGGTACATCCCGTTCATCCATGACTCTCCCGTATAGGATGTAAAATTCCTCCCTTTTATCCCGGTTATTATGAAGAAATCCCGTTTTATCCCAGTCAATACTGCTTTAGAACAAACGATGTATCGAAGATCGATACACAAAGATCGATATCCTTCCTGTTATCCCGGTTTATTAATATAGGTACATCCCGTTCATCCATGACTATCCTGTATAGGTAAAATTCCTCCCTTTTATCCCGGTTATTATGAAGAAATCCCGTTTTATCCCAGTCAATACTGCTTTAGAACAAACGATGTATCGAAGATCGATACACAAAGATCGATATCCTTCCTGTTATCCCGGTTTATTAATATAGGTACATCCCGTTCATCCATGACTATCCTGTATAGGTAAAATTCCTCCCTTTTATCACGGTTATTATGAAGAAATCCCGTTTTATCCCAGTCAATACAGCTTTAGAACAAACGATGTA
Organism: Bemisia tabaci; assembly: GCF_918797505.1. NCBI lineage: Eukaryota > Metazoa > Arthropoda > Insecta > Hemiptera > Aleyrodidae > Bemisia > Bemisia tabaci. The sequence goes on along the minus strand of NC_092793.1, from coordinate 43,040,846 downwards.
TCGAATATCGATACACAAAGATCGATATCCTTCCTGTTATCCCGGTTTATTAATATAGGTACATCCCGTTCATCCATGACTATCCTGCAGGTAAAATTCCTCCCTTTTATCCCGGTAATAGTAATAGACGCATTGCGCCAAACACAGTGCGGTCAGCGCGGTGCGGCGGCGGAAGTTAAAATTATTGAACCACATTTATGTTTGTTCTTGCATAATTTTTACCTTCATTTCTTACAAATGGAAGGCCTTGTTCACACATATGTAGATAGTAGGTAATATACACTACTATTATTATTTACAGAGATAAAATGGTAAATTAAGTTACCGGGAATTGATTACGAATAAAAGTGGTATTCTTACCTGGAAAAATCAGTAAAAATACCGGTCTGCCTTTCTAACATTACCAATGATTGATAAAAAAAAGAGATGGTAAAGTTACCAACGGACCTTGGTAAAAACGGCAGCGGCGGCGGCATAGAAACATGTTTCATAAGCGTCATTCATGCGTTAGTAGGCGTTGATGAAAAATTGCAATTTATTGCAATTTTATCTCTATAAAATCGCGTTCGATAAAATCGCGATTTTATTGCAATTTATCGCGATTTTTCTCCCGATAATATTGCGATGATTCGCCGTCGATAAAATCGCGATTTTTTTATCCGATAATATTGCAATAAATCGCGACGTCGATAAAATCGCGATATATTCTCCGATTAAATCGCAATTTATGGCGATCACTACTACTCGGGAATTGCAGCAGCAAATCCAAAAATTGTTACGCATCACCGCCACTCTTTAATTTAAATATCAAACCGACCTGTGGCCTTTTATCAAGGTTAATATAAATACATCCCGTTTTATTAATGACAAACCTATTATATTTCGTTTATATTATATTATATTCTATCCTATTTGCTTTCCATCCATTTTATTTTATCCCATATAAACCGTTTCAAACTGATTATTCACCTTTTTTTAAAACTCCAACCTTAATTGAAGTAAGTTTTTAGCTAAATTGAAGATGATCTTTTGAATGAATAAGCACTTAACAGAACTTCAGCAGTATTAATATTAATACAATTTACGAGAATAATGTAAATTAAAAAAAATTAAGTGATATTTTCATAACGCATTGACAGAATATACGAGGGGGTTGGGCCGCGGAGCGGCCAGGGGGCGGAGCCCTCTAGTTTGTTCAAAATTTGATTACCTTAAACTCCATTTCTCTTGACTTTTTCAATTAAAAGTCAATTAAGGGAGTTATGGCAGGAAAAGCGCGAGAAAACGTGATTTTTGGCCGAATTCGAACTTTCGCGGGCTCTGGTGGCTTAACTTTAAGTCCTAGCGAAAACTTGTCCCTTTCAATATTGTCGGCAATTTACTCGGCTACAACTTGGCTAATAACTAATTTTACGCTCCGACGAATATTAAGCTATTTATTCCCGGAAAAGCGCGTAAAAACGTGATTTTCGGCAGTTTTCCGGCTTTTCCGGAAAACGCACAAGGCGGATCTGGTGGGAAGCATCAAATTCGGATTCAGCGACCAAAAATACATAAAAATCAGCTTTAACCTCTTCTGACCTCTTTCTTGCATTCATAAACTCCTATTGGTACTGGACCAAATGAGATATTGGTGCAATAGTCGCGTCCACGAGTTTCCTCGTGGCGGAGGAATAGACTTCCTCACCGCGAGGTTTTGGCTCGTTTGAACGGCAAGTCAATCCCTCATTCTTGGCGGATTGCCCCAAGACTCACCCCGCCAACCCTCCGGCCTGCGTCAGGCCCAAAGTTGGGCTCTTGTTATGCTTTCGCGCCGCCGCTAGTTTATGCGTCTAGAAATTTCCCAGTAAGGAAGGTCCGGGCGCGCATAATCGCTGCTCGTAGATTTTAAGCAGCGCGAGGGAATCATTTCCAGGAGACGGAGGTGAAATCCCTCATCTGGGAGAAAACTCACTAACGAGGTTTTGTACCTCGTCCACGCGTTTCCTCACGGTGGAGGAATCACCCCAATCCCTCGTCTTCGAGGCCTCCGCTTGCGGCCCCTGGCGACAGCATGCGGCAGCACGCCGCGCCGTTCAGTGGACGGAACTGGTCGGGAGTTGTTCACGCGTAAAAATCGATTTCCTCGGCAACCAGTGATCCAATTTTAAAAAATCTTGGTGTCGATAGAGAGCTAAGGATATAAAAAAGTAGTTTGTTTTTACCGATTTGATTTATCTGTTTTATTTCTCGAGATATGAAAGGGGTGAACCTACCTTTGGGATGACCCTCGTAGATCCGTTAAAATCATTTCGTTCGAAGCTTGAAAAAATTGAGATCAAAGCTTTGCCTCATTGGACGGAGCTGGTAAAGTACACATACGCCATTTAATTTGATAGGTACCATCATCATTCCTGCGTGACCAAAATTAGAGCCCTGACGGCAGTCCATTTCATTCATAAAGTTTATCGTACTATTATAGGTAGGTACTGAAGAATACCTAGATATCAAGGTTGAACAAAACAAATGACACAAATCCTCCAGACGAGATGAGTTGTGATCTTTATCTATTTTGAGGCGCTGAATGCGAAAATGACCTCCATTTTTTCCCATCACCCTCCAATTTTCCGGAAAAGCCAATTCTCCCGATAAAGGTGCATTTTTTGGCATTTTTGGTAACCTAGTAGGTAACGCTTCATTCAAGCGTTCTACCGAGCAGATTTTCATGATCTTTCCGGCAATCGACAGGCAATTGTCTTTTCAATGAGCTCGTTTTATTCAGATTTTGAAATTATGACCCAGGCTTTTTTATACTACTTGGTAAAGTTGTGAATTATCCCATTTAAACGATGTAAATTTTTATTTTTTGTCACAGTTCGCTCGACCGTTCTACTGGGCCGATTTCCATGATGTTTGCGGTTATCAACAGTGCTTGTCCCTAAATGAGCCCGCTATAATCAGAATTTGAAAATAGGATCCAAGTTTTTTGGCGCGTATACGTAGTATACCGCTTTTGCGATCGTTTCGACCCCTACTCGATACAATAACAGAGTCCATTAGTTCCTACCCGGAAAGTGACTGCCGCGAACTTTTGAGATTTTCCAAAGCGTGTAAAAAGTTTACTAATACGTCAATAATTATGATTTAAAATTTTTTCTCATTCTGGGGCTTTATAGTTTATGTGAAATGAACACCAAGAGTCTACGTTACTTGGTTTTTTTAATAAGAAAACCTGAGAATGCTCCGCGCTAATTTAAAATATGAATATATAAGCAGAAGCAAACGGACTGATTCGAGGATGGCTGAGCATTTAAGCACTCTTCAAATGAGAATTTCACTCCTCCGTTTTGTTTAAAACGTTGTCTTGACAGATCTCTACACCCCTGTTATGCTTTTCAAAATTTGGCACCACTGCTCTGATTGCAAGGGCCAGCCAGGGCAGCCGTAAGTGCAATCTGTGACGAGCCTCGAGACTCATTCGACCATTTGCTAAACGTGGCTCACACAGGAATCCAGTTACCCCTCTCTTCCCCACGGGCGAGACCACTGCGTCGCCGTCTCGAGGAACAATAGACCGTTTCCCTGCGCAGCGGCCGCCGGGACCCTATTACTTACGCCTCATTAACCATTTCACCGTCCCGCTAGGATTCGTCCAATTTTCAAAAGAAAATTGTTTCGCGAGTATTTAGCAATTTTTTTCTTACTCTCCGTTAAAACACGAATTAAAAGAGGTCTCATTCATAAAAATCGGCCGAATAGAAGAGAAGTTACAGTATTCGAAATCCGAAGAAATCAACAAAACTTCTCCGAACAAAAAATAAAATGAAGGGGAGAAAAGAAATGTATAAATTATAATTAAAGATAATTGACCTCAGAATGTGACAAGCAATTCAATTATATAACAGAGAAAAAATTGGGAGAAACTACAAAAAATTCGCCTCTTTCATTGCAAGGGGCTTCCTTGTAAGAGTTTTGACCCGAAGACAAGGGTCGAATAGCAGCAGTACTCCATACAATACACGAAGTGCCTGAACGAGTTAAACATTTTTTATACGTCCAAATCGAAAATTCTTTATATCTTTAATTACTGTGTCTTTTGAGTCGTTTAAGCCCCCCCCCCCCCCCCAAAGAAAAAAACAAAAACGAACAAACAAACAAAAATCCGTCGAGATTCTGGAACGTAAAGGCGCTTTAAAAGTATTCTGGGACAATAATGGTTAAATCACCGGTAGTAAATCCCGTTATATCATTAAAACGAAATTGACTCCATAGTTTAATGCCTTATTGATTACGATTATTTTAAGCACTCGAACATTTGTACCTGCAATTTTACCCATGGAGTGATTTCCTGAGAGCCGATAATATCACGAAGTTCTCATGGAGCCCTTCAAAAATGGCTTGCTTTTTGGGCAGCCGATTCGGTCATCGAACCGGATTTAAATGGAAGCTGATAATAACACAAAGCTCTGAGAAAAATTTTGAGATGAGTATAGGAACGGTTAGTAAATAATGAGGAGAGGCGGGCAAAGCGGCTAAAATTCGATCCAATTTTTCTGTTTTTCTGTTAAATTGATGTTGCCGCGGACTTCTGACAGTGTCCACACATAATTTCTGTTCAGCATATCGAAACATACGTATTTTTACACGTAGAATTTAATTTTCACGTCAGGGAGTCGACATATTTTGATTTTTTAGATTTTATACGGAAAATTGATATGGGTTTTCGGAATTGAAATTACTTATTATTGTTTCATGAAAAAAAACGCACCCAAAATGACTATATCACATTATTGACTTTTACATATTTGCATTCACGAAATTGATTGGTAAATTCAACGATCGGGTACATCGACCCGGTATATCAAGTTTCTGCGATTTTTTACGGCAAATCGGTAGATTTTCGGGATGTAGATTGCTTACTTTCAATTATTCATGAATGAATAAGGGTCATTCCACGTCAACTGTGCCAGGCTCGGAACCCGACCCCCTCCGATGCCTGAAAATTGGTATACGGGGTCTTTACATCATTCTCACAGACGGATTTGAAGGGTTTTCCCATCCGACGCCCCGTTCGCGAGATATCGACCCCCAAAGATGGGGTGAATTTTAGCGATATTCAAAGAAGCCCGTTTTAGCGATTCTCATTTTCTCGACTTCCCCCTCTTTGACTCTCCGTAGCGAGACTCTGTATCAATCCATCATACTTTGAAAGAATGTTACTAGACCAATTTTTCATGCAGATTCTGAATATGCCATTGAAATTGAGCTAAAAATTATTTAAATGACCGTAACTTAGGGTTTTTCAAAATTTACTATTTTTTCGCCATTCAATGTTCAAACTGAATTATCTAAAAAACAGTCGCTCCGATTTTCGATTTTTTTTATACTTCAAGCTTCAGATATATACTTTTGGTAAATATACTTTTTTCAATTGCTATCGGACGGTTAAGGGCCTAAAAAAATTCAAATAGGCCAAAAAAGGTAAAAAATTGGTAAAAAAAGACGATTTTTTACATGTTAATCCAAATATTTCGATAATGGACGCTTTAATTATCGATATTTTCCCCAGTTTACCCTCTTAGATGTATAACATCAAACTTTCAACGCTTTTCATACATTCACCGATCGATTAACGGCCTGAGGGAAACCGGAAACCGACCAAAAATCCTCGTTTACGCAAAAAGGCGATTTTTCACGCGGTAACCGATGCATTCCATGGATTGTAACTGCAATTTCCAATTTTCTCTCTCCATTTCAACCTTAAGGTATACACTTACGAGTAATAAACACTTACTAACGTGCATCGATAGGGCAAGTATCTAAACGGAAATGAAAACCGGGCGGAATTGCTCAAAAATGACGGGAAAAGGCGACTTATCGCATAGTCAGGGGAGCATGTGTTCGAAAATTACGTCCCGTTTGCACGTTTGTGATGCAAGTTTACTCTCTTCGTTTTGGTCCCTAGAATGAGAAAATCTTTGCAAGACTCTCCGATTTTGATGCCAAGGCCTCAAAAACAAGATGGTGGCCAAAATGGAGGCTGAAATTGAAATGTTGGTAAAAGAGCACAAAACGTCAAGACAGGTGTCGATTCTCGTGTTTTTTGGATCGTATATTCCAAAAAATTAGTCATACAGACCCCTCGACCCACGGAAATGCCCAAAATCCAAGATGGCGGCCGACTTTGGCTCTTTAGTGGCCAAAACGTCAAATGCGGAGCAAAGTGAGGAGTGAACACTCTAGATATCGGTTTTCGAGGTCAGGGATTCCAAAAAATTAGGGGGAAAAACATTTCATGCCAAATGGTACTGATTTGGACCATGCAAAGGCCGAACTCGGCACTCATTTTCCGGGTCAGTTTCTATAATTAGCATTATATGTCTTTTTAGGACCAGTACCCCTACAGGGGCCCTGCAGAATGTGGGTGAATTTTTTCTCAGATATGCAATATTGAACTGTTCTGGTGTGTTTTGAGCCACTGAATCTGAAAATCTGGTTCTGCGAACCGAACTTTTTTTTCAATGCAGGTGCAATCACTGCTCAGGTCCAAAAATACTTACGTCGTCTGTTTAGATTTCAACGAATGCAGGCTGTAAATAAGATGTAGACTTTGACAGTTTTTATTTTTTCGGTCTTTTAAAATTTGCATTAGGGCTATATTTAAGGGGGAAGGGGGTGCACTCCCCGGAAAAATCTGGTTGTAACCTCCAAACTTTTCTAATTCTCGTAACCAGAATTATTGGTGACCTTTACCAGAGTTCCGGCTGAGATAAACAGAATTTCCGCTTGTGGTAACCAGATACATACTTCTGATTGGATGTACGAGAAACGGCTGGTTGGCGAGACCAGAATATTTTGTTGCGAAATGGAACCATAACTTCTAGTTGTCTCAACCAGGATTCTGGTTCTGTGAAACGCAGTCTCTTTTCAAAGGAAAGGCGTGGGTCCGCGGACCCACGCCACGCCTCGGCGCGGCGCTCGCTGGAGGGTCATCTGACGCCTCAATGCACTCAACTACCGCCAGGACTGCCACTCAGCCACTGTGCAACCTTTTGCGCATAATGGCAGCAGTTAAGGAGCATTCTGCAAATTCGCTCACTTTTACAACGTGATTGTAAAATAATCCTGCTTTAAAAAAAAAGTTCGGTTCACAGAGCCAAAATTCTAGTTAAGGCAACCAGATATTGAATTAGTGAAGGTTGCATTTTGCAACCCGACATTCTGGTTACGTTAACCAGCCGTTTCTGGTATATACAATCAGAAGTATCTTGTTACCACAACCAGAAATTCAGTTTATCTCAGCCAGAACTCTGGTGGAGTCAACCATGATTCTGGTTACTTTTACCAGAAATCTGGTTACTTTTACTATGCATCCGGGTACTTTTACTAGAAATCTGGTTAAGTGAACCAGAAAAATCTGGAAGTCATAGTTGCAATCTAACCACACGACATAAGTATTTTTGGACCTGAGCGGGGATTGCACCTGAGTGTACAGTTTCCTAGCCTAACACGCTAACCGTTACACCACGACAAATGATTTCGACTGTCCACTAGAATAGCTACGTTTATGCGAGGCTCGAAACCGAGGTTTCACGAAACCCGAGTTTGTAATGCTAGTTTTCGTCGTCGGGTTTATGCGGGCGCTGTAACCCGACTTTCGCGGGAAATCAAACTTTCCGATTCTGGCGCTGTTTATGCGCATATTTTCGATTGAACTTGAATTTCATGCGTTGGCGCCATTTTCACAAGCTATACTTCACTTTTTCACTATGAATTGATTCAATAAAATTATTATTACTCTTTTATCCCGTGTATGTTCCACAATTTTTCCGCAATATATAAGCGGAGGCTTCGCATCTTCACTAGAAAAGCCTTTAATGACTTTCTGAGCAACAGTTGGAAAAATGACAGTGGATTTTTAATCATTTTACGTTCATATTTAAAAATTGAATGAATACCTAAGTAATCTCAACAACCCTTTAAATCATGCTCGAGCTTATATTCTGAGTTCAGAAAAGTTGCCATCATATTTAATTTTAGTGATGTTAAAAATAATTGTGGCAGGCGCAGAAGTTCATCATGTTGTTTATTGAGCTTCTAATGATCTTACAATAGGTAGATATAGGCATTGAAAGTGTAGGAGTGCTAATCCAGTAAAGTACCACACCTTCACTCCATGGTGTCGTAAAGATTGTATGTCTGCCATTATTGTAGTGAAACAAATAACTAATCGGGAATACTTATGGGAATCGCTCCTTCAAAATATGATCAAAATAAGCGGATATTGATAGGTCAACAATGTATCGCTGAAGCAGAAGCGTCTAAATCCTCTTGAGGCAACGGACGGTGACAATCTTAACAAACTGATGACGCTTCACAAATTTTTAATTTCCACATTCCCAGAGACATGCGCTGAAGTCCTGTTTCTCACCCCTCTTTCCTAGAGTACCTGTATAGCGAGAGTATGGACAGATCGCTTCATGGAGGGCTTAGGGCCCAAAAGTGCAGCCACCCTTCTAACCAACTTCTAACGCACAAAATTTCACTGCCAGTCTGCAGGTTCCAATTCTAACCAAGATGGCCAAGAATGTACATAAATGAGCGTTCTTCCGGAAAATTGAGTAAATTTATGCAAAAACGGAGTCAAACACGTGCTTAATAAACGACGGTTCGTAACAATAGTATTAGTAAATCTTTCTGGATAATTGAAATTCATAGGTTGGCCTGCATTTCTGGGCCCTAACTTTATTCGCAGAAGCATCGGTGAAGGCCTGATGGATTTTCGGAGTTTCACATCTGTCCATACTCTCGCTATACAGGTACTCTACTCTTTCCCACTGCTCTCCGAGTCCATGAGCAAGACAGGAAGAAAATAGGCAAGCTACCTACCACTGTTTGCCTACCTATGTGTTTTGGCGCGTATACGTAGTATACCGCCTTTGCGATCGTTTCGAACCCTGCTCGATACAATAACCGAGTCCCTTAGTTCCTTACCGAAAAGTGACTACCGCGAACTTCTGAGATTTTCCAAAGCGTGTAAAAAGTTTATTTATCCGTCAATAATTATGATTTAAAGTTGTTTCTCATTCTGGGGCTCGTTAGTTTATGTGCAGTGAATACCAAGAGTCTACGTTACTTGGTTTTTTTAAAAAAAGCCTAAGAGTACGACGCGCTGATTTAAAATATGCATATATAAGCGGAAGCAAGCGAACTGATTCGAGGATGGCTGACCAGTTCGGCACTCTTTGAATGAGAATTTCACTCACTCTGTTTTGTTCAAAACGTTGCTTTGACATATCTCCACACCACTGTTATCCTTTTCAAAAGTTGGTACTCCTTGCTCTGATAGCCGGGGCCAGCAGGATAGTGGTAAGTGCAACCTGTGATGAGCCTCGAGACTCATTAGACCATTTGCTAAACGTGGCTCATACAGGAGTCCACTCATCCCTCTCTTCCCCACGCTCCTGATCACTGCGTCGGCGTCACGAAGAACAATGGGCCTTGGGTCGCCTTGGGTCCCAACGCGGCCGATACCCGTACCCCAATTACTCACGCTTCATTAACCATTTCACCGTCACGCTAGGATTCATCCAATTTTCAAAAAAAAATTGTTTCGCGTGTATTTAGCAATTTTTTCCTTACTCTCCGTTAAAACACAAATAAAAAGAGACCTCATTCATAAAAATCGGCCGAATAGAAGAGAAGTTACAGTAATCGAAATCCGAAGAAATCAACAAAACCTCGACTTCTCGATACGAAAAATAAAATGAAGGGGAAAAAAAGAAAGTATAAATTACAATTAAATATAATTGACCTCAGAATTTGACAAGCAATTCATTTATATACCTAACGCTGAAAAAACTGGGAGAAATTACAAAAAATTCGCCTCTTGCAAGGGGCTTCCTTGTAAGAATTTTGACCTGAAGACAACGGTCGAATAACAGCAGTACTCCATACAATACACGGTGTGCCTGAACGAGTTAAACATTTTTTATACGTCCAAATCGAAAAATCTTTATATTCTTAACTACAGTGTCTCTTGAATCGTTTAAGCAAAAAAAAAAAAAAATTCCGTCGAGATTCTGGAACGTAAAGGCGCTTTAAAAGTATTCTGGGGCTATGATAGCTAAATCACTGGTAGTAAATCCCGTTATATTATTAAAAAAAAAGGAATCCATAGTTTAATTCCTTAGTTTCTTGAATACGATTATTTTAAGCACTTAAACATTTATACCACCAATTTTAGCCATGGGGTGATTTCCTGAGAGCCGATAATATCACGAATTTCTCATAGAACCCTTCAACAGTGGCTTGCTTTTTTGGCAGCCGATTCGGCCATCGAACCGGAGTTTAAATGGAAGCTGATAATAACCCAAAGCTCTGAGAAAAATTTTGAGATGAGTATAAGAACGGTTTGTTGTAAGTAACGAGGAGAGGCGGGCAAAGCGGCTAAAATCCGATCTAATTTTTACAGTTTTTCTGTTGAATTAATGTTGCCGCGGGCTTCTGACGGTGTCCACACATAGTTTCTGTTCAGCATATCGATACATAAGTATTTACACACGTAGAATCTAATTTTCACGTCGGGGAGTCGACATATTTTGATTTTTTCGATTTTATACGGAAAATTGATGGTTTTTCGGGATTGAAATTATTATTGTTTCATGAAAAATAAATGCACCCAAAATGACTATAGCATATTGATTTTTACACATTTGCACTCACGAAATTGGTTGGTAAATTCAACGAGTGGGTGCATCGACCTGGTATATCAAGTTTCTGCAATTTTTTACGGCAAATCAGTAGATTTCCGGGATGTAGATTGCTTACTTTCAATTCATGAATGAATAAAGCAACGACATGGTTGAACTTCTTTGCATGGAAAGACGTTTAAAATAACAAAATCAAGACGTATTTAATGCAATTGCATTTATATCGAGTCAATTTCTTTTCAATAATATAACGGGATTTTTACTACCGGTGATTTGGGTATTTTAGCCCCAAAATACCTTTAAATCAACTTTATCTTCTAGGAGTTCGACAGAATTTTTCCTTTCTTCGCTTAAATTATTCCGTAGCACTTTTCCTCAAGAATCTGATAAGATTTTGCTTGAGGCAGATCAAAAAACTTAAATTCGATCGAATAGCTCTCTACTTTCACAATACACGGTCTCGTCAAGGTGCGTCTTTGACCTCGCAGTGTTGGATCGTGAATTCTCTTGTTGTGCTGTTTGCCTGTTTTGAAATCTCTGTAAATGAAAACTAAAGGGGTTGATATGTGCGAGTTAATGACGCGCCTTATCAACACATTGTGTTGGAGTTCACTGCTTGTTTTTTCTTAACCTTGATTTTCAAAGGTGACTGAAATCAAAAGAGCAACTGACAAACAAGATTTCAGAACCTGCCATTGCATTTCACTAACCAAACACACAAACCCAACCTTACCATTGATATTCTTTCGCTTACACTGTATATTATTCTCCCATTGAGATTCGATATGAGCTCAATTCAAAAATGCTTTTGAATTTAATTATTCGGGTAGATTGGAATATGGGGCTTTCAGTCTACCTGTAAAGCGCATTTACTGCCATTCACTGCTGTCACAAGATATTTTTGCACAGGCAGAGCCACTTTCCACAATAGATGGATCTCTAACGCCAAGGCTCAATTATGACTAGTGATTCAACGACCAAAAATTGTTACACGCCTCAATAAAAACCTTATTCTTATCTCAAATTGCAAATCTTGGATAACAGAGTACTCACCAAAAAATCTCCTTCCTTCTGCCTCAGTATGAAAGAGTGACGATACTTTGGAGCAATAACTTTGAACAAGTTTCAATAAATGATGGCCTCAGAATTTGAGTCATCATTTACAAGAGATTGGATCAAAGAAATAAGTCAGCAGGTCACGGTTGTGGCTGGTCTCTCACTTTCAGTAGGACAACCAGGAAATAGATACATGGATACCACACAAATTCAAGAGCTACACAGCTCTGATTGGATCAGATTTCAGATTTAATCGGTAGAATGAAATGAAAAAATTCGGTGCACTTTTTAAAGGGAAGCAGGGTGCCTTATCTTGAAATCCTAGGCAAATCGTGTGGATACAGTAAAAAAGTTCTCCGCAGATGATGAACTGGTAGGTAAGGCTATTACTCAATTGTAGCCTGTAAAGCTCTTTGCTTGCTTTGCTTCTGTAGTCATTAAATGTTGATTAGAGTTGCAAGAATTATCTGAAAAAGCAGTAATAAGCCTGGATTCCATCTGACACTAAACACCTTCACTAGAAAATAACGCCCTACGTTTAGCTAAATAAGGATAAATAAGCCACATATAACTGAAGGAATCACGTAAAAGTGCTTAAGCAACAATTATAGTAAAATTATGATTGTAAAAAATGTTGAATAATGGCAAAATTAAAGCTAAATCGTGGGATAAGCACCAGTTGTTTACGAACGTTATGATAATGAATCCGCCTTATTGCCGATCGCGCACCTGAAAATCGCATTTGAAGTCGAATTTCAACTAATTTCAACCTCCGGTTCGTTTATGCGGAGTGCGAAAACCTAGTCTTTAGTGTAAAATAAGGTTTCAAACACAAATTTCGGAAACCTACATTTCGTTAGTTCATCCGTATCGTTTATGCCGTGATTTGAACTAGAGTTGAACCTTGGTTTCAAACTCAGGTTTCGATTGAAGTTAGGTTATGAGGCTCGCATAAACATAGCTAATGAGATATTGAAAGGTCGTGAGGTCTGATGTGTTCGATGTAACTTGTAACATAAATATTACTTACTTACTAGTGACGCTACAGCCCGGGGTGGGCTTTGGCCTCCAACTTGGTTTTTGCAGCTTGGATGTTTTTACGTGGTAGGGTTGCTAGCCCTACGCACAACCCTCCTCCTTTTCCTGGGCTTTGGACCAGCTAGAAAAAAACGATCGCAAAGTAACGGAGTTAACTTGTAACATATATTAAACGTAATTTCCGACTGTTAGAATCATCGTTTTTCAATTATACCATTCAATATTTTTACTTTATTTTCATTGACATTTATTTCAAATTGAATCCATAATTGTATTTAATTTCTTTCATCTCTTCATAATTTTTACAGTTTCAGTATTTTTTCATATTTTTTGTATTTCTCGTTGTTTTTATTTATTTATTTCACTTTTTAGTTTCATTATTTTTATTTATTTATTTATTATTTTCATTTTTTGTTATCTTTATTAGTAATTTTATTTTGTTGTTACTTTTACTTATTTTATTTTTTCAATCATTTTTAGCTTGTATTATTTTTAATTTTTTATTAAACTTATTTTTTTATTATTCTCATTTTTTTATTATTCTTATTTCGCAAGAGCAAATTGAAATGGAAATGAATACAGTAACTTATTTTTTGGCCTATCGGCAAAGGTCAAATACCAACCAGCCAGATTGAAGGGTGAAACATAATGTCTGGTTCGTACCAGAAATATTGAGCCGTTCTGGCTCATAACTCAACACCCAGATCGTCTAGGCTGAGCGAACCAGAATTGCTGGATACGCGGATCATTCTGAGATGCCTGGTCTTCCTAACCAGAAATGCTTGTTTCGGATAAACAGATCTACCCCAGCAAGAAATGTTTGGTTACGCGAACTAGCGCATATAGCTGCGTCAACCGATACAGCTGATAGTCGCATTCAGAGTTCTGGTTGTGGCAACTAGAATTTCTATAACGAGAAGTTCTGGTTAAATCATGAAGCTATCTTTTTCAGGGTGGGTCCTATTTCAAAAATCTGATTATAGCGGGCTCATCTAAGGACTATCACCCGTCGATAGCTACAAAAATCATAGAAATCGGCCCAGTAAAATGCTCAAAGGAACTGTGACAAAAAATGAAATTTAACATTGTTCACATGGGAGAATTTTCAGCTTTACCACATAATGTACAAAAACCTGGGTCATATTTCCAAAATCTGAATAAAGCGGGTACATCTAGAGACAATTACCTATCGAAAGCCGTAAAAATCATGAAAATCGTCGCGGCAGACCCAAGTAGCAGTGATTGCGATAAATTGCGATTTAAACGGAGAATGTATCGCGATTTTATCGACGTCGATTTATTGTAATATTATCGGATAAAAAATCGCGATAAATTGCGATAAAATCGCGATTTTATTGACGGCGATTCATCGCAATATTATAGGGAGAAAAATTGCTATAAATTGAGATAATATTTCGATTTTATCGAACGATATTTTATAGAGATAAAATTGCAAAAAATTGCAATTTTTCATCAACGCCCACTATCGCATGAATGATGCTTATGAAAGATGTTTCTATGCCGCCGCCACCCCCCCCCCCCCATTAAGATGAAAATGTGCCTACTTCTAAAATCGCCTCTGCATGGTCATAAAGGAAAGGGTATGGGGTGGGGTTGGGAGTGAGAAGAGGAGGAATGGGGTGACGCGGAGTTTGTTTCGAGGGGTTAAATTGCAATTAGTGGAGGTGTAAGAATGATTCGATACGTGGTTGGGCGTGGAGTTGGGATGGTAGGAGGTACGCCCACATTGAGAAAAAAACTCTCGGCGTTTTTACCAAGGTCCGTTGGTAACTTTACACCATCTCACTTTTTTTACCAATTATTGGTAATGTTACCAAGACAGACTGGTAAGCTTACCTAAAAACCGGTATTTTTACTGGTTTTTTCAGGTAAGAATACCACTTTTATCGGTAATCAACTCCCGGTAACTTTACCATTTTATCTCGGTAATTCTACTACCGTCGATAAAAAATATTGGCGTGTTTAACAAGGTCCATCCGTAACTTTGCCATCTCACTATTATTGATAATTTTACAGAGACAAAATGATGAGATTACCAATAGAGCCTTATTTTACCAACCGTATTTCAAGGTATGAAATAAAATACGGAGGAGGGAAAATAAAAAAAAAAATCCAATGAAAACTCGGTGTCAGTCAACTCAATGACAAAAGTTGTGAGGTTGCGAAGCGCCGATCCATGTATACGAGGCTTCAATTCGCACACGTTAGTCATATAGCGGCCATAGCCTAGTGGCAATGTGCAGGCCTACCACCGTTGCAACTCGGGTTCGAATCCCCGCGGAGGCTCCGGGGATTATACTCTCGTACTTGTTAAAGGACTTGACAGCTGAACCTGACGGAAATCGGCTGACAGCGCAAACTCCATTTTTTTGGCGATTTTATTGGCGATAAAATCGCTAGGATCATCAACATTTGAGCGATTATACTCGATCTTATCGCGATAAAATCGCAATAAAATCGCGAATGATCGAGGATAATCGCTCAGATGTTGATGATCCTAGCGATTTTATCACCGATAAAATCGTAAAAAAATCGCAATTTAATTTCGAAATATCGCGATTTTTCCGTTGAAAGATGCTATTTGGGGGACGCTGAATTTAAGCGATACCAGAAATGAAAATTTAGGAGGCTTGAGAGCTTAAAGTATCTATATAGAGGAAGAGAGATAGGGCTAGATTTTGGAACGGGCCTGTTGCATGCAAGAGATACAGCCGCGCGAATAGACATTTTAGAGGTTAAATGGCACGAAAATTACGATGGTCACATTAAAAAAGTCTGAAATACACTCCTTACTGCGCAATTTGCGTTGTTAGGAACGCGCTTTTTCAAATTTCCCGCGTCTGGGGGCAGTTTTCTAATCACCGGAAACGAGCAAACGGCGGGCTCGGTTATTTCCGGAAGATGTCGAGTCGTTGTTGTTGTTGTTATTTTTTCCTTCAGTTTGTTTACAAACCCAACGTGATCTCTTATAGTGGTCCATATACGCTTTATGCAGTAACCATATCGATCAACTTTTAAATATCCAACGCAATCCTTCTACATTTCATTTCACGATATCACGAGCTCCGATTTTTAGGCTATGTTGTCAGTTTTAGTTGACCGGAAATAGCCGCGAGTTGCCGTTAGAAAACTGCCCCCAGACGCGGGAAATTTGAAAAAGCGCGTTCCTGACAACGCAAATTGCGCAATAAGGAGTGTATTTCAGACTTTTTTAATGTGAGCATCGTAATTTTCGTGTCATTTAACCACTAAAAAGTCTACTCGCACGGCTGTATCTCTTGCATTATGGGGCGCTAAGTGCACTCTGTGGTGAGAGGTCCCTAAAGGTTCACCTCTCTAGTATTAAGATGACCATCGCATTTTCTTTACATTTTTTTTTGCGTAGTAAATTAAATCCGATTCCAGGGTATGGTAACAGAATTTAAGATGTTTGGGCGCATAACCGCGATCGATGGTACAGGCCTCTCGGCCCCTCCTCCTAAAGTGCATCCTCTCGATAATGGGGGATGATTTTAGAATTATGTTTCAAAAGAATGGAGGATACGAGAGGCCTCCCTTGATAAATTTTTTTGGAACTTTGTGCTCTTCTCAAACGGGCCCCCAACAGACTTAAATATGAGCGTAGGATAAAAAAAAAACGTGCTTCTATTTGGTAGATGATGCCTGTCTCGCCGGGAGCTGGTTCATACTCTGATGGAGGAGGCTGCAATAATGGAGTGCCCGGCTTTAATTTAGACCCCGCTGATCTCTGTATGACAAGCAATGCAGGTGGAAACTGGTCAGCTAACACTAATACAAATCAATCACCTATATTCCCGAGCATGAGTGTCAACGTATCTATGAACATGACTATGCACGGTTACCCTTCGGTCATGAGTGAGCACCAAATAACATATCCGCAGGTATGTGTATTAAGGTAATTTATACAAAAACATTTCCATCTCAAGGACGAGCTCCTTGAGAAAATGTACAAATATTATAACTAGGTATCTTTTTGATAAAATTTGGACTATAGTAAATATTTAGGAACAAGTCACATTTTCGGGAGGGGAGGGAAGGGGTAGAATTCGAAGTAGTGTTACGCATCCAGTTTGAGTAGCCGCACATTTTCTCTTGTTAAGATTCCAAGTTGAGAGAAAAATGTTATGAATGTGAAAATGAGCCCCTAGTAAAAGAGAGTCATAATGACCACCTCACTCAGGGTCGGATTTACCAATAGGCTACATAGGCCATAGCCTAGGGCGCAGCATTCTGAGGGGCGCATCATTTTTGAGAATTTATTCAAAAACGTGACTTATTAAAAAATGTCATTTGTGTTGTCATCAAAGGTCCTGACACCTAACATCCTCCCTCTGATCTGGAGGGGAGGGGCATCTGGGACCCCCCCCCCCTCCCCACAAGAGCGCTTACTTTCAGGGGCACCACCCTAAGTTTAGCCTAGGGCGCAAAAAATGTAAATCCGGCTCTGACCTCACTGAGACATCACGCCGCTTTACGTAATACATTCTGGGATGATACCACGATAATATATCTCCAACGTGATTTTGACGTCACTCTGATACATCACCGTGAAGTCAGTGCTTAGTGGATTGAAAACATAGTCCGAGGTTCATAACCAGATCCGGCACTCTGGTTGAGGCTACCAAAAATTAGAGTAATTTCAGAACCAGAATTCTTAGTGGCGTCAACTGGAAATTTCTGAGGGAGACACAGAGTTTCCGATAAGCCAAACGTCTTCTTTAGCACAACCGGAAATTTCGGTTACTCCAACCAATATATGTGGCATGTGGCTGTTGTGGCAACCTCAATCAGAGTTCGGTTTGTCTCGGCAGAGGTCGGGTTAGGCTTACTAGAACTTTTATGTTGGTTCAATGGATTCTCAGAGTGTACTAGGTATATAGGGGTAATCAAGTCACTAACTTGTCTCATATTATTCGGTCCAAGAATATAAAGCTGTCATGTGCTGCACCGGCTCACTCTACTGTCATTAAGCAAAAAAACGTCCGGAGTGTCCGTGGGGCTGTCGGTAAGTAGGGAAGACGGATTTTTGTGTATAAAGTCCGCGCATTTATACCGCGGCATGAATTTATTTCGGAAGAAATTTCACAAATTTAGTATTTTATCATTAAGTTACGGGTGCATATTTAGTTTCAGTTCAACATATTCACTTTTACTCGAGTTTCCGCGGACCTTACCCCTTCCCACCCAAAAAAGTGGACATGTAGAGTCCACGCCAAATAAGTTTACCCACCTCTAGACCGCGACAGAAGATCGTCTGACGTCACTACTTTTGCTTGTAAAGTAAATGAAGGAATCAAGGTGATGGATCTTCTGTCGCAGTCTACAAGTGTGTAAACTTATCTAGGGTGGATTATACCGAAGTAGGATGAATTCTACCGAAGTAGGATGGAAATGGAGGTTTGAGCACAGATACTGCCATATGGTGCAATAAATAATTTAATTTTCGGTGCAACTTATAGCAACATCGCATTGTATGCTGATGTCTAGCAACCTAACTTTAGTATGGTGGTGGTGTCAAGTGACCTAACCTACCTGGAGGCCATATACAAAAAGATCCAGAATCGGACCGTGTACTCCCGAGTGGACCCTTAGACAAAAGCAGAGCACCGAGTCTACCGATTCCAGAATTCGGGACTTGAAATATTTTCCAAGGTGCGCCTGGTGCGCGCGGCGCGGGCTCCGGAATTTTGGACTTGGAATATTTTCCGTGGTACCTGGGTGAGTTCAAATAAGCGTCTAATCTGGTGTCCCCAGCTGTTTTAATCGTCATAATCTAAGAAACATGGGCAGATCAAATTTTTTTCTCATTTTCCAGACTATTGTTGACTATTACATGCTGTTTCCAACTTTATTTGGACTGAAATAAAAATTTAGGAGAACTTTGAATGTGTAAATTGCCTACATTTGTCCCAAATTTGCGTGTCCCCCGTGCCTCGTTCTTGACTTTAAATCGATGTTGCAGCATAACTAGAGTGATTATTTAAGAAAACTTTATTGGAGATGATAGGTAATGCTTTTGAATTTGAGAAAAAAAAATGTCAATTCATTTTTTGCTCCATCAATAACTTTTTCACGCGCTAGAATCATTGTCCCGAGCAACAGTCAGCAACAGTCAGGAGAGACATGGCAACGATGTAATAAGCTCTATATGATTGCCGTAACGTTGAGGTTTTTCCAAAAACTACTTTTTTTGTTTTGATTGACATCGTAGATGGCAAAAATTCTGAAATTCGCAAATTTTTGTGCAAGATTACCGCCATTAATGATGCCAAACAGAATGCTTTACACGATAACTAACAGGGCGTCAAGCATACACACACACACTAATATCAGCTCGTAAAATACTTTCGGAGTGTGCATTAGGGAAAATTTTCTCTTATTCCGATCCTCTAGGACGTGCTACTAAATATTCCGTGAAAAAAAACACCGAAATTGTCTTTATTGTTAGAGATAAGCTTAAAAAACAGCTTATTCCATCCTGTCCCGTTCCATCTTGTCCCATTCCATCCTGTCCCATGTTTCCATCCTGTCCCATGTCCCAGTTCAGTGGGACAGATTGGAAAACTGTCACAACTGAGACTTGCTTATTTAAGCCCTGTAGGCGCTCTTTCCTGCCGATTTAAGTGAAACTCGGTAACCAGGGGTATTTTTCAATGGGGAACTCGAATTTTTAGTCGAATTTTGAAAATTCGAAAATCCAAGATGGCGGACATTGCCTAAAATGCTATCGCAGCGTCTAATCAACTGAGACTTGTTTGTTTAAGCCCTGTAGGCGCTCTTTTCGACCGATTTAAGTGAAACTTGGTACACGGAGGTATTTGTCAATGGGAAACTTGAATTTTTAGTAGAATTTTCGAAATTCGAAAATCCAAGATGGCGGACATGACCTAAAATGCTATCTCAGCGCCTAATCAATCGATTTACGCGGAACTTGGTACTCGGGGATATTTTTGAATGGGAAACTCGAATTTTTAGTCAAATTTTCAAAATTTGAAAATCCAAGATGGCGGACGTTGCCTAAAATGCTATCTCAGTAACTAATTAATTGATTTTAATGAAACTGGACCGGAAAACCTTGGCATTAGGAAAAGAAAGATTTTAATAGGGGTGCAATACATGGTTTCTTATGTATCTTAGGCTACGAAATCGAAAAATTCCTAGGTTTTTTCCATCGTGCACAGATTCTCCCGGAAGATTGACTCTGCTGGAAAAGCTAGATTTTTAAGGACAATTCCGATTTCTCCGGAAAAATGTCGAACTTTCCCGGGATAAGTCGCACTGATACAGGTAAATGGAGGTGATCTTCGGAATCAGCGCCAAAAATCTACTCCAAAACCGTTGGCAAATCTTCGGAAAATCAAAAAAAAAAAAACGTTGACCAGTGTAATTGATATGTTAATGCAATTCCTCAAACTTTTCCTGGCTTTACCTCCACTTCAGCGGGTACACGCCCACTTGAAGTTTTAAAATTCGATGTTTTTGATCAATTTTGTATTGCAGTATTCCAAGAAATAAAAGCTTCTTCTCGTGTTAAAGGAAAACAGTAGGATAAACAGACGGAACTGTCTAAAAAATAAGCAGAATAAGCTCCAGATATCTTTCATGACGGATGAATTCTTTTGGTTCTGTAAGATATGAAAGGGTTACATGTTTTCAATTATGCTTTAATTTAGTGCTCGACGATGCTTTTATGACAATTGCGTTCAAATTTCAATTAAAAGTATTATATGTCACCTCTGAGATGGAAATTTGGGAAATCAGGCAAAATTAGAGCAAATTTTGGGAAGTGATACACGTGACGGTGGAAATTCGGGTTTAAGCATAACTATTAAGCTCGACGAGCTATATTTCCTAAATCTACACCTAATGAGAGTCAAAATAAAGTTTGGTTTGCCCAAAAATTCACAAAAAAATTTTGGGAGGAAATTGAACCTGAAATTTGACCCTTATTTGGATTCACCCACCTATGCGGGCTCGGACTTGAATTTCAAGGATACCTACACGTAATGCCTTCGAACCCGGGTGATACCTCTTTGATCGAAGGGCGTAAAGAGGGTCTTATCTATCTTCCTATCTTCATGTCCATGTGGATCCGAGGAAAAATCTTGATCCAAATTTACCTTCCAGAAATCTTATATTGGTGCCCTCCTGTACACAAGTAGCACAACTTGCCTTGAAATAACGTACAGCGTCAACTGCCGCAATAGATTTACTACTTGTGCTGATGAAACACACTATAAGTACGCGCTGAGAGTTCTAAAGTATTAGCCTTTATATTATGTCTCGAAAAAACTAAATGTCAATGAAAAAAAGGTATTAGACTCATTTGTTGATTCGGACAGGGCATCGATCATATTGACCACAAATGTAATTCTGGGTATGTTATTCGATTTTAAGGAAACCCTTCTTATTTATTGGAAAACCCGCAAACAAAACTTTGTCACAAAATCTTCAACTCATACCGAATATGTTGCTTTATATGAGGCTACTTCTGAGATTATGATTGTAGTAAATCTCTTAGAAACATTAAGCGTTAATGTTAAGGATCCAATCCTGTGTGGATATAACTCAGGAGCTCTCACAAGAGCAAGACTTGGAAACTTGACCACCTAAAAATTCGAAATACATTCAAGTGAACTGTCACTTCGCAAATAAAATTATAAGAAAGGCATCATTAATACCTATTGTTAAAATTTCTTCTGATGATAATATAGGTAGTATATTCACGAAAGCTTTAAAATGATTCGACGGACGCCATATTTTGTGTCAGAACGGCATGCGATAGATCGCATCAATTGGTTCCATTTTTTCAGCTACTCGTCATTTTTCTCGAATTTTGAGATCGCAATTCTATAGTCAGGAGTCTAAAGCACTCACTTACCAATTTTAACAAAAAAATTCAACGTAATAAAGGCGTGGTTTTTTTAGAGAGAAAATATCGCATTCCAGTGCAGTTTCGATATCAGTATCGAATGCTATGTTTTCTCTTTAAGAAAATCACGCCTTTATTACGTTGAATTTTTTTGTTAAAATAGGTAAGTGAGTGCTTTAGTCTCCTGAATACAGAATTGCGATCTCAAAATTTGAGAAAAATGACGAGTAGCTGAAAAAATGGAACCAATTGATGCGATATATCGCATGCCGTTTTGACACGAAATATGGCGTCCATTGAATCACCTTAATAGAAGATAAATTCTTCACAATTAAGAAAATATTACGAATCAAAGAGCAAAATACATTTCGGTAAGCAGGTTACAAATCAAAGAGCAATAAGGTGTGTTTTTTCCCCTCAAAAACAAGGAGGCGTATACTGAGTATTATACTGGGTTTCCCAAAAGTCCGTACCCCATTGGTAACTTTTGAACGGTTAGAGATAGAACAACGAAACTTTGGGAATGTTTCTATCTCAAAGGAGACCATCTTCCAGGGGGTTCAAAACTTTTTTGTCTCTCGGGGGGGGGGGGGGGGAGCGAGGGCCTCCAACTTTTTTTTCAAATGGTAACCCCTATCTTGTGATAGTTATTAGAAAGAACATAAAAGACTAAGCATTTTGGCGCAAACCGCAGATCAATATCTCAATTTTTGTTCGAGTTATGATGGGTGAAAGGTCAAATTTGACCTATTTTCAAGAGATGATAACTCCGGTTCAAATTATCGAAGAGAAAAAAATAAGACGGGAAAATTTACCAAATTTTAAGCACTTTTAAGTAAAAATCACAAAAATCACTTAAATTTTAATTTTAAGGGGGGGGGGGGGCTCCGGACCCCCAAATACGTCAGCTCATAGTTCATACGATTTTTCCGCGAAATGAGCCAATTTCCCCTTAATTTCCCTCAAAATTATCTCGGTAAGTTCAAAATCATATTGCGTTTACAAGTCCTCAAATTTTGGGCAAAGTTCAAAAAACGAAATTTAAGGTGATGAAATTTAACCGATTAAATTTCGTTTTTTTTAAACTTGGGGACTTGTAAACGTAATGTTGAACTGACTTTGAACTTACCGAGATAATTTTAAGGGAAAGTAAGGGGAAATTGGCTCATTTCGCGGAAAAATCGTATGACCTTTGAACTGACGTATTTGAGGGTCCGAACTCCCCCCCCCCTTCAAATTTAAGTGATTTTTACTTAAAAGTGCTTAAACTTTGGTAGATTTTCCCGTCTTATTTTTTTCTCTTCGGTAATTTGAACCGGACCTATGATTTTTTTAAGAAAGTTCAAATTTGACCTTTGACCTATGACTCGGTCAAAAATTAAGATACCTATCGATCTGCGGATTGCACCAAAATTCTTAGTTTTTTATGTACTTTCTAATGATGTATCACAAAAAAGCGGTTACCATTTGGAAAAAAATTTGGGGGCGAGGCTCCCCCCCCCCCCCCCGAGGGACTGACAAAAGTTTTGAGCCCTCTGGAAGATGGTCCCCTTTAAGATAGAAATAGTCCTAAATAGACCGTGGGCCAGCAAGGGGTAACCCTCCCCCCCGTGGGAATTTTGAAGATGGTGATTTTTTGAAGCTCTCGACTAGTAGAATAAGATTTTTCTTGTTTACGCGAATTCTATCGTGGGAGTAAGCCCCCCCTAAACCCCCCAAAATTGCTCAGAATTCCGAACTTTTCCGCGAATTTTCCCATTTTTTTCGAAAAGGCTTGATTTTAGGGCAAAACTTCACATAACCATTCTGAAAGCTCGTGAAATTTTGGTCTAGCAAAGTTATAAGTGATTTTGGCCATTACTCGCGGTCCCCCAAAATTGGGGAACTTAAAATGTCAAAATATCTTAAATTTCCGCGAAAATGACCGTTTCACCGAGATTTCTCGCCAATAACGCGGAGAAGGTTGGTAATATCGTAAAATTGTTTATCCCTAAAATGATAGAGCATTAATTTTTTATTCAAGGGGCGGCCTAACCCCTCGTGGGGGGAGGGAGGGGGCCCCCAGCAGTACCCACCCTATGAAGACCGTCAAGATTGGCCGCTTCCTTAAAGTAGCGTTATGCGCAAAGATGAGCGGCAAAATGAAAACAAGTGGCGTTTGTTCTGAGAGAACATCAGTGTGACTTTTTGTGGGAGGTGACAGGGGGAAGGGAGGTACATCCTCCTCCCTCCCCCTCCCCCCAAAAAATAATCACGAAAAACGATAATTAAACGCGAAAATTCCTCTTTGTAAGACGACTTTCAGGGCTTGTCATTACACGTTTACACTAACATAATTTAACGAAATTCTCCTACTGCAGCTAGGTTTCCCCGTCCCTCCTATTATTCAGCAAGTGACGTTTTTAAATTACCCCTCCCCCACCCTCTTTTAATGTTGGCTGGGGAGGCTAAGATGTCTAACGCCCCCCCCCCTCCCCTCATTAAATTATATTAGTTTGACCGTGACAATGACACGCCCTGAAAGTCGCCCTTTAGAATATGGCATTTTCGCGTTTATTTAAATTTTTTCGTGATTATTTATGTGGGGGAGGGGAGGGGTGGAAGAGGAGGGGGGAGGATAAACCCTTCTCCCCTCCCCCCCTCGTTAAATTATGTTAGTGTAAACGTGTAATGACAAGCCCTGAAAGTCGTCTTACAAAGAGGAATTTTCGCGTTTTATTATCGTTTTTCGTGATTATTTTTTGGGGGGAGGGGGAGGGGGAGGGGGAGGGAGGAGGATGTACCTCCCTCCCCCCTGTCACCTCCCACAAAAAGTCACACTGATGTTCTCTCAGAACAAACGCCACTTGTTTTCATTTTGCCGCTCTCTTTGCGCATAACGCTACTTTAAGGAAGCGGCCAATCTTGACGGTTTTTATAGGGTGGGTACTGCTGGGGGCCCCCCTCCCCCCCACGAGGGGTTAGGCCGCCCCTCGAATAAAAAAATTAATGCTCTATCATTTTAGGGATAAACAATTTTACGATATTACCAACCTTCTCCGCGTTATTGGCGAGAAATCGCGGCGAAACGGTCATTTTCGCGGAAATTTGAGATATTTTGACATTTTAAGCTCCCCCATTTTGGGGGACCGCGAGTAATGGCCAAAATCACTTATAACTTCTCTAGACCAAAAGAACTGTATGCAAAAACGACATTTTTCGCCCCCCCCCCACTAAAAATTATTCAAACTTCGTCTATCAGTTACTAATACTGGAGCGCTTCTTTCCCCAAATTTTCAGACCCCCAAAAAATTTTGGGGGGCGCTAGGGGGGGGTGGAAGTCAAAACCTGTAACCATGAATATCTTTCGAACGAAACAAGATATTGAGGCCCGGTTTGAACAAAAAATCGTCTAAAATTGCATACTTTAAGATTCTAGAGGTCAAAATCCCAAAATTAAATTTTTAACTTAACTTATGTGCTTTTTTTCAGTTTCTGAGGAAAAACAATTTCTTTTAAACAGATTAAACTGAAATTTCACATTTTTTGATTTGAACCAAAACCAGTTTTTTAAATTGTTCGTCTTTTTCCGCATCCAACGAGTGGTCGTATAAGCTGGGGAACCGAATGGTTTCGGAGTTTTGATCAATTGAAGTTTCCGCTCAACGCGCGCAGACCGATTTTTGCGCGCAAAAAAGTCGGATTTGACTGTTATTAGATCAGATTGAATGTTCAAACTGAGCAAAATGCATTATTAGGGACTCTTGAGGGTCGCTGAGTCCAGTTACAGATACTTCCAAAAAATTCACGTTTTAAAATTACAGCTCCGTAGCGCTATTTTAGAGGCCCACTGAGCGCCGACCGGCCGCTCAGTGGTCCTGTACAGAGCTGTAATTTTAAAAACGTGAATTTTTTGGAAGTATCTGTAATTTCTGGACTCAGCGACCCTCAAGAGTCCCTAATAATGCATTTTGCTCAGTTTGAACATTAAATGTGATCTAATAACAGTCAAATCCGACTTTTTTGCGCGCAAAAATCGGTCGGCGCGCGTTGAGCGGAAACTTCAATCGATCATAACCCCGAAACCGTTCGGTTCCCCAGCTTATACGACCACTCGTTGGATGCGGAAAAAGACGAACAATTTAAAAAACTGGTTTTGGTTCAAATCAAAAAATGTGAAATTTCAGTTTAATCTGTTTAAAAGAAATTGTTTTTCCTCAGAAACTGAAAAAAAGCACATAAGTTAAGTTAAAAATTTAATTTTGGGATTTTGACCTCTAGAATCTTAAAGTATGCAATTTTAGACGATTTTTTGTTCAAACCGGGCCTCAATATCTTGTTTCGTTCGAAAGATATTGATGGTTACAGGTTTTGACTTCCACCCCCCCTAGCGCCCCCCAAAATTTTTTGGGGGTCTGAAAATTTGGGGAAAGAAGCGCTCCAGTATTAGTAACTGATAGACGAAGTTTGAATAAGTTTTAGTGGGGGGGGGGGGGCGAAAAATGTCGTTTTTGCTTACGGCTCTTTCACGAGCTTTCAGAATGGTAACGTGGAGTTTTGCCCTAAAATCAAGCCTTTTCGAGAAAAATGGGCAAATTCGCGGAAAAGTTCGGAAATCTGAGCAATTTTGGGGGGTTTAGGGGGGGGGCTTCCTACCACGATAGAATTCGCGTAAACAAGAAAAATCTTATTCTACTAGTTGAGAGCTTCAAAAAAAATCACCATCTTCAAAATTCCCACGGGGGGGGGGGGGGGGGTTACCCTTTGCTGGCCCACGGTCTAAAAGTTTCGTTTTTCTATCTCTAACCGTTCAAAAGTTGCCAATGGACTGTTGGGACAATTCGGACACCCTGTTTATCGTTAGTAGTGGTCGAATTGTAAGAGGAGCTTTTCTTCAACAAAAAAACAAGAATCTCTGCATATGTGCTTTTTTCTACAATCTTCTTTTCTTTTGAAAATTCAAAAAAAGTAAGGAGTCGTTTAGACTGAGGGACTAAGATGTTGGTGTGTATATGCGTAAAACACGGCCTATATGTACCTATCTTGTGTAAAGCCTGTAACTTAGAAGAATAAAGCTTGTCGTCAGTGAAATATCAAACAAAGTTGGTTACCTAGTTTATTGTGTCTTCCCATTTATTTTAACACAGATGTAGCCTTTGATACCTACCTACTCAAAACATTAAGATCGAAGACTCCGATGACATTCTGAGGGGTAAGAAAAAGCGAAGAATATAGGTACGCTCGAGAAATAGTTTGGTGAAATGCGAGAATGAGTGAGATATGAATGAGGAGACGGATGGCTATTCGAAGAAAGTCAGAGAGGGGGGGGGGGAGGGAGGAAAGAGGTAGGCGGGAAGGAAAGAGAATTAGCCAAACGTGCATTGTGGGGTACAGAAAAGTAGAGGGGGTGAACTGTGCTCAGGAATGGGATACATGAGATCATAATGGCGGGTAATCGATAGAAAGGAGGAGGAAAACGTGAAGTCAAAACCAACCAATCAGTTCACGTTTTCGCAACATTGCATCACCCACCCCACAGAATGTCGCCATGACAACTGAAACGGCTGCAGAAACGAAGCAATTATAGAGAAGCGTTCGACCGGATGGTTCGATTTCTTAGATTCAATACCGTCTCCGTATTTTATGAGCTAACCTTACACTATTTTGGTAAAAAATTTCAAAGCCTTTCCTCCCCCCCCCCCACCCTTTACGCAAACTCAATATTAAGAGACTCATCTGTTACATAAGTCTCTCCCTATTCTCCAGTCTTCTCTGCCTTCGCTAACAACGATAAAACCGGATCGAGAACGTTCCGATAAGTTTCTGTTGGACAGTTCAGAAGATATGTACAAAGTTCTTAAAAATGATTTTATGGAGGAACTGGAAAATTCTGTAATACTGTGGATGGAAACTTTCTAAATTAGCAAATTTCATTTTTTTGTGTTTGGAAGCGCTTCTTTTTCACTTTCAAAGGTGGGCGGGGATGATTTATCGTAACAGACTGCTAAAGTGACGACATTATCATACCAGGGCCCCTGGGTCAAAAGGTATCCAACTCCATTTCAGTCATTCTGAGATCTCGGGAGTAAACCGTGCATCGGCCCTATTGGTTTCAATGTAAATCGCAATTTTTGAAATTTCATAACTCCTTCCCGACACAAGATAGGGCTAAGTACCTACCGAATAATTTACACAGAGCCCAAGTAGCATTTTTCAACGGAAAAATCGCGATTTGTTGCGATTTTGTAGGCGATAAATCGCTAAGATCATCAACATCTGAGCGATTATCCTCGATATTGTTGCAATAAAATCGCGATTCCATAGCCCGGCAATTTATTGCGATATTATCGTAACAAAAACCGCGATACATGGCGATTTAATCTCGATTTTATCGACGAAAATTGATCGCGATTTTATTGAACAAAAAATTGCGATGCACAGCGATTTAATCGCCGTAAATCGCAGTTTTTTATTCGATAATATTGCGATAATCAACCGATAAAATCGTTATTTATCGCGATCACTGTTCCTTGGGCAGTTGGAGATTTCCAACAGGACACCTACCCGATTTTTTAAAAAATGCGAGTCAGGTATGTATATTTTGGCTCTGGGGTACGGATACATTGATCCTGAAATATTTTATGGCAAACTAGAATCCCATAGGTGATAATGCATCTTTGCCCGTGCATGCGACTTATTTAATTGACTAAAGCATGGTTTTTAGTGAGCGGGAAGTTCGAACGGACGTACCTACACGAAGAAACGCAATTTAAGTACCTATTTCTGGCTATGAGTTGAATTTGGAAAGCTTTATTGCGCCCATCATTGTCGCGGGGTCATAACGAGGGGTTGCGCGCCCCCGCTCATGCGACTCGCGCGCCCATGGTGTTTGCTCCTATATCTACTAAACGGTTGATTTTCAGGTAAAGTGGATGAAATTTCGGACCTACGGAACATAATTCGACATTTTCAGTCGGAAATGACTCTTTAAAAATATGAAATGACCTTTTTCCGACATGCGCCCTTTTCGCCCCTTGGGCGGCGGGTAAAATTTTTCTTTAATTTTTTTTTCCAAAAAAGCAGGTGTGTTTTTACATCACACAGAAACCTTTGAGAGGTTGACCAACTTGAAATTCACAAATTTAAACACACCTCCACATTTCGACACCTCTCTTGACGTTTTGTGCCGTTTTACCAACGTTTCAATTTCAGCTTCCATTGGCCGCCATCTTGTTTTTGGGAGCCTTGGCATCAAAATCGGAGAGTCTTGCAAAGATTTTCTCATTCTAGGGACCAAAACGAAGAGAGTAAACTTGCATCACAAACGTGCAAACGGGACGTAATTTTCGAACACATGCTCCCCTGACTATGCGATAAGTCGCCTTTTCCCGTCATTTTTGAGCAATTCCGCCCGGTTTTCATTTCCGTTTAGATACTTGCCCTATCGATGCACGTTAGTAAGTGTTTATTACTCGTAAGTGTACACCTTAAGGTTGAAATGGAGAGAGAAAATTGGAAATTGCAGTTACAATCCATGGAATGCATCGGTTACCGCGTGAAAAATCGCCTTTTTGCGTAAACGAGGATTTTTGGTCGGTTTCCGGTTTCCCTCAGGCCGTTAATCGATCGGTGAATGTATGAAAAGCGTTGAAAGTTTGATGTTATACATCTAAGAGGGTAAACTGGGGAAAATATCGATAATTAAAGCGTCCATTATCGAAATATTTGGATTAACATGTAAAAAATCGTCTTTTTTTACCAATTTTTTACCTTTTTTGGCCTATTTGAATTTTTTTAGGCCCTTAACCGTCCGATAGCAATTGAAAAAAGTATATTTACCAAAAGTATATATCTGAAGCTTGAAGTATAAAAAAAATCGAAAATCGGAGCGACTGTTTTTTAGATAATTCAGTTTGAACATTGAATGGCGAAAAAATAGTAAATTTTGAAAAACCCTAAGTTACGGTCATTTAAATAACTTTTAGCTCAATTTCGATGGCATATTCAGAGTCTACATGAAATATTGGCCTAGAAACATTCTTTCAAAGTATGATGGATTGATACAGAGTCTCGCTACGGAGAGTCGAAGAGAAGGAAGTCGAGAAAATGAGAATCGCTAAAACGGGCTTTTTTGAATATCGCTAAAATTCACCCCATGTTTGGGGGTCGATATCTCGCGAACGGGGCGTCGGATAGGAAAACCCTTCAATTCAGTTTCTTAGAATGATGTGAAGGCCTCGTATACCAATTTTCAGCCAGATCGGAGGGGGTCGTGTTCCGAGCCGGGTACACTTGACGTGGAATGACGCAGGCGTCTTTAAGTTGAATTTTTTAGGGTTTTCAGTGATCAAGAAACTCCGGAAAAATTCCTGTGACATCAGGAGCCTTAGTTCTTTCGATTAAGACAATAAAAAAAAACGGCACAGCAGGCCCGTTGCTTTGTCTCATTAATGTGCATGGCTATATTAGGTAAGTAGTATGCAGCATACATTTTGATTCATCGTAAATTGTGTTTTAATGGCGGTTTGAAGAACAACAGACCACTAGACAGGGCACGAACCTTAGCAGCACAGTATTCGTTTTCTCAGTGACATTCCACGTTAAACATGATGGGCGCAATAAAGCTTTCCAAATTCAACTCATGGCCAGAAATAGGTACTTAAATTGCGTTTCTTCGTGTAGGTACGTCCGTTCGAACTTCCCTGTCAGGGTGTCCCTTATTTTTTAAATTTGTGAATTTCAAGTTGGTCAACCTCTCAAAGGTTTCTATGTGATGTAAAAACACACCTGCTTTTTTGGAAAAAAAAATTAAAGAAAAATTTTACCCGCCGCCCAAGGGGCGAAAAGGGCGCATGTCGGAAAAAGGTCATTTCATATTTTTAAAGAGTCATTTCCGACTGAAAATGTCGAATTATGTTCCGTAGGTCCGAAATTTCATCCACTTTACCTGAAAATCAACCGTTTAGTAGATATAGGAGCAAACACCATGGGCGCGCGAGTCGCATGAGCGGGGGCGCGCAACCCCTCGTTATGACCCCGCGACAATGATGGGCGCAATAAAGCTTTCCAAATTCAACTCATAGCCAGAAATAGGTACTTAAATTGCGTTTCTTCGTGTAGGTACGTCCGTTCGAACTTCCCGCTCACTAAAAACCATGCTTTAGTCAATTAAATAAGTCGCATGCACGGGCAAAGATGCATTATCACCTATGGGATTCTAGTTTGCCATAAAATATTTCAGGATCAATGTATCCGTACCCCAGAGCCAAAATATACATACCTGACTCGCATTTTTTAAAAAATCGGGTAGGTGTCCTGTTGGAAATCTCCAACTGCCCAAGGAACAGTGATCGCGATAAATAACGATTTTATCGGTTGATTATCGCAATATTATCGAATAAAAAACTGCGATTTACGGCGATTAAATCGCTGTGCATCGCAATTTTTTGTTCAATAAAATCGCGATCAATTTTCGTCGATAAAATCGAGATTAAATCGCCATGTATCGCGGTTTTTGTTACGATAATATCGCAATAAATTGCCGGGCTATGGAATCGCGATTTTATTGCAACAATATCGAGGATAATCGCTCAGATGTTGATGATCTTAGCGATTTATCGCCTACAAAATCGCAACAAATCGCGATTTTTCCGTTGAAAAATGCTACTTGGGCTCTGTGTAAATTATTCGGTAGGTACTTAGCCCTATCTTGTGTCGGTAATGAGTTACGAAATTTCTAAAATCGGTCGAGTTCCGAGCCTGCTACACTTGACAAGGAATGACTCGCCTATGAATTCGGATTTTCAAAACGGTCAGTTTTACGCGGGGACGGATCCGGTACACTTGTTACGTCACATCTCATGACAAACCTGGTCTTTTCATCACTTACAGTGTATTCCCATTAGGAATTGGCAGCCGATTTTCAAATGCAAATATTGAGTCAATCGATGATTTTCTGACCAGAGTAGAATTTAGAAATGGATTCCTTGAACGTTCAAGCGGTCAAATCCTCCATTCTATACGTAAGAACCGACGGGATAAACCCTATTTTGAACGAAAACTGTAGTCAATTCGGGCATGGACCAATAGAATAAATAAGGACTCCCAACTCCCTATGCTACCCTGTGTTAAAAACCGTTAACGCGCGCTCGCAGCGAACCTGGCAGAGGGTGCGGTGAACTAACGCCGCAGCGGTCCACGATCGTACCTCTATAGTATGTTATTCCATGCAATGTTCTTTGTTTATCTATGATTTATTTATTTGTGTAGATACTTTAATACATTTTACTTTCGCTAACTAATGAAATTGTATAGATACATACCTTCGGCAGAGGTCAATGCGAAAGACTTTGATGTGAAGTATCTTATCAGAACACGAGCAAAGATGATTCAGTCAACTTCTGACGCAGAATCAAAGAGACTTGCTAATAATCAAATTAAAGGTAATGCTTGAAGTCAAGTATCTTTGATTTTGTGACACTCAGTTGATTTTTATCAGTACAACACTATTTCTCACTAAAAAGATTTCACTTAACAGAGCGGCGCCTTCGGCTAAAAGTACAATCCTGATTCCTGCTGCACACTACATACACACTTCCTTTGGCTTTCTCAACAGCAGTTGCTGCTGAGTAAAACGGTTAGAAATAACACTTCACATTAATACCAGTTTATGTACACGAAGACTGACGAAGATTGAAATGAAAATGGGAAACTTTTCACACTACACTCTTCAAAACTGCAGGGCGACCACGAGGATACGAGGATCTAGAAACTTCTATGAGCACTACTGAGTGATAAGCCTAAATAGGTGGTGCATGGAAATATAAACAGGAAGACCCAATCATCGGTTTAGTTCACTACACCCTCTGCCAGGGAGCGCTGATGTCAGCGCTAACCGGAGTTGGGGGTCCTTATTTATTCTCTTGGTCCATGATTCGGGATTGTTTACATCTGCCGTAGTGATAAAAGACATGGACGTTAGCTCAATATTTAGCCATTTTCATGAGTTGTTACTTTTTTGTCACTATTTGAAGGTAAGTTTTCTTTTGTAAATCAATTTTTTAGTGCTTTAGGATCATGTTAGAAGCTGTAACGGTATACATTGTTACATATCGACGGTGAAACTACCAAACCACGTATCTCGTTTGCGGTGTTTAAAAATCTACGCTCGCATTTTATTTTTTTGAAGTAGACCAAATCAATATCATTCCTTGAAATTTTCACAGAATTTTCTCCGCACGAAGAGGAAAAATCACAGAAATTTTCAAGACTGGACGTTAAGTAGTTTTTCATTTAAAAAATAAAGTATGACAGGAAGTCTGCGACGTCGCAAACCGAGATACGTGGTTTGGTAGTTTCACCGTCGATATTAATTCAGAACACACTCTGGCAGTCGAACGCTTAAACCTGCTGTATAGAGCGAGTCAGTTGTTATTTCTTGATTTTTCACCCTTCAATGTTTCACTGAAGACACAAAAATGTTAGTATCAATCATTGATGATAAAAAAAAAACCTTATCATGACAATACTGATGACATGAGGAGACCGGTGTGCTCAAAATGGAGGCAAGGAAAGTAGACGTAAGATCCTTCTTCGATTACCAGACTTATCAATAGGATACTTAGGTGGGGTAGGGTGTCTCTTATTTTTGAAAGTTAAGAAAAGTTAAGGGGCGATTCGCTTAAGACGTGCTACTATATGAGAAAATCAAGATCTTCTGATAAAAAAAATAGAAAAAAAATTTAGGGGTCTCTAGAGCGCCCTAAATGGAGCAGGTCTAAAGCTTGGTTATTCGGAAAAAGTAGAGTCATTTCCCGAAGGTAATCAACGGTTTACCTACGGCCCTTATAGTAACAATTTAGTCCGTTTTGCCGTATGCTCAGTCATTTAGCCGGCAAAAGGCATTTCAAGTGCTCGCCGCGACGACCTCGACGGCGCGAAAAGCTCCCCCAGGCGCGCGTTGGATTAGCGGCCACGCGGAGTAGGATGCGCTTATCCGTCGCGCGCCACCAACACGGAACAGGGCACATGAGGGAATAGGGGCTGCAACGAAGGAATGGAATCAAGATCTTTTGATTCAACAAATCTAATAATAAGTGAAGAACACTAAAAATGACAGAAAATCACTAAAAGTAAACAAAAAAAAAAACAATAACAACAACACTGAAGTAAAAGACTTAAAACTGACATTAACCTGACAAACTCTCCAATTCTGTAACAGATAATTTTCTTTTATTCTTATCAACTTTTTGGTTGAAGTCTGCAGAAGCTTGTACCACGTTTTGAAATGACTCCTCCGTGGTAACTTTTCTATTGTACTTACGTTTGCATCAATGCTACCGCTCTTTCAGCATGATCATTAACAACAACAAGGAAAGAAACGATTTTACGAGCATTAATGTAATCTGAATTTTGTAACCACTCCGAGGGATCCATGTCTAAAAATTCGGTGGGAATATCTAGCATTTTGATAAATACTAAACTGTTAGTTGTGAACATGTCGATCACTTAAATCTGTTACTTCATTAACTGGTACATCACAATTTCTGCGGAGGATCAGGAACACCTTGCTCTTTATGTTGTGGACGAAGAGTTTTCTCTCTGCCACAGATATTCTTTCGTCAAAAATACAGAACGGTACCGCAACCGTTTCACTTAAGTAATTTAAATACCTGGGATTTCCGCAATGCAGCAGTTGCACTTGGCTCATCAAATTTCTTAAGCTTTTTTAAGTCGTCGATTAATTCAATATCATTTTTGGGCGCCCCATCAATGGCGTGTGGAGCTCCAAACCCGCATATCATGTAAACCTGCAACAGAATGAAAATATTTTCATACGTTAGGGTTTTACTTTTATTGAGGAAGGGAGAGGGTTAAAGTCAAGCTTGGTGTGACATACCCTGGTAAAAATTGCAAGTGTTAGGTCAGTGAATTTTCCACTGAGGTCAGTGCAATTTGCTCTGAGGTCAGTTCAGTTTTCTCTGACGTAAGTGTTAAAGCACTTACCCAAGAAGTCAGCACTGAGGTAAGAGGCACTGACGTCGGGAGAAACACTTACCTAAGTGCAGAGATATCTCTGAGGTAAGCGGGACTGAGGTCAGGACTTGGTTCAGAGGGTAAGTCTAGCTCTGACATCAGTCTTAATCGAACCGCACTCACTCCCAAAAAGTAGAGATGGCTCCCCCTTCCCCCATCCTAATTCCTTTTCGTGGGGGAATATTTCCTCGGGATACAGGGACCACTAACTTTATCTTTCAGAGAGGCATATTTTGTAGGAGGTGGGATTTTCTAAGAGGGAAGGAAAACTAGTTTAGGTAGGTAATACACATGGTTTAGGTACACTTTTGAATAATTTGTTTTACCCTCTTCGTTTAAGATAGCACTTAAATAATTAAAACACACAAAAAAATGAGATTGGTAAAAATATTATCACCGCTATAATATGTATTTAGATGCATTTATTTAAGCAGAAAATGTCACAACTAATTGACTATTGTGGACTTTTAAGTGCCAAAGACCAATAATCAGGGTTCCCAGCACACTAAACTTCTAACTTAAGTCAATTATAGCATAACTTAAGCATTACTTAATTACATTTTTGCCGCTAACTGTTATGACATCACTTTTAACGACTTAAACATGGTTATATAAATTCAAATGAAATTCTCTGAAACCCTCATGAGAAGGACATTCTTTTCTGGCCAATGAGAATTACAAATAATGCCCCCCTTAAAAATTAAGGGAACTTTTTGGCGCCTGACTCTATCCCAGATCAGCCTCGCGGCTTAATTTTTTTTCATTTTTTAAAAATGTATCATGCTTAATCTCACTAAAAGTGGCCAAACAGTGTCCTGGTATACAATACTACTTTATAAGTAGTAATACAGAAAGTTCTAAGCATTTATCTACAAGGAAACAATTTTTTTTTACCGTTATTCAATTCTCAGATTTGAGGGTTTTTTTGCCGCTAACTGTTATTATTTTTTTAACTTCAGAGTTTTTTTTTAAAAAAATGTTTTAAATTTGGTTTTAATTTTTTTCAGTTTTAACTCTTTTTAAAATGTTTCAGTCTTAATTTTTTTTGAAAAGTTCCTACTTTATTTTTAATTCTTTTCCAACTTTTTTACTCCTTTACTTTCAATTTTTGTATCTGCTAATTTATATTTGGACTGAGTTAAGCAGAAAGGAACCAACCCACATTTTGGAGAAAATTGAGTTATAAGTGGTTTTGAACTCGACCACTACTCTACTATCTATTGCCGAAAATCCAAAGTTTTTGTTGGAACAAATTTTGCAGAAATTGAACTCGAAGTTTATTTTCTACATTGAGTCTTATGCAGGAGCCAAACTTTAAACCTCTTCTTCTCGGTTCGATCCCGACGTGGCTTGGTTCCTTTCTGTTTAACTCCGTCCATTTTTTGTATCATTTCAACTTTAATTATTTTTTTACATCCTTAGCTATAATTTTGAATTTTAATGCGTTCCATTTTTTTCTTTTTCAAAGAAACATAACTTATAAAACTTCATTTCCATGTTGATTGATTAAAATAGAATAATAAAAAAATTAAGTATCGGATTCAAAATCAAAAACAAAATCATCATTTGCTGGCAAAATTACTCCAATGGGGGCCCTGAAATGGCATAATTACGCCCCTAACACTTACACGCGCAGGTAGTTAGTGCTTAGATTGGAGACCGCAAGGGAACGAGCGTTGTCCTCTAAAGATTGTGATAACTAGCGGAAAGCCCGTGACTGAAGTCACGGGTCTAGATGCTTCACCAAAAATTTAGTTACGGGGAGCATTAGGCCGATATTGTTTCGGGGATGATGCCACTATTCGACCACATGGGAGCTTATTTTGCCTGAGTGAGCGTGCCATTTCACGACGATACCGCTATTCGACCACGCGGAAGCTCCTGTTGCCTACACTGAAATTGAGGGCGAAATGAAATGACGTTAATTTATCCTCTCCAGTTTGGTGAAATGCTATTTTTTAAAAACGTTCCAAGTAATCGTGCAATTTCACT
The DNA here is from genome assembly GCF_918797505.1 of Bemisia tabaci. Classification (NCBI taxonomy): domain Eukaryota; kingdom Metazoa; phylum Arthropoda; class Insecta; order Hemiptera; family Aleyrodidae; genus Bemisia; species Bemisia tabaci. The sequence continues at coordinate 43,004,141 of NC_092793.1, read as the reverse complement.
ATGAAACAGCTATTCCACTTTTTTCACGTTCTTATTTTATTTCAATCTCCCCCTCACTGCTTTCTTCTTTTTACTTTTTATTTCTTCTGTCTGTTTGCTTCTCCCACTTTCATTATCTTCTTCTTCTCTCTAAATTTATTCTAGCTTATTTTCTTTCACTCTTCTTGTTCTGCACCATTCGTTGTTCTCCTTTTTCTTCATGGTCATCATCAGCATCAGCATCAGCATCATAATCATCATTCTTATCTCTCTCTTTTAGTGTTCATGTGCTCGGACGGGAAGTAAAAAAAAAAATAAAAACAGCTTAATGAATAACAGTTAAGAGGAGCAACCACTTTACTGACAAACGCGGCCCCGACATGACATGAAAGCAAATTAGAAGACAGAGAACGTCTATTGCACGGACGATGATACCACTCTTCGACCCCGTGAGAGCTTGTGTTCCCTACACTAATCATTGAAGGCAAACTGTCATTTCACGACGACAATACCGCCATTCAACCACGTAGAAACTCGTGTTGCCTACCTTGAAATTTAAGGTGAACTGAAATGGCGTTACTGTAATCTTTTCCTGTTTGATAAACACTTTTTTTTCTTTTTTTTTTTAATTGGAGAGATCGGCAATCCACTTGATAAGTGTTCAGCACAATTTATGGTCACAGGTTAAGAGCGTGAAGGGGGTCTTGATCCGGTAGACAAAAAAAATGTAACATAACCTATAACCTACCAATGTGTGATTAGATTTTTTTTTTTTTATTTTAATCTCAATTTATAAAACTCGACACATTTAATTTATTTAAAATTCAATTAATTTAAAATCAAATTCTTTGTCCGGCAAGGGTGAATGTTACTGAATTAGGATGAACGTACATTAAACGGGATAAATGTAGTTTTATGCTTATCAATCCTTTTGCATCTGGAAAATGCAGAAACTTGGTATTACAGACGTTTACGGTTGGATGCGAATGAAAGTCTGGGTCCTGTTGGTTTGTGGTTCGACAAAACATGCCTCTTCCGCAATGCATTTCTGACATGTCAAATACTTTCAAAATGGCAGCATGCGAATCCACCCGTAAACGTCCGTAATACCAAGTTTCCACCATTTTCCTCGCCATTTTGAAATTATTCAGAATTACAAAAAATCTGATGACAGATTCGTCTTTTTCATGCCGAAGTGTCCCCTGATACCAAGTTTCATGCAAATACACCGATAAACAGCCTAATTTATTCTCTTGCCGCTCAAGGTCGCCATATTGACCGCCGTCATTTTGAAAAGGGCAAAAATTTTCCGGAAAAATAATGCCAGAATCGTTTTTCTCGTTCCAAAAAACCTATGGTGCCGCAATCAGACGCTGAATTTAGCAGCTGAATGTGGAAGTCAACAGTCATCGCCCAACGGCTGAAATTTAGCAAATTCGAGTTATTTTCATCCAGATGTGTATCAAATCTACTCGAATAGTTCAGACAAATTCAAAATTGGTCCGATGGTTGCTGAGAATCGTTGCTGAATTTTGCGCGTCACGCGCAAAATTCAGGCATCCGGCCGATGACTTCCACATTCAGCGTGTGATTGCGGTGTGAGAACCAAGTTTCATCCTAATCCATCGACGAGAACTGGGATTTAGATTTTCGATATTTTGAAATTTGACCGGCGGCCAGTTTGTCAAAAATCAAGAGTTTGACTTGCGGTTTGTGCCAAAAATTTTCTTTTTTAATTCTCTTTATTTTATCCATGTCTATCATATTTTATATCGAACTATGTATCGAAGATCGATAGACATTACCCTGTTTTATCACTATCTATCCTGTTTAATTCCTATCTACCCCGTTTCACACTGATTATTCCCCTTCTCTTAAAATTCCTACCTTTTATCCCGGTGAATATCAATAAATTCCGTCTTATCCCTGTCTATCCTGCTTTATATCGAACGATATATCGAAGATCTATATACAATACAATATTTTATCCCTACGAATGAAACCCCAAAATATGATGGTAGGGGTGCAAGGCATGCCATAGGAAAAAAAAATATAAATAAAATTAGTGGGGGGGGGGGGGGCTACGGGAGTTAGAAAAATGAGCTAGGAGGGGAGGGGTCGAATAAATGCTTGCAAAAAATTAGAACTAACCTGGCAATGAATATAAAATCCGTTGGCTTGGCCGAGAAATGGAAATACAACATCAGCTGATAGCAAACAAAGGTTACCAAGGAACCGAGGAATGAAACTTTCATAAAAACAGTGGGGGGGGGGGGGAAAGTTTGGGGGCCCTGAAAGTAGCTTACATTGATCTTTGAACATTCCCGAAGTTTTGTTTCAAAATATTAATTAGGTAAAATTTTAGAAGGGGTGGAAGGGACTTTAGGGACGCCCTGTATACTTGAAGATAGAATATAGGTGAGTTGAGTAGAAACAAAACGAAAACATCAAACACAACAAACACATTAAATACAACAGGCGCATCAAACACAACATATATAGCAAACTCATCAAATGCGACAAACACATCAAACTTGACAAACGCATTAAACACAACAGGTACATCAAACACAACGAACACATCAAACACATCAAGCACAACAAATACAGCAAACTCATCAAGCACATCAAACACGACAAAAACACATGAAACATCGAACACAACAAAAACATCAAACACAACAAAAACATCAAACACAACAAATGCATCAAACACAATAAACGCATTAAACACATCAAACACACCAAACACAGCAAACATATTAAGCACGACGAACACTACAAACACAACAAATACATCAAACACCACAAACACAGCAAAATCTTCAAACACGATAAACATCCCTTTTATCTCGGTTAATATCAATACATCCCGTTTTATCCCTATCTATATCCAATATTACCCATATCTATCCTGATATATTCTATCTATCCCGTTTCAAATTCATTATGCCACTTTCCCATCCTGTTTCATATCGGACAATTTATCAAAGATCGATGTATCGAAGGGTGGGATAACCCTACCTATCCTGTTTTATCCTCATCTTTACCTACGTCACACACTGATTATTCTCCTTTTCTCAAACTTCCTCCATTTAACTCAATTAATATCAATGTCGTTCCCCATCCCGTTTTATCCATGTCTATCATATTTTATATCGAACTATATATCGAAGATCGATAGACATTACCCTGTTTTATCACTATCTATCCTGTTTAATTCCTATCTACCCCGTTTCACACTGATTATTCCCCTTTTCTTAAAATTCCTACCTTTTATCCCGGTGAATATCAATAAAATTCCGTCTTATCCCTGTCTATCCTGCTTTATATCGAACGATATATCGAAGATCTATATACAATACAATATTTTATCCCTCCGAATGAAACCCCAAAATATGATGGTAGGGGTGCGAGGCATGCCATAGGAAAAAAAAATATAAATAAAATTAGTGGGGGGGGGGGCTAAGGGAGTTAGAAAAATGAGCTGGGAGGGGAGGGGTCGAATAAATGCTGGCAAAAAAATTAGAACTAACCTGGCAATGAAAGAAAAAAAAATAAATAAATAAAAAAATAAAATCCGTTGGCCGAGAAATGGAAATGAAACATCAGCTGATAGCAAACAAAGGTTACCAAGGAAACCACGGAATGGAATTTTCATAAAAAAAAACAGTTTAGTGGAAAACAGCGTAAGTAGGGCACTTACGTTAATTACCGTTTACAAGTAAACGGTAAATGCGATTTAACCGAAAATCTATACAGTTCTTCATCAGATCAAAATGGACAAAATTACAAAATTTGAGACAGCTAACGTAAATCTAACGATAGTCATCGTGAACGAAAGAATTGCTGACATAGATCCGGTAACTATTATAGGTGGGATTACTTGTGATTGAAAACCCACAGCAGCCCTCCCTGGTCGTCAAATAGTGACTTAACGTACCTGGCGGATCGGTAATTAACTAAATTTTTGCCTGTACAGTATTTCTGGGAGTTTCCATTCCGCTTACGTCTGAGACACTTAGGTCAGTGCCACTTACATCAGAGGCACTTGCCTTTGGAACAGACCTAACACTGAGGTAGCAGATCAGCGCCCGGCAGCACTGACATCAGTGTTCAGGTCTGTTCCAAAGGCAAGTGCTACTGATCTGAGCACTTGCCATTTTTACCAGGGTACCCACATGGAAAAAAGAACTAACTGGAGCAGCAGCCTCAGTGTTACATAAAAATCAGACATCATTAATATAAACTTCGAAGGATTCTGCCTTTTTCTATTTCACTCGAGGGGAAGTGTCCCCTCCCGGACTCTCTTCCCCACCCGGTGACTGACGCTGCGCTGTGCTGAACGTTTCAAGCTGAACCTTTCCCTACGTCTGACCGTTCCCCACTCCTGGCAATCGAACCATATGCCACCGCTATAAGTATTGTCGCTCGCCCACCCAGGTACCTAGTGGCCAGCGGTCAGTTGAGGATAAATCTCGCTCATGCACAATGCAGTTACGCATTGATTACGCAGCGAATTCATTCTAATATTTAGAATTTCTTCGATAATTAGTTTTCTTTATTTATCGACTGTATTTTTTTTCTCTGTCTACTGTGATTTCCTTGGTTCACTACTGTGTTGTATCCCAAAACTCTGAGTCAGAAATCTGAGCACTTCGAGTATGCCACCGAGTTACTTCGATTCTGACCTGAAATCTTCGTATATACCGAACTACTTCAATGTCTAACCGAACTTCGGCAGATGGACCTTAACTTTTCGATGCGAGATCCGAAAACTTCAGAGATCCATATGATCTCAGCTTCGGGTTCCATGCACTAATTTTTTTCTCCGTGTTTCCCTTTAGGGGACGCAACTAACATTTCAGTAAATTTGTTCAGAAAAGTAAAGAAAAAAAAATAAATAAAAAAAGTGGCTAACGATGGTTCCTCACCTTCACGTGGTGTTGGCTGTTTTAATAAGCGGAACCGTCCATTTTAAGATATAGTCTATTTCTTGCCCTGGCCATTATTTATTCTACAAGTAAAAATTGGTGGAGTGAGAATTTTCATAATGTTTTCTATGAAATCTTCAAAATATAGTGAAAAAAAATTTGCAACTACTACAAAATCGGCTCGCAAGCGAGCCCGAATGACACTCGCCTAGCGAGAGACCGGGGGTCCAGGGGCGCAGCCCGCCGGCTAGGCGTGACGGGCGCGCGAAGCGCGCCCAGAACGGCTAGTATTTTTTAAGTGCGGAGCGGCTCTCGAGCAAAAACTCATATGGTGAAACAAGCAAAAGGCACTTAAAATCAAAATGACGAAGAGTTTGTTTAGAATTGGGTAATAGTCCAGTTAATAGAGCACAATGTAGGGGCTACGTAGAGACAATTTCTGGGGAGACTCTCTGATAAACTACTCCTATGTATTTTTCATCGCTAAATCCGAGTTTTACATTTGCGAAAAAATCTGAGGCGAGCAAACGCCGCCATCTTTAAAAAATGACCAAAATTTGCGTTTTTCGGCCAAAAAACCGAAATAACACGTATATTTTGGAAATTACTGCAAAAGCAGTTATCTTCTAAATTAAAGGTCATAAAATTTATATTAAAACGAGCCCAAGATGGTTAAAATCGGATGATAAAAAATGCCGTTACAGCGTTGCAAAGTTTCACGCAAGAATTGAGGTTAGGCAATTTTTGTAACTCTCCCTGCGAAAAGAGAGCTTTCGAGGAGATTAATCATTAAATCGTACATTAGTGAAAGTATGAGTGAAGAAAGGAGTGTAGGTAATTTTGAGTTCTTGACATTCAAGAACGGCAGTGGATGGGGGGGGGGGGGGGGTCGTGTGATTGCAGCTGGAGGGTCCTCTCGTCCTTCCCCAGCCTTCGTTCTCCGGGATAGAAGTTCGATTTGAGTTGAAAACGATGTTTTCCCAATGGCCCCCTCCTGTATTTAGGCGCATAATTGTTAATAAAAAATCAGATGAGGAACTTCAAAATTTTCTGCCGAACTCTCACCAAATTCCCTTTCGTTGACCCGAGCAGACGGTATGCGTATTAAAGGAGCTGTGTCCACATTTTATGATGCATTTACTTAAACCGTGTGTAGATAAAATTGATCACAAGAATCCTACTGATGTCATTGATGTCCGTTTTTTGCTCCTTTGAGTGATTTGGAGACAAAATGAGGCATTTTCAACAATATATGCAACAATTAGGTATGTGTCGAGGCGGCTATCTCAATAGGGTGCGGCTTATATGTATGCTAAAAAAAAGTTGGAAAAGTTTCAGCTCCCCGGTTTCCAATAGGTGCCAATACATGAAAAAACAATTCCTGTAAAGTTTCAGACCGATCGGATCATTTTTAGAACCTCCGCCGGGGTCGTTTTTACTAATAAATAGATTTTTTTACTCTTGCCTCTGAATAGCTCGCCCTGTGATCAAAAATGGCTTTTTTCTGCAAGAAAAACGCGTCGTAGCGAAAAAATGCTTATTTTTCAAATGAAAGTCCGTGAAATTTTACACAAGAATCATAGTAGATATGACGACAAATTTGGAAAAAATCACCAATAAAATTCATCCATCGGGACGGATCTTCTCTAAGCTCAAAAAATTGTGCCTGCACTCCGATAGTATATGCAAAAATTAAAAAAAAAAAAAAAAAAAAAAAATTGGCCACTCAAATCGGTTCTGGGCGTGATAAAACTACAAGTCGTACACTCTTGCAAGAAAACTTTCTTAATTTTTTCATTTTCATCGAAGTAAGTCCAAAAATACCACCCATTACTTTCCTTGCAGCGCTTTAAGTAATAGAACCTGTTTTTACTATGAAGAGGGCCCTCATAGAGAAAATATGGATACAAAAATTTAAAATGCCCAGAACACTGACCAATAAATTTTTTTACGGTTAAATAAACTGCCGTCAAGAGGCATATTGCACTAGTGCTACATCATTCGATATGATATCGAACCCTTGGTTCAAATGTAAACAAACACAGAACACTGTTCCTGATTCGCGCCATTTCGCGCTCATTCGCGGCCTTCGCACCATAGTGGTAAAATGCGTCCAAGTGTTTCTTACAATCGTTAGTTCTTGTATTAAATGAGTCTTTAGTTAATTTATCACCGGCCAATGACTACATTTTAATGAATTAGCACAATTAACACATGAAAAATTCGCACATGAAGTTATGTTGCTTTGAATAAAGAGTTCGATCATATTATGTAGAATAACGTAGTCACTAAATCAGTCCATTTTGATTTCCCAAGGGATTGTCTGAACCGATGCGCATAAGCAATCACGTTTACTTTGAATCAGTTGAAACAAAACGAAACACAAAACAGCTTGCGCCAACCCTGCAATATACCTCTTGACGGCCCGTGGCTAAATAAGAGAGCCTTGATCTAACGCCGTTTAAAAATTCCGAAGGTTCCTAGGAAAATATGCAGGTCTGTCATTTTAACACTTCGTTATGACCGTAGTAGCAATTTTCTTTAAAACATTTTCAAAGCTTACAGTTTATTTAACCGTAAAAAACTTTATTGGTCAGTATTCTGGGCATTTTAAATTTTTGTATCCATATTTTCTCTATGAGGGCCCTCTTCATAGTAAAAACAGGTTCTATTACTTAAAGCGCTGCAAGGAAAGTAATGGGTGGTATTTTTGGACTTACTTCGATGAAAAAGAAAAAATTAAGAAAGTTTTCTTGCAAGAGTGTACGACTTGTAGTTTTATCACGCCCAGAACCGATTTGAGTGGCCAATTTTTTTTTTTTTTTTTTTTTTTTTTTTTTTTTTTTTTTTTGCATATACTATCGGAGTGCAGGCACAATTTTTTGAGCTTAGAATAGATCCGTCCCGATGGATGAATTTTATTGGTGATTTTCTCAAAATTTGTCGTCATATCTACTATGATTCTTGTGTAAAATTTCACGGACTTTCATTTGAAAAATAAGCACTTTTTCGCTACGACGCGTTTTTCTTGCAGAAAAAAAGCCATTTTTGATCACAGGGCGAGCTATTCAGAGGCAAGAGTAAAAAAATCTATTTATTAGTAAAAACGACCCCGGCGGAGGTTCTAAAAATGATCCGATCGGACTGAAACTTTACAGGAATTGTTTTTTCATGTATTGGCACCTATTGGAAACCGGGGAGCTGAACTTTTCCAACTTTTTTTTTAGCATACAAATAAGCCGAACCCTACTATCTCAAAGATATTACAAGATGCAGCACGAAAACTCTTAAAAGATTGCGAAGAGGACAAGCCTCATCAGTGGAAGTAGAATTCCATGAAAATATGGCCCCAGTAACATCACAAGCAAATTTTCTGGAAAAACGGCAAACACGAATCCCGTTCGATCCAAATGCCCATGAAATGTTTCAGGGCTGAGAAAGTGTCTGTGTTTCAAGCAGAAGAAGTCGCTGACACGATCATAGTTTCAAAGGCTTTGGAAATGGCAAAACAGGGAAAAATTGCTGTCACTGTAGGAAAAGATACCTATTGACCTTCTTGTCCACCTTACAGATCAGTCACTCAATGTCAAAAATGCTTTTCTTCTAAAATCCAACGAAGGTAAGACTCCACAAAAACCTTTCAACTGTGGCAGCCTTCAAAATGAAGTGAAAGCCGAGCACATAGGTTACGGTTCATTCATGCGATTAGTAGGTGTGACACAATATCATCACTCTTCAGGCAAGTCTAAGTTAAGTTTTTGGCAACCCTGGAGAACCACTCAGCAGACTCAGATGCTTAAAAAATCAGCCTTAAAGCAAGAAGAAATTTCTAAAGCAGAAAAATAATTTTTACTCCGATCATATGGCTACGAGGGTGAGTAGAAAAAAGCTTTGGCTGAATTTAGATATGAAAGCAATGTTCGGACTTTTTTCCACAATGTATACAAAATATCGCTTATCTTCCATCTTCAGAGGATGCTGCCACATTTCATGCTCCTATCCTCGTGTATACAGCAAAAGACGGGCATCAAGAAAAACACGTGCGACTGCGGGGGTGGAATAATAGCAGAAATAGCCTCATCCCCATCATTACTTTGAAAAATCTCGCTACGGCGAAATTTTAAGCAAGATCCCATGCAATTACATTGAAGAAAGTCGCAGTGCCTGCGGTTCTTGGAAGAAAGGCCTTCATTGCAGTCTTGTTTGCGGGTATTGTCGTATCTCGTGCGAAAAAAGTCAATATGACGCACTTTTAATGGAAGAAGAAGGAGATGATGTAGATGATCCAAACGCTGAATGTTCGAACAATGACTATGAAATGTAGAAAAGTGAAGAGATTGACGAATGGTAGGAAGAAGAGGCAATGGAGCGCAAAGGGAGCCATGACACGGTGTTAATGCATTCCCTGACAAAAATAAGCCATAGAGGCGATAGAGAAATCTTATGGCCGGCTGTAGGATTTTCTATAGCTTTCATAGCTGGCGATAGGATTTTCTTATCGCCCTTATGGGCGGCGATAAAAAGCTCTATCGCCATGTATGGCTGGCGATAGGAGTATCAATCGCCGAATATAGCCACAAATGGCCGGCGATGGAACGTTCAATCGCCGGCTACAGCCACGAATGGCCGAAGATAGAACGTTTTACAGCCGGCGATAGCCATGAATAGCCAGCGATAGGACATTCAATAGCTGGCCATATGTGGCTATTACTAGATTGTGGTGATAGGATAACGGCAATAACCATCCGCTGCCAAGACAGCCATCTGTAGCCGGCGACAGAATGTTCAGTATCTCAAATTGGAAATACGCGTGTGCACGAGGGGCAATTAAATAAGTATTTTTTTCGAAAATCATCATAAGCGCCAGTGAATCTATCCTGCAAATTTTTTTTCTGAAAATATTTTTCTTCAAGTTTTTCTCAATAATTCTTACCTTTCCATAATTTGATTTGCTTTGTTTTTGATTTTTGAGTGAGAATGAATAGGGGAGTGAGATTCAGCGCATAGGTGTTGAGATGTGCGCAAAGCTTTCCGCACCGGAGCTTCAGTAGGGCCCTAATTGTAAGTCACGCGCACCTCTCTCTTTCTTGCACTAGCGCTATATACTGTCTCTTCTCCCCTTTAGGCCTACCACTCCCAAAATAAAAATGAAAAATTTAAAGAGAAAAAAATAAATAAAATAATAGAGTTGTGGAAATAAAAAAATAGTAGAAATAATAGAATAACAGAGACAATAGAAGAGAAATAAAATAAAGTAAATCAAATATATGATAAAATGAAGTCAAAGACTAAATTGAAGTAAACAATTGGAGGGAGCAAGGAGATGAAGTAAAAAAATGAGGTGAAGAATGAGGGACAAAACTAAATGAGGTTAAAGAATAGAATTAATTTAAAAAGTAAACTGAAGTCAAAAAAATTATAATGAAGTATTAAAATAAATTACAGTTACACATAAAACAAAATAAAGGAATGAGAAGTAAATAATTAAAGAGAAAAAATGAAGTACTTGAAAAAATAAAATAGAGTGAGAGAAAAATAGAGTCAGCAAGGAAATAAAACAAAGAAAACGATAAAATAAAGTTAAAAAATATAGGTAGTAAAGTAAAAAGTAAAATAAATACCTACACGGACAAATCCAGGTAGATTGAAAATATCCTAGTTGCCCGTTCAAATCGACGTTAAATACCTACCGATTTTTCGTCATTTGAAAGCATCGACTGGTATGGCTCAATCGGTAGGGTCTTCGGTTTGTGTTAGGTAAGTCCCGGGTACCTATACAATCCTTAAGATAGGTAAAAAATCTGTAACCTTCAACATCGATTAAATTACATCCCAGTGGTTTCATTATTTTTAATTTTCATGGTTTTAAAAACTCTTTCCTCAATTAACCCTTTCCCACCACCCTCTAGCTGCGAACCCCTAAATTTTCTATAGCCGGCGATTGAGAATTCCTACAGCCAGCCATAGGAATTCTCAATCGCCGGCTTTAGAAAATTCCTATCGCCAAAAGGCCATGTTTCAATTTACCATATGATTTTTCCTATGACCGGGCTATAAGTAATTTGTATGGCTTATTTTTATCAGGGTTACAAAATGTGGACAGATAGTAACTTTACGCATATCTGCTGCGGCAAATAGCGAGAGTGGATAGGGTGGAATTAAATACGACAAAACATTTTGAAGCTACTCGTCCGATTTTTTTAATAATAACTATGCGCCGAAATAATACGAGAGGTTTTGTTGGAACAACTCAAATTCAACTCCTCATACTGCTGATTGGATTACAGCGGTCGGCGCGCTTCAACTTAACGGACACAAAAGTTTGACCCACCGTATATTTGACAAGCTAGCAGTGCCTGTCTCTTTGGCTTGGTGGCAGCTAATGTTGCTATCAGCAAATATACCTGTACATAGGCACATCAAGTTTATGTTTACCGGAAAAGGCGCCTGTGGAGGACAGAAAAACTAACTAATAACCCGCGGAGAACGAAGGCCGACCGGCCGCACTCGGCCGGTCATGAAAATGGGGAAGGACGGGAGGACCCTGCAGCTGCGATCATACGGACCCCCCCCTTCCCCCTCACCCTTATCCACTGCCGTTCTCGAATGTCAAGAATTCAAAATTACACTCCTTTCTTCACTCAGACTTTCACTTATGTAAGATTTACTGATTAATCTCCTCGAAAGCTCTCTTTTCGCAGGGAGGGTTACAAAAATTGCCTAACCTCACCCTTGTATTAGAAATTCCAATTTTGTTGAAATTTTGTTTGGATGAAATTGAAATTTCATAGATTCACCAAAAATTGGAGGGAAATTTCATTTTAATCGCGATTTTATTTCAATTTAAACTCAATTTTTATTTTTAGAAAAAAATTCCCTTTCGTAACGATTTTTTTTAGCAATTTTATACAATCAATCTTGACTTTTAGTTCCAATATATTTTACTTTTTTTACAGCGATATAATTGAAATTTTATGTCTTTTTAATTGCTTACATATTCAAAAATATCTCTGCTAACTAAAACAAAAATCAGAAAATTATAGAAATAACATTTGTACTTTATCGTTGAAAAAAATGTAAACAACTTTTTCTCCAGTTTTAACAATATGTGATTTATTGGTTCCTTTCCATTGAAGTCGGTCCATATTGGTCCATTGCTAACTGATTAAAATGAACTGATTAAATTGAATCAATTAAGAATGTTTTGAAAATATTTAAAAATATTTTTACAATATTTTCAAAACTTTTTAAGGAATATTTTACAAAATGTTTACAGACATCATTTTATAATTATTTTAAAAAAAAATTTGTAAACATTTTCAAAATATTCCTTAGAAAAGTTTCGAAGATATTTTAAAAATATTTTTAAGTTAGTAAGTGGTGTAATTTACATCAGTGTAAATTTATTGGAAGTACCTATTACGTGATATCGAAAAACAAAATAACAGGAAAAATAGAAGCCCAAGAACACACGGCGTTAATCAACGCTATGATGAAAGTCGAGCCGCACACTGACGCAATGCTTGCTATAACAGCCTTACCAGGCGTGATTTTAACCCGATTCATCACGAGCTTTCTGTGGTTCAACGGCAGAGTGCTGAGCTACCACACTCGCGGCTCTGGTTCAAATCCGCAAGAGGGTGTCCGGGTATTTTACGCTACCAAATGTCACAGGAATTCAGGTAAGTGGTTTATAATATTCAATACTTGTGTAATTCATGTTTCAAATGTAATACAAGTGCAGTGCTGTGAAAATGACGGTCTTTGCCTGTACTACCACATCTGAAAAATATTTTTATTTATTTTTTTATGAAATCTAGATATTATCTGAATATAATTTAAATTTAATACGTATGTAATCGCTATTAAATTCAAATAAAAAGGCGACTTCAAGAAGATTTAATTGCAATGAAATCGAAATCTCATCTCAATAAAATTGCAATTAAATTCCTGCAAAATTTCCAGAAAATTGTAAAAAAATACATGCAAATGCTACTAGGGAATACTTTCGTGAAACTTTGCAACACTGTAACGGCATTTTTTATCATCCGATTTTAACCATCTTGGGCTCGTTTTAATGTAAATATTATGTACTTCAATTTTTGAAAATAACCTATTTTTGCCGTAATTTCCAAAATATACATGTTATTTCGGTTTTTTGGCCGAAAAACGCAAATTTCGGCCATTTTTTCGAGATGGCGGCTTTGACTCGCCTCAGATCTTTTCGCAAATGTGAAATTCGGATTCAGCGACCAAAAACATATAAGAATAGTATATCAGAAAGTTTCCTCAGAAATTGAATCTACTTTACCCCCTTATTAAATTAATACTTTTTGGTGAAGCATCCCAGTTAGCAGCCTAATATTCTGAGAACGTTCTGATAATATTCCGAGGCAAATTCAAGATATTCTGACAATGTTGCGAGAATATTCAGGAATATTCTCAAAACATTCTCAGAACATTTTCGTGAGACAAAACGGAATCCCCAGAATATTCTGGGGATATTTGAAAATCCCCAAAATATTGTGTGGACATTCTAGGGATATTTGAAAAAATCCTTGAAAAGTCCACAGCATGTTGTCAGGATGACCTCAGGATATTCGTAAAATCCGCAAAATATTCACTGGATATCGTGTGGACATTGTCATAAAAGTGTTATTATAGTCCTCCCTCCCTTTCCAGCAGTGGATGAAATGAGCCCAGAATTAACTCCCTTGAGGGCGTTGAAAGAAAATTTGCCATGGCCCCCCATCCAACCTTTCCAGCTTATGCAAATATGTTTTCTACTTTTCACGAGGATAGCTACTTAAAACATTATGACAAAACTGAAAAAAATTGCTTTTATCAGATTTAAACAGGATCACTTGATTTTAGTTTTTTATCTACTCATGTATAGTTGAAAAAGCAGCGGATTTTTGTTCAATTGTTTACGTTTTAGTAGGGAGAAAATGATGACTTGACTCGATAAAAAATCCAACAGCGTTGCATGATGGTGCAGAAAAATACGAATTAAATTACAGTGTTGTATAGGGATTATTGTTCAATATGGCAACACTGTAAAGTAAAAGTATTGCATGTTGCCCCTTCAATAATGGGATTATGCAATGGTGTAATGTAGCCCCTTCAATCTGCGGTTTATGCAATGGTGTATTTTTCAAGATGGCGCAGCAGCGTTGCCGGACGGTGCACTTAAATAACTGATTTAATTATTGGTGAAATTTTGCAACATCGCATTTTACAGTGTTGCCAGATGGGGCGAAAAATTAGTTAATTTTTCGATACAGTGTTGCCAGATTGTGCAAAAATTCGGATTTTAGGACTTGTAAAAATTTTCGGTTTCGGAAGACCGTATCTAACAGTATGGGCCTGGTATCGGATACTGTAGATTAGGGTCTGATCCGGGAAATTGAAAAATTTTCGGAAAATTACCGTCCTCCGATCCGTTGCGGATCGATGCGATTCTTTTCCACTTTCGAAGATCGGAAAACTGTACTGACCGAATTTTAATACGACTTTTCGTTTCCGAGATTTCGGACTTGTAAAAATTTTCGGTTTCGGAAGACCGTATCTAACAGTATGGGCCTGGTATCAGAGACTGGAGATTAGGGTCTGATTCGGTAATTTACATTTTTTAGCGCTTGGAGATGCGTACGGGAACCTTGTGTTTTGCGATGAGCGACTGGGATTGGATATTGCAATATTCAGTTTGATGAATCAAAAAATTCTATTATTTTTTTTTTTTTTTTTTTTTGTTGGATATTTACAGTTAAAGTTACAGTTTAAAACAGTTCGCGTTCAGAAAACGCAAACGCAAACGCGTTTAGGAAACGTACACGTTCAGAAAACGTGCGCGTTCTAAAAACGTGAGGGTTGTCAACCACAAACATCGATTCCTTCTCCTTCTCCGAACTTTAAATCAACACTTATATCATCGACTTTCCGATTGTTATTTTTCCGGGCCATCCTGATGAAACGGAACTTGCAGTCGGATGATATGTACTTAGAGTACAGGTACGGAGCGGAGCAAATAAGCGCCAGTAAACTCAAGATGAATAGAAGAACATCCGTCAAGGTAGAGGGTGCGCATTTGATTTCCGGACAGACCGGGCACATTGTGATGTTTGCTTCGGATGAGTTTTTCGCTACCGTTGTGGAATTCACTCCAACAACAGCAATGATGATGGTGATGAGAAATATTTTCAGTGGCGTGCGGTCCGGATAAGCAAGGCAAGCACTGCTTGCCCAAAGATTTCAAAAGAAAGAAGAAAATTACACCTGTTAGATGCATGTTTTACATTTTAGCAAATATATTTATAAAGCGTGTTCAGTATGTAAATTGCATTAAAAACAGAAAGAGAGAGAGACAGAAATACGTATAGTGCCACTAAAGTATAGGTAAGCACCAGAGCGGATGGAGGTGGCGCTGGCGCAGCGCGCTGCGCGGCCTGAACACGGGCCGACTCATGCGCTGGAGAATCGCTTGCGATCAGCTGAGCGGAGAGCCCCTGCTCGGCGGCGGAATCAAGGCGGGCGGGTAGAGCGGTACGTTCCGAGTCCGAGCCCTTCGCTGCGCGATCGCAGCTCGCTTCTCTTGGCCATCTCTTGGCCCGTCACCGCAGCGCGCTGCTTCTGCCTCCGATGCGCTATCTTGCTCCCTCTTTCCGTCGCGGTTGTAATTGCTCCTTCGGTGCAAATGCCCTTAAATTCTATAAAATTTCCCTCACTTGATCTGATTAGTGATGAATTAGAAAATTCTCAATCATGTTTTAAACGCAGAAAATTCTAATTTTCTAACTTATTTTTCTAATTTCTAATTTTAAACTCAAAAAATTCTAAATAATGTAGAATAAAGACTACAATACCTCAAATAAGTGGCAAAATTAGGAGTTAAGAGCATGGAGCCGTCCTCTAATGCTCAGTAACATTTGAAACAAGTTGAGTAAATGAAATCATATGTAAGAGAGAAAGTAATAAAACCACAGTTTTTCAAGACGTTCCATCGGATTTCATCCGAAAAATAGAGCAAATACCGTAAAATTTTGACAATTTTCTAGGGAGGCTCCCTGAGGAAGGGAAAGAGACTACGTTAACCCCCCCCCCCCCCCCCCCCCGGATGGCGAACGCTAGAGCTTGCCCTGTCACTAAACCCACCGCACGCCACTGAATATTTTATCAATCATGATTTTTTCCTTGCGATACTGAGAAGAGAATGCATACTATTAATACGAAATCTTTAGAGAGCCGCTCTCCTCTCTCTGGTGTATAATACTATGCGAATCGCACTCAAAAGTCTGCATATCTTCCAGTCCCGTTCATCTACTTTCTTGTACCCCTGCTTTAAGAAGTACATTATTTCATGCTCGTCTGCGACACGTTCTAGGAGATGGCAAAATCTTTCCGTTATCTCAACTAACCCATAACACCCGACGGGATCGGAAGTGTCTATTGAGCTGAGTTTAAGATGGTGGAACAACTTGTCAGGAAAGAGGAGTCTGGCAAACTTGTTCAAAAGCTCTACTCGTATTCCTGGAATCTTGAAAGAGAGAGCCTCATATACCGTGTCCAAGGTGTTCATCGCTCTAATCGATTGTGATTTGAGGGTTAGAGCGTCCATACTTGACGAGTTCTTGTTTTGAAATGATCGATCACACTTCCTCGACACTATTTATACGTTCCCTGACTAGAATTGTTAATTTTTCCCACTTGTATGAAAGCGTAGTTTTATATTACTACTACAAATTATGACTACACAGTTTGTCCGAGTGTAATCAAGTCTGGTGATTAGCAAATACTACTATATTTACTTTGATTTAAATTACAACGACACATTTTGTCCGAGTGTAACCGAATCTGGTGATTAAGAAATACTACTATATTAACTTTGATCTAAATCATGACTACACACTTTCTCCGAGTGTAACCGTGTTTGGTGGGGAATGAATACTACTACTATATTTACTCTGAGGTAAATTATGACTTTACAGTTTCTTTTCACTCGGTTATGAAAAGTGTAAATTTGTCTCCGAGCGAAAGTTCATCGGTCTAGGTTTTGATGACATTAGAAAACCTCGAGTTTAAAATAGTTTTCACTTGTTCACTCTGAAATCTTTTCGATGAACAGAATCTAGCAAACGTAAAGATAGTATAGATTTTCTGTTGTGACAAACTCAGAAAACTTAGAGCTTAAAATAGTATCACTTGTTCGCTCTGAAATTTTCTCAGTGAACAGAATCTAGCAAACGTAAAGATAGTGTAGATTTTCTGTGGTGACAAACTCAGAAAACCCCGAGCTTAAAATAGTATCAGTTGTTCGCTATGAAATTTTCTTAATGAGACAGAATCTAGCAAACGTTAAGATAGTGTAGATTTCCTTTTCTTACCGACTCGGAAAACGTAGAGCTTAAAATAGTATCTTTATCATGGCTGCCTCAAGAACAAACACAACAGATTGTTGAAACTTTCATCCAATGTGATATTTGTGATGAATTTTATAAACAAGGTGAAAAGCACGAACAGTGTGCGGAACAAATTAAGAAGGAGGAGGGTATCAACGATGAAACGCATATTAAACAGGAGCACAGCGCGCTCATCCATTGTGATCTTTGTGATGAGTTTTATGCGGAGGGAGAGAATCATGAGCAATCTCCCGAACATATTGAAAAGATGTCCACCATGAAGGACACCTCATCACCTACCGATGACAACAACGATGAGAATCAAGAATATTGTGACACGTGCAAGATCTCATACCATAAAAGAGAAAAACATGAAGAATCTGCAAGTCACATAAGAAATTTGTTTGAGACTAAAGTACCGATTGTTCAAGTTGAGACTGCTGCTCAAAGTAGGTTGAAAACATTTTTCATCACGAACCTCCAACCGGAGATTCTCATCATCGATGACTACCTACTATCAGCTAAAGACCTCGTGATTGGAAAAATTAAAGAAGAACTCACCGACGAGGCATTGAAGGTAAATATACTAGTTTACGCAGAATACGAGAAAGCTGACGATAAGGACAAGGAAGGAATGCAGTTGAAAAAATTCAAGACTAAAAACGAAGCTGTTTTCGCGTCAACGGATCTGGACGAGTATTATGAAAAGTTCAGGGCCAAGATCAATAAAGAGTCATTCGATTTTCACATGAACGGATCCGGGTGGGTGCTGAAGAAGATACAAGGTATGGAGCTACGTGTCAACCGCTATTACGCTTTACATCGAGGAGGAACGTACGTTAAGCTTCCGTTTCGAACGAACAATGTTGTCAATGTAAATAACGGTGAATATAACGATTGTTTCTTCTTCGCAATGTTGGCAAAGTTCGTCCCGAAGGAAGAGAAGCATAAATATGATCCGGCTAAATATGTAGATATACTCCATCATTATGATTTCTCGGTCGTTCGATTCCCCACGAGCATAGATGATATTATCAAATTCGAGAAAAGGAACAACGTATCGGTTTCGGTATTTGGGCTCCATGAGAGTTTGGTGTCCAACAAGAAAAAGTATACAGTTTACCCAATTAAAGTTGCCGACCCGGAAAAAGAGGACCACACCGACCTACTATGTCTCTCAACCCCCGTACCTTTCAGTTACCATTATTGCTGGATCAAGAACTTTGAACAACTTGTACGAAAACAGTTGACAAAACATGCAAATCGTATCTACATCTGCAAGAAATGCTTTACGCACAAGTACTCGATGGAGCAATTGAATCAACATAAAGTTCTTTGCTCTTTAGTCAGCAAAGACGCATTTCTAGCTTCATTTCCCGACGAGCGATACCTCAAGTTCAAAAATCACCATAAGGAAATAAAACATAATTACATAATTTAGGCAGACTTTGAAGCCTACTTAGAACAACTTAATGGTGACTCGGAGCATCCAGCGTCTGCGCATAGACGGCAAATCTCAAATTCTTACGCTTACCTCCTCGTCACGGAGTATCCCGAATTTAAAATGACGGAACCGAAACTATACCGTGGCGAAGAGGCACATATCAAAGGACTCTATGCACGGACCCCCCAAAATCGCCCATTTGATCGAAAACCTGTTACCCAGATGGACCGTCATGCTGATGTAATTTTCCTCCGTGTGTGGTATTATGTCGGCGCGATGAGGATACTTGTTCAGAGCCAGCACTACCTCGTGGAAATCATACCTACTACCATTGTGCAGGACGACTCTAACACATTTCTCATGTCGGAAAATAAGATTGCAATTTGAACATAGCGCCTTTCCATAATTGGACCCTGTTTTCCCTCCCGCTCTCTTTTGATGGCCATGATCCCTTACCTTTACGATACCTGGTTGTGAGAAATCCACCTCGCAATGTCCACACCTATTTTCCGCTTCAAATGAGGCCCGATCTTCATGTGTCATGATTATTTTTCCCTCTTTGTCGTTTTAACTCTCACTGATTCTTCCTACCAGAGTAATTATATCGTCCAGAAAGGACTCTATGCACGGACCCCCCAAAATCACCCCTTTCAAAAGTTAACGAAATTCATACCAGTGATAGAGGGGCACTTCCGGCCTCCAAATCCGGGGTTGGTTTAGTCCCCAGCCCCCCGAGTGCGACGTTGCCATTTTTTAAAGTTGAAACATGTTAAACCCCATAACTTTTGAGCAATTAAAGATACGAAGGTGCGATTTGTTTGAGTTGATAGAACATAAAAAGAGCTATCATTTCGTATATAGTTTTGATCCATTGTTGCCAAATTTACCCAAAAATCGACAATTTTTCGATTTTTTCAAGGTGCAAAAATACGGTTAACCTTAAAAAGTCGGTATTGGGACACCAGGTAGGAAAATTTGAAACACGCGTATTTAAAGCCCTTGATGTGAGCTTTCCAACGGTATATCGGTTTTTCCGGGGAAACGATTCTATCGCGAGATACAGCCCTCCAAAGTCCGACTTGGCGTACTTTTTGGAGGTCCCGCGTCATTCGCACCTCAAAAAATTAATATTGCGAACGCTGGCAGAAAAACGAAACTCATATGTAATGAAAGTCCTTTGTATGGGCTTTCCAACGGTATATTGGTTTTTCCGGAAAAACAATTCTATCGCGAGATACAGGCCTCTAAAGTCCGACTTGGCGTACTTTTTGAGGTCTCCCGTCATTCGCACCTCAAAAAATCAGTACTGCGCACGCACATAGGAAAATGAAAATTACATGAAATGAAAGCCCTTTGTATGGGCTTTCTAACGGTATATTGGTTTTCCGGAGAAACGATTCTATCGCGAGATACAGGCCTCCAAAGTCCGACTTGGCGTACTTTTTGCGGTCTCCCGTCATTCGCACCTCAAAAAATCAGTACTGCGCACGCACATAGGAAAATGAAAATTACATGTAATGAAAGCCCTTTTTATGGGCTTTCCAACGGTATATTGGTTTTTCCGGGGAAACAATTTTGTCGCGAGATACATGCCTTCAATATTCACTGTAGCGGGGTTTTTAGGTATCCCGCGCGGCTTGTTTCTTTGCCTATCGTGATGGTACACGTCCCAGGTCATATTAAATAATACATGAAACAGGGCACTAAATTGACAATTTTTCGATCTCGTTTATCGATTCCCTGCCTCGGACAAATCGATGGTGTCAAACACTCAACGTGAATGAAAACACTCAGGCATAAAGGGTGCAAGAAAAAAGTCGCAATCTCAGGGATTGTGTTATAGGGGAGACATGATACATAAAAATGGATCCGTTGTCTCTGAGATTCCATTGAAGTTGTAGGTTTAATATTCGTTTAACATTTGGTAATATACAGTTGGCAGTATGTGTCAGGTTCGTCTCTATATCTGCATCTCTCTCTGCATATCTGCATCTTTCTCTCCCTGCTCGCCGCTGCATGGACGGCAGCCCACTTAGATAAGAAATCCCCTGTTTCATGTAATATTCAATAGGACCTGAACCGCTACAGTGAACATTGAAGGCATGTATCTCGCGACAAAATTGTTTCCCCGGAAAAACCAATATACCGTTGGAAAGCCCATAAAAAGGGCTTTCATTACATGTAATTTTCATTTTCCTATGTGCGTGAGCAGTACTGATTTTTTGAGGTGCGAATGACGGGAGACCTCAAAAAGTACGCCAAGTCGGACTTTAAAGGCCTGTATCTCGCGATAGAATCGTTTCTTCGGAAAAACCAATATACCGTTAGAAAGCCCATACAAAGGGCTTTCATTTCATGTAATTTTCATTTTCCTATGTGCGTGCGCAGTACTGATTTTTTGAGGTGCGAATGACGGGAGACCTCAAAAAGTACGCCAAGTCGGACTTTAGAGGCCTGTATCTCGCGATAGAATTGTTTTTCCGGAAAAACCAATATACCGTTGGAAAGCCCATACAAAGGACTTTCATTACATATGAGTTTCGTTTTTCTGCCAGCGTTCGCAATATTAATTTTTTGAGGTGCGAATGACGCGGGACCTCCAAAAAGTACGCCAAGTCGGACTTTGGAGGGCTGTATCTCGCGATAGAATCGTTTCCCCGGAAAAACCGATATACCGTTGGAAAGCTCACATCAAGGGCTTTAAATACGCGTGTTTCAAATTTTCCTACCTGGTGTCCCAATACCGACTTTTTAAGGTTAACCGTATTTTTGCACCTTGAAAAAATCGAAAAATTGTCGATTTTTGGGTAAATTTGGCAACAATGGATCAAAACTATATACGAAATGATAGCTCTTTTTATGTTCTATCAACTCAAACAAATCGCACCTTCGTATCTTTAATTGCTCAAAAGTTATGGGGTTTAACATGTTTCAACTTTAAAAAATGGCAACGTCGCACTCGGGGGGCTGGGGACTAAACCAACCCCGGATTTGGAGGCCGGAAGTGCCCCTCTATCACTGGTATGAATTTCGTTAACTTTTGAAAGGGGTGATTTTGGGGGGTCCGTGCATAGAGTCCTTTCTGGACGATATAATTACTCTGGTAGGAAGAATCAGTGAGAGTTAAAACGACAAAGAGGGAAAAATAATCATGACACATGAAGATCGGGCCTCATTTGAAGCGGAAAATAGGTGTGGACATTGCGAGGTGGATTTCTCACAACCAGGTATCGTAAAGGTAAGGGATCATGGCCATCAAAAGAGAGCGGGAGGGAAAACAGGGTCCAATTATGGAAAGGCGCTATGTTCAAATTGCAATCTTATTTTCCGACATGAGAAATGTGTTAGAGTCGTCCTGCACAATGGTAGTAGGTATGATTTCCACGAGGTAGTGCTGGCTCTGAACAAGTATCCTCATCGCGCCGACATAATACCACACACGGAGGAAAATTACATCAGCATGACGGTCCATCTGGGTAACAGGTTTTCGATCAAGTTTATCGACTCGTTCCGTTTCCTCCCCGCGTCGTTGGATAAACTGGTTCAGACGATCCCGCGCGAATCTTTCGTTCGCACGAGGAAGCTCACTCGCACAGACAATGAGTTCGATATGGTTTGTCGGAAAGCTCCGTTCCCGTACGATTACGTTGACAATCCGGCCAAGCTGAACGAGCCGCGTCCACCACCGCGAGAGGCTTTCTTCAACATCCTGACTCAAACGGACATCTCCGAAGAGGAATGCCAAAGGTTTCTCCAAGTTTGGCAAACTTTCAATTTCCGTAATCTCGGCGAGTATTCAGATTTCTACTTGCGACTCGATGTGTGCCTCCTCACCGATGTGTTCGAGGAGTTCCGACTCTTTGGGATGAAAAACTATGGTTTGGACTGTGCCAACTACTTAACGCTACCCGGTTTCGCTTTCGACGCCTTCTTAAAAATAACTAATGTGAAAATTCAACTCTTCAATGATATGGATATGGTATTCATGATTATGAGCTCGATCCGAGGTGGGATAACACAGGTGGTGAAACGGCACGCTCTCGCAAACAATCCTTTGATACCGGATCAGTTTGATCCTAAAATACCAGTGAACTATATACAATACTTGGATGTGACGGCACTTTACGCACACACCATGAGAAAGCATCTACCCTACGATAACTACACTTGGGTCCCGGAAGGAGAAGAGTTGCTAACTCTGGCGAAAACTATAATCAACCATCCCGACGACGCTCCTTTCGGGTACATACTCGATGTAGATATTGAATATCCAGAACACCTCCACGACCTGCACAAGGACCTTCCGTTCTTGTGCCGGAACGAAATACCACCATCGGGAGCGGGGAAATATACGAAACTATTGACGACTCTAGCTAATAAAAACAACTATGTTATCCACTATGTAATGTTGAAAGAAGCGCTCGGTCAGGGATTGAAACTCCTGCGCGTCAACCGGGCCATCAAATTCCGTCAGGCTCCTTTCTTGGCACCCTTCATCGAGCTGAACGCCCGGTTGAGACGGGACGCTACGAATCTGTTTCACCAAACGCTCCTGAAACTATGCAGCAACGCTTGCTACGGAAAATTTATCGAGAACCCGTTGAAGCGAAAGAATATTAAATTGGGTACAAACAGCAGACAGATACTGAAAGCCATCTCACGGGTCGATTTCATAGATCGCACGATTTTCGCAGAAGAATTGGTAGCAATCCATTTACGGAGAACAGAGGTCGTCATAGACAGACCAATGATTGTTGGTTTTTCAATCTTAAATCTGAGTAAAGTACACTTGTATCAATTCCACTATAATCACATGCTTAAGAAGTACAATCCCGACCAAGTTCAACTTCTCTATATGGATACGGATTCGTTCATTTACGAGTTGACTACACCGAACGTCTACGATGATATGATGTCAGACCTACACTTGTACGACACCTCCAACTTCCCAGAAGGTCATCAATGTCGCAGCGCGGCAAACCGTAAAGTAATGGGTATTTTTAAGGATGAAACGGGGGGAATACCCATTGCTGAGTTTGTCGCGCTGCGACCTAAAATGTATGCATATCGTTTCAGCAACGGGCAAACAGAGAAAAGGGCAAAAGGTATATCAACAGCAGTGGTAAGATCGCTAAACTTTGTCAATTTTCTCACAGTATTAAAGGATCCTGAATCGAGAATGAGCGCCCCGATGCGTAGGATCGGGGCGCGGAGACATCAACTATACTCATTTGAAAGTACAAAAAGAACCCTCTCCGGCTTAGACGATAAACGTTGTATTTTAGAAGACGGTGTTAGCACTGTTCCTTGGGGTCATCGTGACATCGACGACGATCTTTGCATGGTGGATGAAAGTTGCGGAGCCAAGACCGAGTTGAGAAAAATCCTCGCTGCTAAACGACCTCGAATAAATAGTATAAATAATTCTGGAGAACCGTCAGTTAAGAAACCTCGAATTTGAAAATAGGAACAGTGTTCTTTCCGTCCTCTAGAACGCATGCATCGTTTGTCATCGAGTCCGGGGAGAGTTGAGAAAAATCCTCGCTGTTAAACAACCTCGTATAAATAGTATAAATAATTCTGGAGAACCGTCAGTTAAGAAACCTCGAATTTGAAAATAGTAAAATTGTAACTAACGGAACGAACAAATGATGGCTTGTCTCGATGTACAAGGTTTTTGGAGCCAAGGAAATTTCATCGTCAAAGAGTTTGGTCTTGTGGATATGAAGTGTACTGAAACTGAACTCTATTTATTCAAACCTCCGTTCCCGAGCAGCATGTTGAGCGCTAAAGACGTTGTGACAAACAACTGGTTAACACGCAATTATCATCACTTGGAATGGGAAAGCGGGTTTCTCGAGTACGATGAATTCACTATAAAAAGTGAATCGCATTGGGAACCGCTACGATGTACTTTATGTTGAAGGTGAACAAAAACGAAATTTCATCAGTCGTTTCGTGCCGGAAAAATGTATCGTTGTAAATTTGGACACTAAAGATTGTCCGTCCTTGCGACTATTGGCTCGTTGGTCGACAGCATATACGTGTCCTTTAGTACATCCATTCTGCGCTATGTCGAACGCAATCCGATTGTGTATGTGGATGTCGGAATCTTTTTATCGTGATTATTTCAAAGATGAAATCATGCAAGAGCAGGAGAAGATTATAGTGGCAGACGAACAAAGGACTCACCCCGATAATAATAAAGGAGTAGTAGATGAAAAGTCAGATTGAACGAACCAAAATATAGCAGACAGATAAAATGAAATCATCCGTGCTTAATATAGCAGACAAATTGTCGAATCAACCCGACTTAATATATATAGCACACGAAAAGTGGAATCATTCGCAGACGAATTATCGAACCGAAATATAGCAGTCGAAAATTGAAATCATCCGTGCTTAATATAGCAGACAACTTGTTTCACTCGAAATATATAGCAAACGAAAATTGGAATCATCCGTACCTTGATATACAGCAGATAGAACTGACTACATGGAAGTTTTCAACAATTCAATCTTGATCGTCAACGCTAAAGAGCTGACTGTAAACACCCGCTACAAGATGAACAAACTCATCAAAATACCAACCAAGTACGGGATCACCGTTGCCGCTGATATCATCTTCGAGAATCATCATTGTCTCCTCTTCCTACCTTTGCACATTACGAACTGTTTGACGGACGATGCAATTCAGGATATCAACGCTGGATCCTTCGATCTCATCTACGAAGGTCCGATCGGAAGAACATATAAATTCGCACTCGTTCCAAACGTTGCAGCTTGATTTATATTGTATGTATTATTGTATTCTTTTGTACATGATGTAATGGTTGAAAAAAAAAAAAAAAAAAAGAAATCACAAGTTTGTTAAAAACAATGAAAAAAAAATAAACATGTTATTTTTTTTTTTTTTAAATTTTTGCTTAAGATCAATCCAATTGCCTCACGGTTCCGTGCAGTAGTTCGTAGGAATACTTCACAGGCGTGATCAGAATCACCTGGGCTGTAGTGTTGGCCGGGAAATTCTCTTTTACCACAACGGTCAACGTGATATCCACCGGAGCTGTTTTTAGATCTTCACCTTGAACGCATGTGATGACAAAAATCGCGCGATCTTTGAAATTTTCAATCAACATAGCTGGCTCGCAGAGTTTCTCACCTTTCCAGTAGTCTCTCATAAAATCGGTGTAGTTCAGGTAGGCGTGATTATAATCCATAGTCGGGAAATCGTAGATCGTATCAACTTGAGGAAACCGACGCTCACCGATTTGAACGCTGACCGAGCGCACATTTACATGGTCGAAACGAGAGGAATCCTTCAGGTGATTGTCCCGTCGATCCGTTTGAAACACCAACACCACGAATTTGGGCTTGTGCCTGCTGGTTGTTCTTACACTCCATTTGAACGTCTTGGTCGGAAAAATCCCCGGGATGTCGTGCGATTCCCAATTCATGTATCCGAAACTCATCTTGTCGTTCTTCTTCATCTTGAGCAAGATTTGTTTTTCCAGTTCCAATGTGAATTTGACGACGGGAATCTCCCAATAGATTTCGATTATTTTAAATTTGATGGTGTAACCGTCCGCGGTCGCCGCGTCGGTGATATAATATGCGTTCTTATCCGTACCACTGCGCACTAGGATCAATTCTTGCGAGCATCTGACTAGAACGTCTTTGAAATGTACTGCGAATCCGCTGAGTGAAGACAACGGAACGACAGCGCACTGAGTTTCATCTAACGTTGTCATATCCCATTCGCTCCATGAATGAGTGATGTCACAAAACCCGGAAGTTGCGAGTCCCGCGGTTTCCGCTCTAGTGTATGTGAGATAATTTTTCACGGTCGATGTCACTCCGACACACTGCATGCTATCGATTTCCGTCCCGTTCACTTTGTACTGCATACGGTCGAACAAGTGCAGGGGATAATTGTTAGCCCACTTGACTTTAGGTTTCGCAGCATCTGCGGCGGCTCCAGGATTTTTCTCGAGTTTCACTTCTAAACGCATGAAGATCCTCGAATCTTGAGGCACGGTGATCAGGCCGTGGGTATCGGGGGTGAACCGGATTTAATCGTTCTTTCCACGCCGTTCGTCGACCGGACCGAAACGGATGTATTCGTATTCGATGATCTCTTGTCGCCAAGCTTCCATCTCGTTCTTATTTCGGATTTTTCACCACGAATCCGAGTTGTGTGAGAGCTCTCTTGGAATATTCGGTCAAAGTTTTCCTCTGCTCCTGTTGCTCCTGTTGCTGTTGTTGTTGACAACTAGTCCGTGGATTATCAATACTATTATATGCAAGAGAATATAGGAACGTATCTTTGTCGTCGTTCTGGATCCTTCGTTTACCCATAAGTTAGCGGTCTCACGTGCAGTCGCACTATCACTTCTTCACCACCGAAATTGATCGATCTTCCTTGTTGGTCTACTATATTAACGAGCAAACGTTGGATCTTATCACCCAAGACGGGGTAGTAATGAATCGTCGACGATTGCTCTACCATTTTGAATCCTGGTTTGATATCGGGAGCAAACGCATAAATGTGATGTCCGCGCACCCCGTTCACGTATCCACCGTCGGCGATGCTGCATTCGATGCATATCATGTTTACGGGCGAGATGTTGACGCGATAGTCAGCTTCGTGCCATTTGTCCGGTGACAGAGACGCTTTCCGCATCCGAGCATCTTACGTAAAGTGCCGGGTCTACGGAAATCGATCCAGTACTTGGATTTGATGCGTACTTTAAGCGTAGCGTTGTTCGCTTTGAGTTTGATAGCTTCCGCTCCGCCAAGTTCTCCCTGCAAGTATTCTTGTATACCCTCGATCTCGTAGGCTCCGATCGGGAAGGAAATTGCCGAGTAATTCTCTTCAGGGCTCTCGGAGTAGAAAAGCAGTCTGTTCGTTATGTCGATGTTCGGGATGGAATAATAAGTTACAAAACCCGTCAGACCGATCTCGCAAGGTCCGAACAACTCGAGAGGTCTAGGCAGTGCAAACTTGAGTACGTTGCTCCTCCCCGTCAACATGAACGTGTGACATCTTTTCTGTGTTTCCATATTCGGGTTTCGAGAATACTATATATTCCTGGTTTGTACGAGCCATTCTAAACATCGTTTCCCGCAGACGCTCGAGTTGAAATTTTGTTCGCTATCATAATTGTATCCTATTGTCGTCGTCGTTGAGCTACCACGTGAGCGTAAAATGTATCGAGTAATTTCAACGGGTGGTGGTAGATCACCGAAGCTGTTGTAGTACAATGCGTTACCACTCTTTGAAATCCGGTATGCTGTCCAATGTGTACCGGCTCCATCGCTTCGGTCCAGATTGATGATACCACACTCGGGATGTTTGGGTTTCTTGGTCGCCAATTCACCGATCATGAACACACCGCGGAAATGCGGGATTCGTAATTGTTCTGTCGCAGCGATCCTCAACTCAACATCCGTCATCGCTCGGCGCGGTAGCTCACGGATCAGTTTAAATTCTTTCGGTAAGGTCTCAAGTAAAGTCCGTAACCTTTACGGTACGGTCGCAAGTACAATCCTTCACCGAGGTGTACATTCTTCTTCAAAGATCCGTCGATGACCGTCTTGATCATTTTCGCTACCGGTGTGATTGTTCGCGCGGCCAGACCGATACTCGTCAGGAGATTCTTGACTCCGGCACCCGTCTTCGGGATAGCCAAGATTCGCTCCGCCGGTTTCTTCTTCTTCTTCGTTTTCGACGCCCCGGCACCCATCTTTGGGAGAGCCAAGATTCGTTCGATCGACCGCTCCACCGGTTTCGTCTTCTTCTTCGACGCTCTCTTCTTCTTCTTCTTCTTCTTAGGTTTCGGTTTTTTCGCTGCCAACGTCTTGTTTAGTCCCATTCCGAGTTTGGCTTTGAGTTTCATAGCGTTCGTTACGGCGTATGCTGCCGCTCTTTCACCCAACGGTGAGTCGGACGCTTTCACACGTTCCCAAGCTCTGTCCGCAAGTATGAGATCGGCTTTGTTCCTCTCGGTGGTGTCTTTGGTCTTACTGTAAGCGATGTCGTGGGACTTGCAAGCTTCGTCGAGCGGATTTATACCCGGATCTCCGCGTTTCAATCGTTCTGCGAGGCGAGTGCCCGGTCCGCAGTACCTGTAGTCGCCCGGTAAGTGTAGTTCGAACGGTAGTGAATTTATCAACGAGTTTAACAGTCCACGTCCTCGATTGGTTTTGCTGCAAGTTGATAATCTTCTCGGTGACATACTCTGACGAAAATGTCCATACTATTTATACGGAGAAGTAAAAAAATAACTGTCCGATAAAATAGGGAACGAATACGATGCGACTCGTCAAGCAAAGAAAGTCATTGCGAGTCCCGAACCTCGACAAACGGAAGAAGCAAAATGAAAACCGACGACAACGACGACGACGACGACACAGTGAACTGTTACCGGATAGTATCCGTTGCATTGTCGCCGGACCGTCCAACTGCGGTAAAACAAACGTGATGGTTTGCTTGCTACAACATCCGAACGGATTGAAGTTCCGCAACGTGTACTTGTACTCCAAGACACCGTTCCAACCCACGTACGAAGAACTGCGTCAGATATTCGACGGAATCGACGGTCTCGGATACAACGTCTATTCGGACACGGCCGAGATTGTTCCACCAAACGATGCCGCATCGGACTCGGTCTTTATTTTCGATGATGTCGCCTGTGACAAACAAAATGCGATGCGGGATTATTTTAGTATGGGAAGGCATAGCTCGGTCGATAGTTTCTACTTGTGTCAAACTTATTCTCGCATACCGAAACAATTGATTCGCGATAACGCTAACCTGCTCGTAGTTTTCAAACAGGACAATACAAACTTGCGACACATCTACGACGATCACGTCAACACGGATTTCACG
This sequence comes from Bemisia tabaci, assembly GCF_918797505.1. Taxonomy (NCBI): domain Eukaryota; kingdom Metazoa; phylum Arthropoda; class Insecta; order Hemiptera; family Aleyrodidae; genus Bemisia; species Bemisia tabaci. Next base: position 42,974,498 of record NC_092793.1, on the reverse strand, counting down.
TTTGAAGATTTCAGACATATCTGCTCGGTGTGCTGGCAGGACAAGTACGGGTTTTTAGTCATCGATAAAGATAGTAATAAGAACGAGGGAAGGTACCGGAAAAGTTTCGATACTTATATTGTACAAGATGGATAACTTATCGTTGTCGACGATCGCTCAGAAATACGGTAGTATCGATAAAATCCGTCAAGATATCAAACGGAAGTTAAATACCATTCGCACCGGAGAGGCCGACGCTCAGGTGACGTTGAAGAAAGTTTTCAAACCGTTGACAGATCCGCTCGCAGCGTTGCAGAAAACTGTCTCGTCGTCAACACCCGCACTTGTTGCTGCTCCTCAGGAAAAGAAAACCAAGATCGAACCTTCAAAATCGGAAACGAAAGATAAAACAATGTTTGTTGATAGTTTATTTGCTTCGTTCGGATCACCGAAAAATATGAACAATGATGATGATGATGATGATAACGACTCAAACGAGGAGGAGGATGATGATGATGATGATGACGATGATGAATCGTTCCAAGACGCAACGGATAAAGGACAAACAACGGGTCGCACGGAAGACGACGACGTCGATTCTCGAGACACAATCACTGCCCCGAACGTACAATTATACTTGGACTATCTGGAAAAACATCCGAAACAATCCGATCCCGCGTATGGTGTGCGGAAAGCGATCAACGGAAACTTTCTCATCGGAAACCGAACCATAAGTTTCGATTCGGACGGACGACGAATCCTGGACGGTAGCGATGAGGTGTTCGAACCGACACCCGGGTTCTTGGAGCTCCTTTTTAAGAAACATCCGCGTAATTACACAGCAGATGATCGCGTAAAATTCCAAAGAGTAGTTACGCTCACCAATGCGCATAGGAGGGATCATCATCCACACGGTAGACCCAACTTGAACCGCAGTCAAAAATACCGCGATCTCATCAAACCTTTGTTCGCTACATCGACGCCGAGATCAACGAGGAAGTCATTGCGTAAAGAATTGAAGAAAGGCTCCGGTATCAAAATTCATCGTGCGAAACGGGAACTCGTCTATTGGGACGATCCGAACGAATTGGTCCAACGTCTCGTTTTACTTGTAGCTTCGAAACAAGCTGGTCACACCGATCACGACCGTGAAATTCTGAGTATCGTCGAGGAGCTTCGCGAAGCGGATTACATCCACTAAATATAGGATCCGCACAAAAATGAGTCACACCGACCAGTTTGGAAGATCGAAAGGGACTTACGTTCGCAACACGAAGCAAGGTCTCAAAGGAGACGGTTTCTTACTGGATCCCGACGGGCATTATCTCGTATCCAACAAACGGATCCGACAACTGCAAGATCCCGAAGAGGATACCGACGCCGTGAACAAACAATGGACAGAATCGAGGTGGACGGAAACTATGAATTCGACACAGCTTTGTTTGGAGAAAATGGAAGAATACAAAAGTATCGCGCAACGACTCGAGACGAAATTATCACGACTGGAAAATAGGATCAGTCAACTAGAGGTTGTGAATCGAATGAAAGGAAAATAGTGTTGAGATGAGTCACACGGACGAATTTGGCCGATCGAAATTCCGCCGCGGTCCAGGAGGTGATGGATTTTCACTGGATTCCGATGGAAATTATATCGTATCAAACAAACGGATTCGTCAAGTGCAAGATCCCGAAAGCGATGAGGATGCGGTGAACAAACAATGGTCCGAACGGAAGTGGAAGGAAGCTATGAAATTAGGTCAACACTGTCTGGAGCGTATCCACCAACTTCAGCAATCTTACAATCGTCTAGTTAAAATAGTAGCATCGAAACAGCATTTGAATCGAGAGAGCGGACGACGACGACGACGACGACGACGACGTTGACGGTAATTATCATGTCGGCAGAAAAACGTGGGATCGTCGAGGAGCTACATAAACCTGCACGACGAAACTATCCGCGTCGTAAAGTACGGATCCTCGGATTGTTCGATTTATGGCAAGCCGATCTCGTCGAGATGCAACTGTACGCCTCGGTCAACAAAGGATACAGATATCTCCTCACCGTCATCGACGCGTGCTCGAAAAAGGCGTGGGCCGAACCGCTCAAATCGAAAACGGCCACGGATGTCACTTATGCTCTGCAACGCGTTCTCAAAGCAGCCGGAAAGTCACCGAAACATTTACAAGTCGACATGGGCTCGGAATTCTACAACTCCAAATGTCAAGCATTGATGAAGCGTCACAAGATCAATATGTACAGCTCGTACTCGACAACCAAAGCCTCTATTGTGGAGCGACTCAACCGAACGCTCAAAACTAAGATGTGGAAAGAGTTTAGCGCGCAAGGATCGTACAAGTGGGTAGATCTATTACCGAAACTCATCCGTGAATATAACGGGAGCGTTCATCGCACCATCGGGATGAAACCAATCGATGTCACTGATAATGATGTACCGATGATCCTGCAAAAGCTTCGTGGACCGCCGCTGAGTAAAATTGAAAAGAGACGTTTGGCCAGACGAAAACTGAATGTCGGTGATCACGTCCGGATCTCGAGACTCAAAGCCATGTTCGAGAATGGATACACACCGAATTGGAGCACGGAAATTTTCAAGATTGTCAGCGTCAATCCGACCGTTTCGATCACGTACGATCTGAAAGACGCGCACGATACGATCATCAAAGGAAAATTCTACCACGAAGAACTCCAACCCACCAACTATAAGGATACGTTCCTGGTGGAGAAAATTCTGCGTCGCAAGAAAAACCAGGCCTTTGTCAAATGGTTGGGTCTGGACGCGAGTCACAACAGTTGGATCGATAGTAAGGATTCCGTATAAATAGTTTGCAACGGGAACTGTTTTAAACTGTAACTGTAAATACCCCAAAAAAAAAAAATTTGATTTATCAAACTGAATATTGCAATATCCAATCCCAGTCGCTCATCGCAAAGCACAAGGTTCCCGTACGCATCTCCAAGCGCTAAGAAAATGTAAATTACCGAATCAGACCCTAATCTCCAGTCTCCGATACCAGGCCCATACTGTTAGATACGGTCTTCCGAAACCGAAAATTTTTACAAGTCCGAAAATCCGAATTTTTGCACAATCTGGCAACACTGTATCGAAAAATTAACTAATTTCTCGCCCCATCTGGCAACACTGTAAAATGCGATGTTACAAAATTTCACCAATAATTAAATCATTTATTTAAGTGCACCGTCCGGCAACGCTGCTGCGCCATCTTGAAAAATACACCATTGCATAAACCGCAGATTGAAGGGGGCTACATTACACCATTGCATAATCCCATTATTGAAGGGGCAACATGCAATACTTTTACTTTACAGCGTTGCCATATTGAACAAGAATCCCTATACAACACTGTAATTTAATTCGTATTTTTCTGCACCATCATGCAACGCTGTTGGATTTTTTATCGAGTCAAGTCATCATTTTCACCCTACTCGTTTTAGGGACTGCTGTCAGGAAAAGTGGATAGTATATTTTTACCAGCTGGAAACGTTGGATGGTCCGTTGTAAATTTTCTTTCAACGTCCTCGAGGAATTTAATTCAGGGCTCATTTCATCCACTGCTGAAAGGCGAAGCAATATGTTTTTCGTTTGCCCTTGAGGAAAGCAGAAAAAACATGCCTATGATCGAAAACCACTAGGATGGATAAAAGACAGGTGTTTCCTTTCAATATTCTAAATTTTATGATGAAAATTAGTCTTTAAAAACAACATTCAAAGCCATGAAAACACGATAGCATCAAGACGTTGCAAGTCTCAATGGACAGTATTTTTTTCTCAAAATGTTGCGATTCTTTCTTGTTGCATGGCATTGCTATTAGACACCTACTTGTATGGCTGTAGCTGACTCATTTTATACGTAAAAAGTTAGGTATACAATTTTTTCAGAGAGATTCAAAAGGACATTACTTACATACGTAATACTAAACTAAACTGCTGTCAAGCAGCTTGCATTGAAAAGGGCATGGTTTTAGCTGTTAAAAGAGAATACTTATTTGTCTGAATCATTTTTTGCACATGATATGCATCGGTACCCATATCCATTCTCCATGGAACTGAACAGAAAGTACGATTGGAAAAACATACGTTGAAAGCAAAATTTCAAGAACAAAAGAAGCTTTATTCATACTTAGTATTTAAAATGTAGTAGTAATCATAGAAACAAAATAAATGAATACTTGTGGATAGTTAAACAGTATTTGAAAATATTTACACTCTTCGAAATAATTAAATTTGGTACAAAACAGCAGACAAACATTTTTGAGGAGTTATTTCGCGTTGGATTTATCGGTTCCAATTCATCGTAATCGCAGACGAAGATACCTTGACTATTGGGAGCTCATCACATTTACGATTGATGTTGTTGCCATTGTGATTGAACCAACAGGAATGAAGTCGTAGGTAAGTAGGTAAGGTATGAAATAGAAATATCAGGGTTGTCCACTCTGAAAATGAAAATAAAATGAAACATTTAAATGAGTTACGCAGTGGGCTATTGTATTGTTTCAGATAGATTTCTATGATCGGATTTAGCCTCAGTCATTGATCTAAGTTGAAAAAACTCAATGTGTTGGTAGAAAGGCAAAAAACACTTGACCGTCGATAGGTATGATTATTAGACACATGGTCAAGCTGCAGAGAACTAGATTCAGCGCTCCACACCAAATACAGGAAAAAGTATGCCTTTCCTACCTTCAAAATTGTGTAGTCCTGGCTTCACCAAGTATGAATACAAGTTTTCTGCAAAACTAGCTGTGCAAGATCCCAGATCTGACATCCATGATACTCCTACATGCAGACTATTTTAGTGCTAAGTGTAAAATTTAGGCAGTGGCCACTATGTCACTAAATGTGACACAATCACTAAAATGTGTCTAGAAATCAGAATATTAAGCACTAGAAACAGATTGGCGGAGGATAATGATGAACTAGCAAGGTTAGGTTTCATGACGGATCAAGTCATGCTAGAGAGATGGAAAGTGAAGTTCCTGCCCATCTCACACACAGAATTCTTTCCAGAGTTCATACATTGATCGAATGAGACGGAATGCAAGTCATATTTCGAGGATTTCAAGAGATTGAAATATGTATAGCTTTGTATCCGTGTCCGCATGGAATGGGTTTCAGTCGAACACAAAAGTTATTCTACAACAGTCAAAATGAACAAGAATGATGTTTACTTACCTAGTGTTTAGTCGTGGGTGAATAAAGAAACTTTCCACAGAAGTACAAATGTAAATAATGTGAAATAAAAACTCACAAACGAGAACACAATATGATTTTCAGTAGCCGGCGCTACGATTGTTTTGTTGTGAGTTGTTGACATGTTGACGAGCGCCGCTAGAGAGCGAGCAGTTTTTGTAGCGCATTCAAATGGGCGATTATGTAACCCGTGCAACGGCAGATGGGATATTCTGAGAATGTTCTGAGAAGATTGTAAACTTGCACGTTTTCATAACATTTTCAAAATATCCTCACTATATTTATTTTGTTTGGTTTTTGTGAGGGTATTGTCATAATATTTTTAAATGATGCGGAGGCGCGGGATTTTTCAGGGATATTCTCCGAAGATAAAATGCTAACTGGGATCTAGACACGTGACTTCAGTCACGGGCTTTTTGCTAGTAAAAGATAATTAATAGAGCTCATGCTCATCATCGTTGAATGTTGAGGAACAATAGAATGATATATCTACCGTAGTAATAAAAATATTCACACGAAGAAGTCCTCTTTTTTTGGATTCAGTCAAGGTAAATTGGTCTCGCAACATATCCAAACTTTGATTGCATAATGGCGCTCTGCACATCCATCGTGTTTTGTTCAAAGCTCCGGGTGCCATAAACACCAGCCCGTTGGGTGGAACTCCACCTAGGAATATTATGATTAAGCACAGCATTTATTTGTAATCATCCCTTGGCTGGAACGTCTGTGAAAATAATGTTCCTAGGTGGAGTTCCACAACGGGGTGGTATATTTACGTCAACCGGAGCTTTGAACAAAACACGATGGATGTGCAGAGCCATTTATGCAATCAAAGTTTGGATGTTGCAAGACCAATTTACCTTGACTGAATCGGAAGAAAGAGGACTTTTTCGTGTGCACAATGTGTAATAATTTATCATAAATTTTAGAATAGATACCTAAGTTCAGGGACATCATTCCTATTGATTTATGAACTTATTTTTCAATCTTTTTGTCCTACGTTACCTATTTATATCCCACGGTGACACGACTACCTACCTATTCCTCTTATCGTGAAATCACCCTCATGTTTCCGAGGGAATGCGTCCGTTCGGTCCGAAACTTCGTCAACACAACAACATCACCACTACCAACATTACCACCATATACCACGGTCCCAACCACGTAAGTACATCGGTAAGGACCAACCACGGTGCCGATGCTAACCTAAACAATCCTCGGAAAAAAACTGGGGTGCGGCCTTTTACCCCCATCTACCATACATTTTCTTGTAGGTAAAGTGTTACTTTACGAATAATATGGATTTTAAAGTAACATAAGCGTATGGAACGTGGGAACATTCTGAATGATATTAAGATGTTTATTAAAGAGTCAAAAACGATTTACAGGCAATGAGAGAACAGCCATGGTTTGAGCGTTTATTGGACTGCCGGAATGTGTTCTATTTAAAATATGTATTATGACAATGTATACCGTTACAGCTTTCAACATGCTCCTGAGGTACTAAAAAATTGATGTACAAAAAAAAAAAATTACCTTTAAACAGTGACAAAAAAGAAAAAACTCATGAAAATGGCTGAATATTGAGCTAACGTCCATGTCTGTTATCATTATGGCAGATGTATTAAACAATCGTAATTGATTAGGTACAGTTTTCCTTAAGAATAGGGTTTATCCCGTTGGTTCTTATTTACTGAAAGGATGTAACCACTTGAACGTTCAAGGACTCCATTTCTGAATTCCATTTGGGTCAAAAGACCATCGATTGACTCGATATTTGCATTTGGAAAGCGGCTGCCAATTCCTAATAAAAGTGGCCGTTTCGAATGGGTCGGTTCCAAAAACAGCTTGTTTGAGTTTGAGAAGTCATTTCAAGCTTTTTTAATAACGCCATCGTTCTTTTCGTGAAATTTGCCATTGGAATCAGTTATCAATTCGCAAATCCCCGCACCTTGCAACAGGCCGTTGACAAATAAAAGCATTTCTTAGTCTATAGGTACGTAAAAATTATCGATTCGTGACTTTTGAACTCACTGATGGGTTTTTTTTTTCATAGATGCAGTGGATATCAATACCTTCAACATCAGAATCAAACTCACCTAACTACCAAAGCCAGGGATTGCTGAATCCGCACAGTGGAAACCACGGTGGGAGTGCCAGTTATTCTTTCACGACGGACTTCCGACAATCGAATCAGAACACGGTGGAGCAAGGATTCAGTATATACACGAATCCTCTCGGAAGTGGCTGCGGGAGCAACAGAGCCGGGAGTTGTGCCGACGGTGCGGAAGGAGGGTCTGGACACAGAGAGGAAAAGGGAGCGACGCCCAGCTACAGGCCTCTTTCACCGATCTCACCTCTGTCACCGTCGAACCTAAGCAGTTCGATGCCGAACCATCTGAAGAGTGTTAGCAATTACTGTATAACCATATCGCCTCATAACACAATGTCACCGACATTAGAGGCCCCGACGTCACCGTCCTCAAACATGAGGAAGCAGCACGGGCATGAGCAAGAGGACGAGCTCGGCGTGAAACGAGGCCAGCATGAGCACACGCACATGGAACAAGGGTTGCAGTTGTCCTCGATCCACCACGATTGCTCCAACAACGAGAGCGGCGGAGATCGGCCAAATTTGTGCCGGATTTGCGGGAAAACATACGCCCGGCCGAGCACGCTTAAGACGCACCTTCGAACTCACAGCGGAGAAAAACCCTACCGGTGTGAAGATTGTAACAAGTCGTTTAGTCAAGCGGCCAATTTGACGGCCCACGTCCGGACTCACTCCGGCGAAAAGCCGTTTAAGTGTAATATTTGTGATAGGCGCTTTTCGCAGTCCTCGTCTGTGACCACTCACATGCGCACTCACTCCGGCGAGCGCCCTTATAGGTGTAGACTTTGTAGAAAAGCTTTTTCAGATTCGAGTACCCTCACCAAACATTTACGTATCCACTCGGGAGAAAAACCCTACCAGTGCAAGCTCTGTCTGCTTCGATTTTCTCAATCTGGAAACTTGAACCGACATATGAGGGTTCATGGTCAACATTATGCCATTCCCATGTGACATCTTGATCCCAGCGTTCATGCTCATGCTCATGCTCATGCTCATGCTCATGCTCATGCTCATGCTCATGCTCATGCTTATGCTCAGTTGCTCAATCTTGGTCCTGTGATTCGCCCTCCTAATATTCCATGAATCTCAAGTTAAGTAAACATTCTAGAACGGTCGTCAAGAAAAACTTTATGAGGTTTGAGGTATCATAGTACCTAGGGGAGAGTGGAATTATTTGGGCCACGGGGTTCAATGAGTCACACGGGCTATTTTCCTACCTAATAGGGATTTTTCGGTTTTGCCGGCGTGGGAAGAGGGCAATACTAGTATTCTACCAAAAAAATGTGCAGTGACGTCATCAGCATTCTTTGTTTTTGTTTTGGAGTCGCATTAGCTGCGGAGCCGTCTGCCGTGCAACGCATGCAAAAACGCCGGAAACGCCATTTTAAATTTTTTGGAAACAATGATTTATAGCAAAGAAACGTGTTTTTTACCTTGGGACAATGTTTCTACAGAATTCTTTCGCAAATACTATCAACTATCAGAAACTTAACCTGAAAAGGACCCCGCACACCTCTTTCCCGATGGGAAGCTGCACCATGACCGATTGCCTTCTGACTTATGTCATTCGATTCTCCTCAAGATGCTGATCAAAATTTATACTCGCGCCAACTTTCTACGATGCACCGTTTTCGCAAAAAACCTATGAGTAAATTCAATTATTCGGTGATTAAAAGCCAGAAAGATTCCTCATTTCAGTGCTCGATTGACAAGCGGCTGTGTGTCAACAAGGAAATCATGGGGACTCCCGCACCGAGCGGCAGTCTTATCTCGAATTCCACACGCCGTTTTGCTCGACCATCCAAATCAGATTCTTGAAGAGCATAAGAACAGGAAAGTCTGAACGTCTACCGGGCGAGTGCGGGAGGGAGATAGCCCCTGAGTCGGCAGGTACAGATAAGAAGACGGACACGCGCTACGGTTTTTCCTTATTTACATCGGGCCAGTTCTCAAATGCTTTGTTCTTTTTTACTCATAGTCGCCGAATAATTGAATCTTCTCTTTGGTTTTTGCGAAAACGGTGCATCGTAGAAAGTTGGCGCATCTTGATCAGCATCTTGAGGAGAATCGAATGACATAAGTCAGAAGGCAATCGGTCATGGTGCAGCTTCCCACAAGAGGTGTGCGGGGTCCTTTGAGGTGTATGGGTAGAACAGTTTCTATTTTATAGTGTTAAGTTCTAAAAAACGCGGGAAAATCTTGATGGATTTACGGCGTTCTTGCTTAGCACGGCAGCCGTCGCATTCGGCCTAAAACGGCAATTTTTCATTCAAGAAGTTTGTGCACATTGTTAAGTACTCACTTTGGATCATAATGCTGTAAATTGTTTTGAAAAGTAGACTTGTTTCCCCACATTTCGGCCTTTTAGAACGTTGAAAAAAATTATTTTGAAATTTCCTCAGCATCCTTTGAAAATTCTAACCTGCTTGGGGGCTAAATTAGTCATTTTTTTGGGGGGGGGGGGGTGACATGAGCCACTCACCAAGTCTAGATCTTAACTGATTTTCTGAATTTTTCTTTCTGCAGAAATCATGACTAGAAAGTTTATCAGAAAAAAGGCGGTTCCAAGAATTCCCAGAAGAATTCTGCTTAAAGCCGTAAAATTGCATTATTTTGGTGGGCATGAAATGCAGGGTTGAAAAAAAAAATGTTCTCCAGAAAACCTTCAAAACTTTCCAAAATTCTTATTTCAGCCTCTAAAAGAAGATTCATACTTTTTGCCAAAAAAGTGGATTCTTATCACCTCGTTATTCTGAAATTCTAAATACCTATTCTTAAGGTTACCTTCTTTTAACACTCCTCTCATACCAACCAAAAGTTATCATTAATCATTTATCTATTTGGACGTTTTTCTGTCAAACGGAACCAAGCGCCATAGGGGGAGGTAGAGGGGGGCTTTGATTGGCGGCAAAACCGGGCGTCGGGCTCATTCCGTCCTATACTCGCAATGCTTTTCCATGGCGCTTAGTTCCGTTTGACAGAACGCGGTATCCAGCGTTCTAAATTCCTCAAAAGGAACTCAAATTGGCGCTTAGTTCCGTTTGACAGAAATACCAAAGACATAAAGACGGAGGGCTAAAAGCAAAAAATGAAGCTTTTTTCAACCACCTCCACTATTGGCTACAGGATTGGCGGCGAAATCGGGACAAGTTTGAAATTCAAATGTAGGGCGGGAACTAAATAAAATTGCGGAAACAAAGTATTCTAGGTTGATTTTTGCCCAAATTCACTTACCCACTCATATTTTTTTAACTTTAGGTTAGCTTTGGTCCGTCGTCGACCGATTAATTTCATTTGGGAGTAACGATCATCTATAATTGTAACAGCCTGTTTGAACCTGTAGAACCACCATGAGCAGAAGAAAAACTAACTTTATCTGAGATTACTGCCTATTACCGAGCAAAAGTAGGTGTAATATAATAAGACGCAGTCCCAACTTTCTTAATATATTCGTTTTAGGCATTTAAAATACGTTTCGAAGAAGAAATGTGGAAAAATCAAGAGGACAAGTTTAAATCAAATTTCCGTTTGCCGCCATGGATTTCCGCACTCATTTACACACTCGCACAAGCACCCAGCGCCAAACCATGCAGGCTTCACTTTTCCCCCTTGCTTTTAGATACGAGCACTCCGTCTTTATGTTTTTGAGAAAAACGTCCATTTATTCATTCATAATTTTATTTACATCAGGTGAACTCATTCATTAAACAAGTACCAAAAAAAAAGAAAAAGAAAAAGAAAATGCCCATCAAGTCATTGCAAACTTTACATTGAAGGATGAAAAAGGAAACCCCAATCCCCCCCTTTCCATATTTCTTGTTCATTTGCTTTTTTTATAGTGCAAAGTTTAAACATTTAAAGATATATCTCTTACAGGTTTGACAAATATCTATTATATAACTCAGTTAACCCCAGGGGTGGCTCATTAGACCCCATGATCGCGGTTAAATGAGCCAAAAAGGTTACCCTGCTCAAATGCAGATTTTGACTTTATTTCATGCACAAAAAATATATTCCGGCATAAATTAAATAGCTAAGAGTATACTTGATCGCATTAAATCATGAGATTAGACAAAAAAAATTCTAAATAAGACTTAGGAGCGTTTTTCTAAAACTGGCTCAAATAACCCCACTCTCCCCTACTTGATTTCGATCTAATAATGACTGTTAGACTCTTTACGAATCAAATCAGCCGGTAACCACCCCAGGTGATCTTCCTTCCCCCAAGTAGCACAGATTGGACTTTTCAATTTATTCCATGCCGAGATGGTTACTTTTCTGTCGGATTGTTGTGTATATTGTCTATTTTAAAATCGAGGGAGCTCCTCCCGTTGAAATTTATTGCAATAAAATTGAAATACGTAAGTTGCAATTTCAATTTCTTTGCGTTTTAAATTGTCTACCATCCTCACACATAAAACTTTTCCATCTTAGAAATCGTCACTTACTTACCAAATCATGTAAAAGAACCTATACCTACTGCAATTTTATCGTAGGTGGAAATCGTAATTTTATTGCATTAAATTGCAATATCATTTTAATATTCTCGTTGCTCTGTGCTACTTGGGCATCCTTGGTCATCGTCCTAAATAAGAATAGCGGGAAAAATTGGTATCTTCCAAATATCTATAGAACGGTTGAAGGATTCAAAACAATTGCTTAGAGACACATGCGCTCGGCGTACAGAAAACATAGCTAGTCAGCTCTGACAAGAAATCATGATGCCATTATATTATAATTGCAAAGAAAGAAAGAAAAAAAGAGAAAAACCGAAGCTCACCTATCGGACTATGCAAATTAAAAATCCCTTCACAATCACTTTCTTATTTTTCTTATTTTATGTGAATGATACCAAAAAAAAAAAATCTGCAAAGAAAAAAGTTGGCATCGAAAATTTGTTAGTACCTACTGAAAGAGTACCTTTATAAACAGAGTATGGCCATTCTTGTGCCGGATTTTCATTGGTCGCGTGAAAATAGGCTGACACGATGTTCTTACGGCCGTAAATAAACAAACAAGATGGCTTTTAGGGCAAGCAAGTTTGAGGTTATGCACATCTTATATCCTCCTGTGATAAAGGCAAAATTAGGCGATTTAACAGTGTTTTCACGTGTTTTTCGTGTGGTATTCGTAGAAATGCTAGTTTAAATTGTTACTGCCGCATAATTGAAATTTTTGTCAAATTTAGCTTCTTATCAATGTTACTGTGAGCCGCCATTTTGTTTGTTTATTTACGGCCGTAAGAGCATCATGAAGCCTAACAACTCGTTGACCAATCAAAAAGCGGCACAGTTTTCTTGTAGTAATAAGATACGAATGGCCATACTCTGTCTATAAAGGTACTCTACCTACTAACACAATCGTCTATAGTCTACACTGATGTAATGAGTGGGGTAACAGTGCAAAGTATGCAACTTCAAAAAATGTTGTAAAAATTGACTGGATAGCATTTTTACGTACAAACATACAGTAAAAGTCTCTTCCGATATAAAAGTGAAACATAATGACCTCGTCATTGTGAGGGCACAATGATTTGTGAAACAAATCATTATAATCAGAGCCGGATATAGGTTTTTGCCGCCTCTTCTCACTCTCAGGTATACAGTGCAACGTTTTAAAAAAACGCGCGATTTGCACAAACGATTTGCGCATGTTGACCCAACTTTGATCTTCTTCAAATCCTTCCAATCTTTTTTCCCTCATTTTTTCTCACACAATTTATGGGGAGTACCTTAGGGTGCGTCAAAAAAAATGAAAGTCTGAAGTGTTCCGCTCCCCGGGCGGAAATCGATGACGTTTGGTAAAAAAACATGGTTGCCAATAAATTTGGGCCAATTTCAACCATTTTAAATGGTGCCAAAGGTCGATTTTGTGATGAAATTATGGTATTTGGGTTTAGACCTCGATTTCGTACAAAAAACTTGATTTTACGCTGAAATCGTGCGTTTACGAGAAAAATGCCACTGTATTCAAATTGTAGAGGATGGAATTTTACATTAGGAAGACGTCTTTGTAAACGATAAAAATCAAATTGAACTAGAAAAACTCACCTCGGTATTTATTTTTTTGGTCCTCAGAATTTCCGAGGTCTTGCAAAGTAGCGGTTTAAAAGACTCATTCTTCACGAAAATAAGTCGAAAGAGGGTATAAATGAACTGTACGCAAGTGTTGAAGATGCCAATGTCATCAGAACTTCCTCAGTTTCAAAAAAAGTTCCAACTATTTTGCACAATCCTCCAAAAAGTGTACGGCTCGAGAAGCAGGATCGTGCTATGATATTGAGGGAGAAGTGCGGTTTGACCGGGAAAAATTGCGTAACGAACTTTCCCTATGTAATCGTCATCAGTACGTCCCCCTGAACAACTTCCTAAAAGTTAAAAATGGTGCGACCCCGGAACACCCCTCAAAGTACTTAAAATTGAAAGTGGCGGCCGTAATAAGGGGGTCCAGGAAATCGGTATTTTAAAAAGCTCAGTCTGTCTCATGTGAGGTATCATTTCCTATGTAATTTTGGTCGTAGATTTCATAAATTAACTCCACAAGGCCCCCCGGTCAAAGGGGGCGCTCCAAATCAAAGATGGTAGCCAAATGTGAAAGGCAGGAGGTTGCATTTTTTTAAATACTCACCGACGGAACAAGGAAAGTGAGGTGTCTCTATTTTCCTTGTCTACAGGGTGTCTCACGAAAAACGAGCCACCTTGAATATCTGCCGAACGCGTCGGAATTTCGACAAACGGTAAAAGACGTGTTCATTTATATCGAGGGGGACACCTTTTGGCGTATTTGAAATTTTCCCAAACCGCGGGAGGGGCGCGGGGCGGGGGGTGCCCCACCCGTAAGTCGAACTTTTCAAATGGCACCCCTACTTTTTTATTTCAGAAATCAATTCTACGCAAAAAAACAAGCCACCCTGTCCAAACCGAATGTAATTCGGACAATTTTTCAGTGATTGACAGAATTTGAAACATTTTTTTCATGCTCTTTTCAAAAATTTCCCACGCCCAATGGAATTGCTGTATCAAACCAAACTCTCCGCCAAAAAAATTCTTAAACATTGCACTTTCGATAAAAAATAAAAAAAAATCTGCTGCACTCGAAATCTGGAGCACGCAGAGCCCTTCTTTGCGACATCAAAATTCGTTCTACCGAACATTTCCGAAGGGCGCTCATCGGGAGGGAGGAGTAAGTCTTAGACAAGAATTATTATTATTTTTTCTGAAGCATAAGAAACCGTGTCCATGAAGGAGCAGTAAAGTAGAAAAACAAATGGATTAGCTTTTTTTTTGGGGGGGGGGGGGGGGGGTCAACGACTTGAGCCGGACCTTGATACTTCTGAGGACGCTATTTTTCCGCGGTGCGTTGTTTTTCAACTTAACTGCTTCTTCATGGCCACGGTTTCTTATGCTGCAGAAAAAATAATAATAATTCTTGTCTAAGACTTACTCCTCCCTCCCGATGAGCGCCCCTCGGAAATGTTCGGTAGAACGAATTTTAAAGTCACAAAGAAGGGCTCTGCGTGCTCCAGATTTCGAGCGCAGCAGATTTTTTTTTATTTTTTATCAAAAGTGCAATTTTTAAGAATTTTTTTGGCGGAGAGTTTGGTTTGATGCAGCAATTCCATTGGGCGTGGGAAATTTTTGAAAAGAGCATGAAAAAAATGTTTCAACCTCTGTCAATCACTGAAAAATTGTCCGAATTACATTCGGTTTGGACAGGGTGGCTTGTTTTTTTGCGTAGAATTGATTTCTGAAATAAAAAAGTAGGGGTGCCATTTGAAAAGTTCGACTTACGGGTGGGGCACCCCCCGCTCCGCGCCCCTCCCGCAGTTTGGGAAAATTTCAAATACGCCAAAAGGTGTCCCCCTCGATATAAATGAACACGTCTTTTACCGTTTGTCGAAATTTTGACGCGTTCGGCAGATATTCAAGGTGGCTCGTTTTTCGTGAGACACCCTGTATATTGTTCCTTAAGATCCAATAATGGATGAATAACAAAGGGAGAAATAAATAGGAGGAGTCTAAATCTCGAACAAAGTATTAAAATGCATGAATTCGCTCCTCAATAAAAGTAGGACACTGTGACGTCACTCTGATGTCATAATGACATCTACCATGTGTTTCATAAAGCGGTTTGTGATATCAGCGATGTCCGTCGAACACTCTGCTATCACAGGGACATCGTGTCAACCTCTGAATGTTCAGATAAGAGTGATGGCAGAGTAATGACAGAGTAATGTCAGAGTGACAGTATAATCAGAGCCGGATTTAGGGGTGGGCCAAGAGTGCCATGGCACCGGGCGGCAAATTTTAGGAGGCGGCTTTCGGATTTTCTTCCTCTTTTTTTCTCTCGAGTAAATAAGAGGGGAGAGACGCGGGAAAAGAGAAGCAGGGGTTGTAGGGTATTCTGCCGTGATAGCGAAGAAAGCCGTCAATGCAAAATTTTCGAAATCGAGTTTTCCTCAAAATTCGTCTAAACTCTTTTAGAGGAAATTACTGAGACAGCTAAAACAGCAGAATACACCAACTAAACCAACCGAGAAAAAGACCGGGTACGGGTGGTCCGGGACACCCTGTATAACGAAGTATAAAAAAAAATATTTATTTGAGGGGAAGGGTGGGGGAAGGAGAAAATATCGATAATTACAGCCTACAGCATGAATATAAAGCCCTGCCTAGCGGTGAAACAACCTCTGCCTTGCCCGCGCGGGATGGAGCTCCGCCGATAGGTATGCCGCCCACGCGTAACCGGGAACGCGCAGAAAAATCGCCGTAACTCACGAACGAATCGTTTCCCCAAGGTTAAACAAAGTGTGGTAGATGCAAAATTTCATGGAATCACCTCAACTGGTTTTTATACACGTAGCAACCGCGTATCACCATTCCGGTGTTTCAAAATCTGCGCGTCGATTTTATTTTTTGCAGAGAAACGAGCAAACTTTTATAGCTTGAAATTATTAAAGAATATTCTTTTTCAGAGAAAAAAAATCAAGGTAGTTTTCCAGAAATTAAGTTGACGAGTTGTCCGAAGAAAAAATATAGTATGACAGGAAGTTTGCAACGTCGCAAACGGAGATACGTAGTTTGAATATTTTGGATAAATGCTCCGTCGCACGGTGGGTCACCAGAAGGAAGTTTTTTGACAGACATTTGACACACGGTGGGTCACGAGAAGAGAGTTCTTTGACAAACGTTTTTTAATCCTGATTTTTTAAAAAAATTGTTGACTAATTCCTATGCCACACTTAACTACCGCTAAATAGTGGAGTATACTTATCCTGTGGAAAATACACTTATCCCGCGGTGGATGCGCGAGGCACGCAAGAACGAGCCAATCGACTAAATACTCACAATCACAATAAAAACGCGCGCGAGGCACGAGGTTTTTCTTTGGTTTAAAGTTAAGAACACGCTTGCTAACGATATAAAAAGCTAAAAAAACCAGTGCGGCTGTGTCCGGCGCGAAACGGATATTTTAGCGCCTACAAGACTGTATGTATACTTCACTAATTACGTGTACATGCACTATGACGCGTGATTTAATCGCTGAAAATTCGTAAACTGTCCGTCTTGGACTAACGGTAATATTATTTCACATCAGTGTACCTACGATTCAAGTCGAAATCCTCGGGTCAAAAGTATGATGTGGAAATTTGGCATTCCTTTACTTATCACTAGATGCTCTTTATAATAACTGTATATTCCTATGTTTTTGTATGTTATTTTATTCCTCCTCCGAGAATGTTTATTGTTTCAATTTTTTTTCATTATTATGATCAAAATCTTTTATAAATTTGGAATTTCTGTTGTAAAGTGCAAACCTTTTTTACTTCTTTCCCGAAAATTTGTTTGCTCTAAATTTTTTTTTTTTTTTTTTTTTTTTTTTTTTTTTTTTTTTTTTTACATACCAAAATTGAAGATAGTTCTGGAAGCACATTAGAATGACTCTGGAAGTGCTTAGCTCTCGCAGTGGCAATTTTACGAGTTGGCAAGACTGTTTTTCTTTTATTAATATCTGATAAAAATATCGATTGGAGCCCACTTCACACGCCGAAAATAGGAGCTGAAAATTGAGGTAATCAAATCATCGATGAGTTTTGCCGCGAGATTCCGTGAAATTTGCGCGTTACGCGCAGCAACCGATGATAAGCCGGGACTCAACAGCTGTTAGTTTATAAGAGGTGTTCCAATAATTCGGGTGCAAAGAACCCCGCACAGAGCATGGGCTCAGCGGCTCTCTATGAAAGTTGATGAAACTTTAATAGATTGTTATAAAGTTCATAATTAAGGGAAAGCCAAAAAATTAGCTCACTTTTACGAGTAGAAGCTGAGATATTCGCGATTGAACCCGGACTATTTTCTGTGCGGCGGAGGTAAATGGGCGCTCCGCGTCGCCGTCGCCTTACCTTGCTCGAGCACTTCGGCCAGGAAACCCCCTCTCCCCACCAGGTAGCTACGATGTCGCATTGTTTACACTCACAAGGGGAACTTACGGACCTGCTGCCTCCGATTGGGCTGAATTTTTTTTTACAGACTCTATGGACCAATTCTAGAGGTGAAGTTGAGCCGTTTTCCCGAATGCGCAATAGGAAGGGCGTGAAAAATTCCCAAAAGTTGCGTTTTCGGCGTGTGATTTGGTCTTGCGGCGCTTGGCAACACTGAAGCAGCCTCTTGTACCGCTTTATCGGCCTGAAGGTTTCAGCGGAGTCCGGAGCCCTACTGCACACGTACTGGTTCCATGATAGTGATGTCCCGGGTTCGATCCTCGACTTTTTATTTTCCGCATGATCACGTAACATTTTATTTTTAATTCTTCATACGCATTTATAAATCAAGCAGTTCCGATCACTATCCCCCCCCTCATTTTACGTACATTTTCCCCCGATATTTATTCACAGTGGCCACATATAATCGTATGAAACTTCATTGATATAAATTAATGAATTAAAAAGCAAAGGCAAAACCTTATTTGTTACTACATTGCTCCCAATGGTTTTCCTGGAAAAATATGTAATGTGTAAATAAATCGAAGAGCAACCCAAACCCATGTGCACGCAAGGGTCACAAGAAACACATTATTTTAGCCTTTTGCTTTTTAATTCATTAATTTATATCAATGAAGTTTCATACGATTATATGTGGCCACTGTGAATAAATATCGGGGGAAAATGTACGTAAAATGAGGGGGGGGGGATAGTGATCGGAACTGCTTGATTTATAAATGCGGATGAAGAATTAAAAATAAAATGTTACGTGATCATGCGGAAAATAAAAAGTCGAGGATCGAACCCGGGACATCACTATCATGGAACCAGTACGTGTGCAGTAGGGCTCCGGACTCCGCTGAAACCTTCAGGCCGATAAAGCGGTACAAGAGGCTGCTTCAGTGTTGCCAAGCGCCGAAAGACCAAATCACACGCCGAAAACGCAACTTTTGGGAATTTTTCACGCCCTTCCTATTGCGCATTCGGGAAAACGGCTCAACTTCACCTCTAGAATTGGTCCATAGAGTCTGTAAAAAAAAATTCAGCCCAATCGGAGGCAGCAGGTCCGTAAGTTCCCCTTGTGAGTGTAAACAATGCGACATCGTAGCTACCTGGTGGGGAGAGGGGGTTTCCTGGCCGAAGTGCTCGAGCAAGGTAAGGCGACGGCGACGCGGAGCGCCCATTTACCTCCGCCGCACAGAAAATAGTCCGGGTTCAATCGCGAATATCTCAGCTTCTACTCGTAAAAGTGAGCTAATTTTTTGGCTTTCCCTTAATTATGAACTTTATAACAATCCCCTGGTAGCACAGGTCAGATTGAAGATGTTTTTAAAATGTGTCATTGATCCGAAAAAATTTCTTTAAAACATTTCAATGAAACATCTTGAAAACATATCATGTGTCCAGACGGTTTTGAAAAGGTTTCTAAAACAACTCTATGTCACCCCTAAATTTTGTTTCACAGATACGTCCGATAGATGTTTCTCATACCTTTACAACACATCTCAGTGAGGTATCGGCACCACAAATTCGTCGCAGAAATATATCTGACATATTCTTGAAACATTTCGGTGAGAGGCATGACATTCCTTTGTATCGTCGAAACGTTTCAAAAATGTTTTCAAAACCTTTCAGTGGTTTGTTGAAACATCTTGAAAACATATCATGTGTCCCGACGGTTTTGAGAAGGTTTCTAAAACAACTCTATGTCACCCCTAAATTTCGTTTCACAGATACGTCCGATAGATGTCTCTCATACCTTTTCAACACATCTCAGTGAGGTATCGGCACCGAGGCTATAAGTATCAAAAATTTTCAGACATTTGTTTTAACTAATGTCGCTGTGGAATTAGAACCATCACAGCAGGCATCCTTTATACCAACCCTGCATGAGGGCTGAATCGTTACACTTCATCATTATCAACCTATCAGAGGGATTAGAACACCTTCACTTTAGAGAAGTATACGCAAAGCACGATGTACGGTTTCAATATTCTAGATAATCCATAACTTTTGAGCTTTTATGGAGATGAACTCGATTCATACAAGGAATTAACCGTGTTAATAACCTCCACATAATTAAATGTCCAAAAAGTATAGCTTGAGACGAAAAATTAAGCTGAAATTTGGTAAAATTGAAAAATTAAACTTCAACGCCCTCTGGTGGATTCAGTTTGAACTAGGTAGGAAAATTTTTAGAAAGGTCCTAGAAATGTTTCTATGTAATTCAATGAAACATTTCTAAAACGTGTCAAAAACATTTTAAGTGACGTATAAATTCGAACAAAATATTCAAAAAGGTTTCAAAGACATTATATTTATTTTTAATTGAAAACCAATCCAAAATATGTCAGATAGGTTGCTGGGAGGTGTTGTTGAGTCATGCAGGAAAAGTATCTGACAGCACTTTGAGAAGTTGCTTGAAACAAGCTGTAGATTCATTCGAAACATTTTCAAAATATTTCGAAAACATTTCACCAAACACTTCGAAATTGGAAGTTTCTGAGAACGTGTTGGAGATGTGTTGAAAACATTTTTCTAAAACTTCAGCTGTTTTATCTTGACTTTTAAAGGACTTTTGATGAAACATAAAATAAAGACATTTACGAGAATACACCTGTTTATTCAAGAACTTGCATGGTCGGACATGTTGTATGAGTGTGTGTGAGGAGTGGGGTTTGACCTGGTCACATGATCCATGGTTGCCATATCTATATGATACTTTCTAACATTACAACATCTCCCTTTTTGAGAAAAAAAATTTAAATCTTACTTTACATCTCCCTTTTTGAGAAATTTTCTTTTTTTTTTTAAATTTTAGTACAATTCACAGATTACATTTGAGAGGGTTACAAAACAGAATTTACTCTAAGTTTTACATAACATAATCTTTGTGCCACTGAGGGACACGTCTAATTCTACGTGGAATTACATTTTCAGGTTCATTATTTTGCGCTTGACCGTTAGGCAGGGCATTATTAACAACTTGTGCATTTGGGGTTACATTATTATCAGGTTCAATTACATTATGTAACTGGGTATTATCATTTAATTCTGCCTCCAGAAAATCATAGTTGTCATTTTGTTGCAAAAGTGGATTGAAACGTTCAGTTTGAGATTTTTTTAAATGAAAAGTATTTCTACGCAAATTACCATGAGCTGTTTGAACAATATACGAACGAGGGGTACCTGCTGGACCTACAATTATTCCTTTAATCCAGATTTTATCTTTTCGAACAGCAACATTGTCACCCGCCTTAAACTCAGTTTCAGATCGTGTAGCAGATTTATCAAACTGTTCTTTAACTTTAGCTTGCTTTTCAAGAAACTTTTCTCTTGCATTCACTACTTTAGGTTTTAACTGATTAGGATTAACAGGTAACTTGCTTCTCAACTGACGACTCATTAAAATTTGAGCTGGACTGACTTTCATACCTGTCAAAGGCATGTTTCTATATTCTAACAGCATTTCATCAAGATCAACCTTAGACTCTTTGCTTTTCTTTATCATTCCTTTGGCTATTTTTACATAAATTTCAATCATTCCATGTGCTTGAGGAAAATTTGGGCTGGTTGTTAGGACCTTACCCTTATGTTCTTCAATGAAATTTTTAAATTCTCTGGCTCCGAAAGGGACATTATCACAAATAATTTCTTTAGGATAACCATGCGTTGCAAAGATTGGTTTTACAGCATTAATCACCGTTCTAGCATGGTGAGATGGGACTTTTGTTATTTCTAACCATTTAGACAGATAATCCACTAAAATAAGGAAACTCTCCCCATTTAACTCAGCAAAATCAATACCTAAAACTTCAAATACATTCTTTGGTAATTCGATGGGCATCAAGGGTTCATTACGATTGTTCATTGAAAATTTTTCACAAATCGGACAATTTTTTACAAAATTCGTTACATCAGAATTCATACCTGGCCAATAATACAATTCAGTGGCTTTCGCAATAGTTTTTGAAATACCAAAATGACCTAAATGCAACAGCGTAAGACATTTTTCTTTCATTGCTCTTGGAACCACAATTCTCTCATCGTTAAAAATTACTCCATCTTCTAGATACAAAAATTCTTTAATTTTCCAAAATGGTTTTACATTATCTGGCCAAACACTTTTATTATTAGGCCAACCATTGAGTAGGTATTCTTTTAAAATTTGTAGAGTTGGGTCATTTTCTGTTTCTCGCTTCAACTCTTCTAAATCACTTAAACTACCTTTTTCTTCAGTTAGGACGGAATGGACATACTCCATTTCTTCTGGATCGTCTTCCGCTACATCCTGCAAATATTGCCTAGACAACAGATCAGCTATGTACATTTTTCGACCTGGCTTAAATATTATCTTAACTTTGAAATTATACAACCTTTGTCTGAATTTCTTCAATCTTTGAGATTTAATTTTACATATGTCCTTATGAACCAAATAAGAAATAGGTTTATGATCACATTCAACAGTTACATCTCTACCATAAGTAAATTGGTAGAATTTTTCAAGCGCTGCAATTATTGCATAAAATTCCTTGTCGATTTGACCCCAGATGTTGGTTTGTGTTTCTGTCAGAGCCTTAGAAAAATAGGCAACTGGTCTACCTAACTGCATCAAACATGCTCCAATTCCTGATTTTGACGCATCAGATTGTAACACTATTTCTTGAGACGAATCGAAATTACTTAAAATAGGTGCTTCAGCAACTCTCTTTTTTAATTTTGCTAACACTTCAGAGTGATACGGGGTCCACAAAAATTCTACATCTTTTTTAAGTAACTCACGTAAAGGAGCTGATTCATTACTTAGATTAGGCAAAAACTGTCTTACATAGTTCAACATCCCCATTATTGACATTAGTTCTTTTTTATTTTTGGGGTCTGCAATCGCAGTTAACGCTCTCG
Organism: Bemisia tabaci; assembly: GCF_918797505.1. Classification (NCBI taxonomy): domain Eukaryota; kingdom Metazoa; phylum Arthropoda; class Insecta; order Hemiptera; family Aleyrodidae; genus Bemisia; species Bemisia tabaci. Next base: position 42,951,790 of record NC_092793.1, on the reverse strand, counting down.
TTCTTTCCGGGTCGATTTGCCTTCCTTTTTCCGAAAAAATAAACCCAGTGAAATGCGCAAACCTTTGTTTGTATTGAAGTTTTGACAACTTAAATTTAACATTATGTTTTCTGGCCTGAATTATTACCAGATTGATGCTTTCATCGTGTTCTTTTTCTGTGTCATTAGCTACGAGGATATCATCGATGTACACTGTCACACCTTTGATTCCTCCAAAAATAGTTACATTTCTTTCATGGCAACACTCTGCTGCACAGATTATCCCAAAAGGCATACGTAAAAATCTATAAACTCCAAAAGGCGTGTTAAATGCACACAAACGACTTGAGTATTCATCCAGTTCAAAATGATAAAACGCTTCTTTTTCATCAAACACTGTGAACCATTTTTTACCTGACAGCTTTGCACTGATTTCATCAACAGTAGGGATAGCACATTTTCTTGTTATGAGGCACTCATTTAAATTTTTTGGATCAAGACATAACCGTAAATCACCATCCGGTTTTTCACGGACTAATATATTACTGACACATAACAGTTCTTCATTTATTGGAATTTTTAAAACTATTTCTTGCTTCTCCAATTTATTTAATTTATTCAACAGTTTTTCACTTGTGTCAATCGGATACCGCCTCGGAGGTAAAATTTTAAAATCAGGATTCGGTTTTACCTGAAAACTAACTAAACCTGGAACTTTGCCGCTACCAGTAAAAACATCTCTATTTTTCTCAACAAAAGCTGCTTGTTCTGCATTAGTGCTAACAGAGTGCACCCTTCTTATTACTAATTCAAGGCGTTCACACGCTTCAATACCTAATAATGCTTTAGTGTCACTATCTTTTGTGACATAGAAATCAAAATATCCTCGCACATCAAAACTTGTTTTACAATCCACCTTTCTTACAATACCTAGAGGTCTAGCTACACCGTGACCTATTCCACCTAATATTTCGTTTGTCTTTTCCAGTGGAATTTTAGTTTTCTTTAAAATAGCTTTAAAAATACTTTCTGGTAGAGTGTTTACTTCACTCCCCGGGTCCAGTTTCATACTAACCGGAACGTTTTCAAGGAATATTGTCTCTCTCCATTCCTTTCTTGGCTTTTTCTGTTCACCAACGCTACTGACATTTGGGTGATCTTGGACATCAAGGACATTTACCTGACTCTCATTAGCATTTTCAGCTGGCTTTCCAATTTCTAAATTCTTAGTGGCAGTTTCAAGACATTTATCTGCTTTGTCACAATTTATTACCCTGGCTTCATAAAAACTTGCTTTTGGGCTGTACGCTACTAGCTCATGACATTCTCTGTAAACAACGGATTCGACTGCTCGCTTAACAACATCGTTATTATTTTCTTCTACGTTAACTTCATTTACATTATTAGCCCTACAACACCTTGCAAAATGATGTAGATTGAAAGCACCTTCCACATTCTTTATTATGGGCTGGACATTGTCTCGGCCCATGCTTTGTTGCGCACTTTTTACAATAATAGTTATCATTCCTATCACAATAATTAGACTGTTTACCTCTGAAATTTCCGTTAAAGTCACCTCGGTTTCCACTACGTGATTGAGAGTATTGAGATCTTTGTTGTTGATACTGTCCATTTGGCTGGTTGCTTCTGCTTTGACCACGCTGCGAGTTGGATGACCTCTGAGAATTTCCTCGCCCGCGACCACGACCTCTGAATTTTTGGACTGGATTCACTTCATGGTTTGCTTCATGTTGCTCGGATGATGACATCACCGCTATGCTTGCTTTAGCAGTTTCAACCGCATGTGCTAACTTCTCTGCTTTTTCTAGGGTGAGATCAGAGATTCGGAGAAGATGTTCTTTTAACTTAACATCCGCTACTCCCAAGACAATTCGGTCTTTTAGAATCTCATCTTTGAGAGTACCATATTCACACGTGGAGATCAGACGTTTTAGATCAGACACGTATTCGTCGAAACTTTCATTCGGATTTTGGTTTCGAGAGCTGAACTTAGCTCGTTCCATTGTGATATTTTTCTGAGGTTCCGCCCAAGCATCTAGTTTCGATATCAGTTCACTATAGTCTTCAGACGTTTGTAGACCTAGAGCTTCAATTCTTTCTCGACCTTCAGGACCAATTAAATTTCTTAATTTGGCCGCTTTGACTTTATCGGATTTTGAGTCCCATTCCATTGAGACTAGCAAGTCTTCAAATTCTTGCTTGAACCTCTTCCAGTTTTCTTTGAGGTTACCTTTGACGCTCAACGGTTTTGGTTTAGAACAAACTTCCATAATTGTAAGATATCCAAAACTTACAGTTTTCAAATTTGCATGTGCTTCACCTTAGGCTTCAGAATAGGCTTTCACTGTTCACAGTCACGTTTGCACTTGATACGATATTTCACTTTCAATAACTTTGGCTTTCACTATTGGCTTTCAAAACACTTTCGGCACGTAAATACATTCGACTGCGCCATGTTTTATCTTGACTTTTAAAGGACTTTTGATGAAACATAAAATAAAGACATTTACGAGAATACACCTGTTTATTCAAGAACTTGCATGGTCGGACATGTTGTATGAGTGTGGTGAGGAGTGGGGTTTGACCTGGTCACATGATCCATGGTTGCCATATCTATATGATACTTTCTAACAACTTCAGCGACACTGGTTCGATTCATATTCAAAACGTTTTGAAATGAATTGAGGATGCTGATCGGAAAGAGAATTAAAACGTTTTGAAAATGAGTTGGAGATATACCGCACCAATTAGTAATATTTATTAATAATTGAAAACATATCTAAAATGTGTCAGATAGGTTGCTGGGAGGTGTTGTTGAGTCGTGCAGGAAAAGTATCTGACAGCACTTTGAGAAGTTGGTTGAAACAAGCTGTAGATTCATTCGAAACATTTTCAGAATATTTCCAAAACATATCACCAAACACTTCGAAATTAGAAGTATCTGAGAACATGTTGGAGATGTGTTGAAAACGTTTTTAAAAAGTGATAGTAGAACAATTTGAAAACATTTTGAACACATTTTAAAAACATTGTTTTCACGTTTCTGTAAGATGAAATGAAAATATTTTTAAACTGTGTTCAAAACATGTTGTCTCTGATGAAATATTTTACATGACTCGCAACTTTGTCTTCAAAATGTTTTTAAAACATTTCATTTCCCCTCCAAATTTTTCTTTTGTAAAATGTTTTGGATTGGTTTTCAAAACATTTCTGTTGTGTTAAATGTATCCAATTTGAAAACATTTTCAAAATGTTTTGGATATGTTTCAATGAAATGTTCAAAGTATTTGCGTCATTGAAACATTTCTGAAATGTTTCTAATATGTTTCATCGAGATGAATCAGTTTCGACACAAGTGGAATGTTTCTAAAACCTTACCGATCCGAGCTGTGCTACCAGGGTCTATTAAAGTTTCATCAACTTTCATAGAGAGCCGCTGAGCCCATGCTCTGTGCGGGGTTCTTTGGATCAAACGATTTGAAATTTACGAAAAAACGACTGTTGAGCGACGACCACGTGACTTCATTTTCGTCTCGCACTTTCGACGTGTGAAGTGCGCTTTAGATGAGGCAAACTGCTTCACTAATAATCTATTGTTTTACATACACGTAAATGGAGTGTTGCCAAAGAGGTATATGCAATATATGCATCTCCCATAAGAATTGGGCCCAGAACGGAATCTTGTCATACCTTCACCTTTTGTAGAGGAAGGTTAGAAAAGTTCAAAAATGGTGGAGATTTTGATCCATCCCCCCGGGTGGAGGGAGGGGGGGGGTCAAAGAAAAATCAACTTTTGGGCACTTTTGAACGGTTGTATATATTGAGTTGAACTTTTTTTTTAAATGAAGGAACATAAAAAGACCTCTCTATCGAGTATAAGAAATTTACAATCAGTTAATTTTTGTCAAAGTTATGACTCATCGAATTTTTTGAAAAATTGTAATTTTGGATTTTTAAATTTTTCGATGTGGGGGTCGCACAAAATGTTATGAGTATGTGTGCAAAAGATAGTCATTGTTTTTTTTTTTTTTTATAAAGAGCTAAAGAACATGTTGGGAAAATGATTAGTTGCGGAGTTACGCTTTTCCAAGTTGACGCGACAGGGTCCGTAAATGGGCCTCCGGCCAGAGTCCCGCAGCTGCGCCTGGGAGCACCCTGTTTCGCGCTGATCTCCGTAATTGTTTAACATTTTACAACATTTTGACCATTTAGCAAGCATACATACAGGGTGGCCCATACCTACAGTACTAGGCCTTTTTTTCGGTTAATTTGGGTCGCACGAAGCCCAGGACTGCGGTGATGAATAGGGAATCGACCCCAAGGAGTCCGAATTTCATGGTCCCAGAGCCCCCCTGGCGAGCCTCTTGGGGGGGGGGGGGGTAAAAGGGGGGTCCGTACTTCAAAAGTTAGGGTTTATGTCAAAATTTTGAAATTATCTCACTGGAATCAGAACGTACTTAAATTTTTAACTTAAATCGAAACCAAGAAATCCAAAATCGGCCCATCCGTGTCCAAAATACCGACCCCTAAAGGTGGGGGACAGAGCCCCCTTTCAAAAAAATTCAAGTTCGTTAAATTGACGTGGAGACTCGGAAAAAATGAGTATTCATGGGTAATCGACCCCAAGAAATCCAAATTTGAGGGTCCCGTTGTCCTCAGAGACTTTCCTGGTGGGGCACAGGGGGACTCTGAACTTTTAAATTTAACCGGTGTGGAGGTTACCCTTGTGCCCCACCAGGAAAGTCTCTGAGGAGAACGGGACCCTCAAATTTGGATTTCTTGGGGTCGATTACTCATGAATGCTCATTTTTTCCGAGTCTCCACGTCAATTTAACGAACTTGAATTTTATTGAAAGTGGGCTCTGTCCCCCACCTTTAGGGGTCGGTATTTTGGACACGGATGGGCCGATTTTGGATTGCTTGGTTTCGATTTAAGTTAAAAATTTCCGTACGTTCTGATTCCAGTGAGATAATTTCAAAATTTTGACATAAACCCTAACTTTTGAAGTACGGACCCCCCTTTTACCCCCCAAGAGGCTCGCCAGGGGGGCTCTGGGACCATGAAATTCGGACTCCTTGGGGTCGATTCCCTATTCATCCCCGCGGTCCTGGACTTTGTGCGACCCAAATTAACCGAAAAAAAGGTCTGGTACGGTAGGTCTGGGCCACCCTGTATAAGGATGAATATGCCATACATAATATCCCTTCCCCCATTTTCTATTTAATGTAAACCGATCTGGAATTTGGAAACGGCGCAGTGGCGATTGGCACAGCGGTGGATCCAGAGTGAGTAGGAGGGGGGGGGGGGCATTTGCTGATGTCAAATGGAGGATCTGGGGGATACCCCTAGAGCAAGGGGGGTCTCTCCCCGGAAAATTTTCAAAAAAAAGTAGCCCTCCCAGTTTGAATTTTAAGCAGTTTTCATGGAATCTATGCATTATTTGAAAGTTGAAAATTGACGAATAGGTATAGGTAATACCTCTTTTAGAGAAATTTAATTTGCTATATGGCCTATCTATTTCTGCACGGTGTTGAGTAACCTTTGGCTTCGTAAAATTGGTTAAATAGTTCTGAAGTTCTCTCTTGACACCATTTCAATAAATTATTAGGAGCACTTTCTGTCTCCCAAACACTCTCCCGGAGCACTCTCTTCTCTCTCTCTTCCTAATTTTTTCTTTCTTTCCCCCTTTTATTGGTCCAAGGGGGAAGGGGTCCCCACCATGTCCCCATTGCCCCCCCTCCTGCATCCGCCAATGGATTGGCCTGCTTGTTACTTTTGTCATAAGTGGTTTTTGTGATTTGGTAGTATGCATATGATCACTATTTAAGGACAAAAAAAAACTATGAGCATTGATTTTGGATACCAGAAAAAAATATAATGATCAGTAAAAGACAATCATGACATCATTAATATGAACTTCGAAGGATTCAGACTTTCAGCGATTCTACCTTTTGCTATTTCACTCGAGAGGTTGCCAGTTTGTGCGATAAATGTGAATATTTTTTTAGGGGATAAATTTAAGAGAAACAATAACTTCGAAGACATGAATACTTTATTCTTGTATCAGATACACGAGAGCGAGACAACGGAAAGCAGGCTACATACTTGAAGGAGTCGAACAAAGTAGGGGAGAGATAAAAGAGAAGGAGGCTCTGATAGTGAGAGAAGTGAATGGCCGACAGATGGCGCTCCAATGTATGTGAGACACCCCCCTCCCCCCTCTATTCAAAGTGTTTTTAAATTCTAAGGAAAAACCTTTGGATCGCCCAACAAGATACAAGCATTGGCAATCCTAGAATACAAGTGGATGCAGTAGAAATTTAGAAACTTTGTTCTCCATATATTTTTGATGGAGAAAAAAAAAATAGAGTTACATTTTCATTCTCTTAAATAACTGAGTAATATGAATTTACATACAGGAAAGAAAGAAAAAATTAAACACAATTTTGCAGGATTTTGTTTCGGTGTTTTACAAATAGTTCTTTGGGCAATGCTTTTGTGAAAATATCAGCAACATTTTCTGAGCTAGGAATGTGTTGAATTTCAGAAGCCTTTTTGTTATACAAATCTTTAATGAAATGTGCCCTTATATCGATATGCTTAGCCCTTTTTGAATTTTCAAAGTTGCAGATTGCTGACTCAGTAGATTCATTATCTATTAAAAGGAGTCCAGTATTTTTAGGAGAATTATTCATATCTGTTAAAATTCCTTTGATGTTGACAAGTTCTTGTACAGCAATAGAAGCTGCATACAACTCGGATTCCATTGAGGAAATTGCTACGCAATTCTGCTTTTTAGAAAACCAGGCAATTGGGTTTCCACTATCAAAAACCATACAGCCACTGATGCTCTTGCGGTCTCTCTTATCCCCAGCCCAGTCAGCATCTGAGTAGCAAGTAAGAGACTCATCATGGGGTGAACCTTTAAATACTAAACTTAAATCTTTGGTTCCACTTAAGTATACCTCAGGATTCTCTTACCGACATTCCAACAGGCAGCTGTGGGTCGGCCAAGTACTCTATTCAACAAAGATACCGCAAAGCATAAGTCTGGTCTCGTGGTAACAGCAATATACATTAAACTACAAATTAATCTTCTGTAAGGCACATCTTCTATTACTGGGGCATCATCAATATGAAAATCTGCTGGCAAGGGAGTTGCAATTGGATTGCATTTTGACATTCCAAATTCTTCTAATAAATTTTGTATCATTTGAGTTTGATTTATCGCAATGGAGGTCTCAGTTTGTTTGATACTCATTCCGAGAAAACGCTCAACTTTTTCGAATACTTTGACATTAAATTCTTTTTGAAGAATATTTATCAAAACATTTACCTTCTGAGGTTCCCCACAGATTAATGAGTCATCAACGTGTATCAACAAATAAACACCATCTTTATAGTACAAACAATAGTCGTAGGATGACCTTTTATAACCATAGCTGATCATCTTTTCGGTAAAAGTATCATTCCAACATCGAGGTGAATTTCTAAGACCGTACAAAGCGCGATTGAGCTTAAAAACATAACAATCAGTGACAATTCCTTCTGGCCTTTTAATGTAAACTTCAGTATCCAATTCGCCGTTTAGGAAAGCAGTGGGTACATCAATTTGACGCATAGCCCACTTTTTCTTTGCTGTGAGAGACAATAAGAGTTTTAGAGTGGCTGGCCTACAGACAGGTGCATATAAATGCTCATTATTATCAGTTTGTAACTGAAACCCTTTTGCCACAAGACGAGCTTTTTTCGTCCCGTCATCCTCAATTTTAAAAACCCATCTGGTCTCAATAGCTTTAGCCCCCTCAGGCAAAGTAGCAGGGGACCAAGTCCCTAGATTTTCATGCGAATTCAACTCTTTGCTAATAGCCTCTCTCCACTCTGGACACTTACTGGCTTCGCTGAAGGTTTTTGGTTCTTTCGCACATGATAGCATGCAATAATTAACCTCCAGATTATATAATCATGCAAATATTTTGGCAAGTTGACAGTTCTACCTGATTGTATTTTCTTATCTTTACTGGAAGAAAGATCAGAACTTAAGCTAGGAGTGCTTGTTGGATTATTAACTATATTTACCTCACTTTCCTTATCTGGTTCAATACAAGGTTTATTGTGTGCTTCATTTTCTTGACAATTTGGGTCAATTGTCGGTCAGTTGTCGGACGGAGTATGATTTTCTTGGTTTAGATGATCTCGATATTCAGCGACTGATTCATCAAATCTAACATCCCGAGATTTTACTACTTTTTCTTCTTGTGGAAGCCAGACTCTGTAACCACTACCGCAATAGCCTACCATTACTCCACGTTTAGCTCGTGGTTCCAATTTTGATTCTTTTGGCAAAGTGATGCACCAAGCCCTACATCCAAATATTCTTAGTTTACTAAGGTCTTGTCTACCATGCCAAAGAAGAGCTGGTGTTTTACCAGCAGGTAAACTCTCTGAGGGAGAACGATTCAATTCATACGCACTACATAGGATAGCTTCTCCCCAGAGATTCTTCAAGATTCCAGAGTCTATAAGTTTTGTTCTAACTTTATTCTGTAATGTTTGATTCATAAGCTCGCTTTTTCCATTTTGTGATGGACTATAAGCACTTGTGTACTCGAGCAAGATACCTTTTTGTCGCATCATACCTTTGAAATAATTAGACGTAAACTCTCCGCCATTATCCAGTCGTACTCTTTTAACAAATACATCTTTTTGCCTTTCTACCTCATTAATATAACAAATAAGATTTTCTTCTGCTTCATCTTTAGTCTCCAAAAGTTTTACTACAACAAAGTTCGAAAAGTCATCAACTATGACCTGAAAATATCTTTCACCATTAATCGTTGTTGGTGTGATAGGACCACTTATGTCTGAGTGAATTAATTCACCTATAAAACGAGATCGTTTTTCATGCGAAGGAAATGGTAGTCTTTTGGCTTTGCCCTCAATACAAGTTTCACACTTATTATTAGTAACAGGTAAGTCTAGCTGTCGTAAGCTCTCGTTATTCAGGTGGCCTAATCGCCTAAGCCACGAATTAGCAATATTACAATTTTCCTGTCTTTCAAGAGCTTCTTTTAAATAATACAATCCTTTTTCTTGTTCACATTCAATTTTCCAACCTGTTCCACAAATGCGTATATTACCTTGAGAAAAAATGACTTTGTATCCTTTGTCTACAAGTACTCTAATTGACAACAGATTGTGGGTCAATTCTTTAACTATTAGAGCCTCAATTACAATAAGTTTTTCATGACACAAATATTTTAATTTTCCTACAGCAACAGCTGTCATTGATTCGCCATTTGCGATTTCAATAGGAAATCCTTTATCAAAATAGGAAATATCGTACATATTTTTAATCATACCATGCTGCATCATGTGGCTGCTTGCTCCGGAGTCTAGAATAAAAACGTCATTTTCTTCTTTGCTGATTAAACTAACTTCCTTTGTGTTGAATGCGAAGAAAGATATTTCCTTCTCTTCAGAAATGTGAGCTGATCCTCTTCTGCTCTGCGTCCTCTGTTGTTTCCTCGGTGATGGTAGCGTCCACGATTACTTCCTCGGTGATATCCGTTGCCTCTTCCACGATTTCCTTGAGAGCGCCTGGGACAATCACGGGCAAAATGATCTTCAGCATTGCACTCGTAACATAGTTGCTTACTTCCTGCTGCGAAACTAGCCTCTGATGATCCACTGGCAGGTACCGAACTACGATTCCTCAGCTTGATGTCTTCATCCAAGAGACGCGCCTTCACATAGTCCACTTTGACATCTTGAATGGTTTCCAAAGCGGTGATAACTGTATCATAATCTTTCCCCAAAGAAAGTAGCAGGTGACAGATTCTATCTTGTTCGTCAATTTTAGTACCAACATCTTCCAGCTCTCTGGTTATGACGTCAAACTTGAGAAAGTGATCTTCAAGTTTGTCGGTGGACCCACATTTCAGGTTGATTAACTTTCTCCATAAAGTTAATTTGGTGAACGCACTGTTCCTTACAAATACTGCTTGCAGTGTCTCTAACATCTGTTTGGTTGTTTTCGAATCTTTAACTATATCTAGGTGTTTATCTTCAATACCTTGGATGATAATTGCCTTTGCCTTGGCGTCGATTTCCTTGAAGCTCTTCTTTGTCTCAGCCACTGCGTCGGCCGCGGGTCCATCACTTTCAAGCACATGAGTTATCTGTTTCTGATCTAGGATGGAGTTAATCCTGAACTTCAAATTGTTAAAGTTAGTTCTACTAAGTATCCGCACATTAAACATAAACTTGTTTCCTTTTGCATCACTCATGATTTGACTTCGATTGCGAAATACAAAACTATACCGATACCGATAACTTTAGGCCACGTTTTTGCTTGGGTTGTTAGACCGGCTACGCACTTTTGTGAAGAATTTCAAAGTTCGAAACATCAGATCACGTTTCCCGAACTAACGCACAATCCGATAATCACGCACGCAATTATTGGGCCCATAACCTTTTAGGGGATAAAGAGAAACGACTCCTTCAAGTATGTAGCCTGCTTTTCGTTGTCTCGCTCTCGTGTATCTGATACAAGAATAAAGTATTCATGTCTTCGAAGTTATCGTTTCTCTTTATCCCCTAAAATATTTTACATGGATTTGAATTGGGAAAAGTGCTAAAAAAGCAACTCATCTGGCAACAGTAGAGTCCGGGAGGGACGAGAGGCTGCCTCCCTGGGAAAACCCATGATTTAGCCGGAAATGTCATTAAATTCCTTGTTGTCATTGGATTCCCGATCAGGGAGTCATCTCGCGTAGCGAGTGATCGGGAATCCAGAGGGCGCAGCCCCTTGGCTGGCCGTGACGGACGCTACTTGGTCAACTAGATACGTCAACTTAGAAAAAGCGTAACTCCGCAACTAATCGTTTCCTCACCATGTTCTTTAGCTCATTTTAAAGAAAAAAATAAGGGCTATGTTTTGCATACATATTCATAACGTTTCGTGTAACCCCCCCACATCGAAAAATTGAAAAATCCAAAATTAAAATTTTTCAAAAAATTCGATGAGCCATATCTTTGCCAAAAATTAACTGATTGTAAATTTCTTATACTCGATAGAGAGGTTTTTTATGCTCTTTCATTTAAAAAAAAGTTCAACTCAATATATACAACCGTTCAAAAGTGCCCAAAAGTTGATTTTTCTTTGACCCCCCCCCCCTGCCGCCCATCCCCCGGGGGGCTGGATCAAAACCTCCGCCATTTTTAAACTTCTCTAACCTTCTTCTACAAAAGGTGAAGGTATGACAAGATTCCGTTCTGGGCCCAATTCTAATGGGAGATGCATAGGCATCTTTCAAGAATCGCTACTACGCGCCCGGGTACCTTCAGCATTAATTAATAATTTTATTGTTATTCAAAGCAAAATCCTCCAAAATATGATTTAACATTCTTAAATCACATTTTAATATCAAACATGTTCGATGCATTCTATCGTTTAAAAAACATTCTCCGCAAGTTTCGCACCACTTTAACTTTCTGGGAATTTTATTAAACTACTAGCGACCCTTACGTGCTTCACACGTAGCAGTTTATGCAGACTGAATGACGGGAGAAAAATACGGTGATTTTCGGATTCAGTTGCCAAAATCACACAAGAGCCATTTATCGCATGCTCATTCACGTTTCCTCTCTGTTCCTAACATTAATATTTTTTCGGACAAGTGCTCCTTTCCGCCTTTATAAGGCCATGTAAAACTCATCCGATCGTTATGCGTCGGAGAAGAGAAGAAAATTTTATTCCTCACACAACAAGTGGAGTTATTCCCACTCAATTCTTGACGCTGCCCTAGTACCTAGCAGATTTATATAAAAAAAATTTTAACGAAAGTATACCACTCGTATAACGGTTAAGTAACGGGATGTTCAAAGGAAACCGCCGTCATATAACCGTTATTAATCAAATAATTTTATAAAGTGCGCGAATAACCTTTATAATTAGTTTACATAAAAGTTATTTGTAAAAATGTTTTATACAGGGTTATTCAAAAGTCACCTACCACCCCTGTAACTTTTTTCCTAATTGAGATAGATGTTTGAAACTTTGGGAATGTTCCTCGGTTTAAGGTAGCAACTTTTTGGTCCCCCCAAATTTTGGGGGGCGGGGGCTAATTTTTTTTTTCAAATAACAACCCCCCCCCTTTTTACGATACCTCATTCGAAGGATAATAAAAAAAGAAAATTTCTGGCGCAAACCGCAGGTCAAAATGTTGATTTTTGACAAAATGGCGGCCGGTCAAAGTTCAAAATGGCGGAAATTTGGCATCTCCGTTTTTAATCGGCGGATTGGTCTGAAAATCAGAATGCTCAAGTTTTTCGGGGCGAGAAAAACGATTCTGGCGTTCGTTTTCTAGAAATGTCAGTCCTTTTCAAAATGGCGGCGGTTAAAATGGCGGCTTAGAGCGGGAAGTGGATATTTAGGCTGCTTATCGTCGGATTTGTATGAGACATGGTATCCGGGGGTATTTCGGCACGAGAAGAACGAATATTTCATTGGATTTTTGAAATTTTTAAAAACTTCAAAATGGCGGCGAAAAAATGACGGAAAATCCATATCAAAGCTGTTTACCGATGGATTTGCACAAAAGTCAATACTCTGGTGGTTTTTGGCTCGGAAAAAATTAATCTTTCACTAGATTTTTGAAACACTGAATATCGTCAAAATGGCGTCGGAAAAATAACGGAAAATCCGTATCCACCATCGCCATTCGCATTTTTGCCGTCATTTTAAAGTTTTTAAAAATTTCAAAAATCCAATGAAAGATTCGTTCTTTTCGTGCCAAAATACCCCCGGATACCAAATCTCATACAAATCCGACGATAAGCAGCCTGAATATCCACTTCCCGCTCTAAGCCGCCATTTTAACCGCCACCATTTTGAAAAGGACTGACATTTCTGGAAAACTAATGCCAGAATCGTTTTTCTCGTCCCAAAAAACCCTGGGATCCTGAGTTTCAGACCAATCCGCCGATAAAAAGTGGAGATGTCAAATTCCCGCCATTTTGAACTTTGACCGGCCGCCATTTTGTCAAAAATCAACATTTTGACCTGCGGTTTGCGCCAAAAATTTTCTTTTTTTATTATCTTTCGAATGAAGTATCACAAAAAAGGGGGTTGGTTTTTGAAAAAAAAAGTTAGCCCCGCCCCCCTTAGGAGGGGCCGAAATTTTGGGGGGACCAAAAAGTTGCTACCTTAAACCGGGGAATATTCCCAAAATTTCAAACTTCTATGACAAATAGGAAAAAAGTTACAGGGGTGGTAGGTGACTTTTGGATAACCCTGTATAACCGTTATACTTCAGTTATACATATTTTATTATTTAAATACACTCTTTATATATATTTCATATAACCGTTATAGTTTGATTATAAATTCTTTATATAAATACGCTCTTTATATAACTGCTATACTTCGTTTATACTGTGAATTTAGCTCTGCTACTAGGGTGCAGCCGAAAATGATCCTCAATCACTTCCAAAACCTTCGGAAAAATCAATATCCCAATAAAAGGGGATTTTTTGGAGCTGAAAAATCTATTTTTCAAAAATTTGGTATATTTTAGATTAAAAATAAGATAATTTTCGGATTCAGAGGCAAAAATTGAGTGGGAATCAGCCACTAGTTACCTGTGAAAAATGTTTTCCTTATTTCCTTTCCGCCGCAAAACAATCGGATGAATTATACATCCCTTGTAGCCAAAATAGGATTAGCAAATAGGTATCGGCCAGAAAGGCTATTTTATAGCTATTTCGTAGCTATTCCATGCGCATTTATCTTGGTTTAAAATTTATGTTTGAAAATATGTATTTTACAGCTATGTACTAGGTTTTTTTCTTCTTTCAAGCCCCTCACCCTGTTGCAAGGGATACATACCCAGTTCCCAGTTAGCATCTAATCTTCCGAAAATATCCGTGCAAAATCCGGCACCTTTGCATCATTTAAGAATATTGCGGACAATCTTTTTCTGTATTATAATAAGTGCGCCTCCTCCCTTTTGTGTAGCAGTAAGACATTATTTGAACAATTAAATTAAGGGAAGTCATGTACTTTATGGGATAGTGAATAATTTAAAACACTAAATGGGTGGAATAAATTGCATCATTCAACCTTAACATTTAAGAAACCCAAGAATTATTGTATATTTTCTTAAACATGTTAATGAATTTTCGTAGTATTGTTAGTTGCAGCCTTAAGAACCATAAGATGATATGTACATTGCAACGTTGCTATGATAGAGCAACTTCATTTTTTGCAAACCAAAATCACATATAATTGCAAACCTTAATGCAAAAAAAAAAAAAAAATCAGCATAGCCCAGGGAATTTTTGCTAAAAGAGTTTCACCTCTACATGGTTTTGATTTGCTGCATTTATCGTATACAGTTGCACAATCTTGGCAACGTATCAATGCACTTACCACCTTATGGTTTTCAAGGTCTCAATTTTGGTTCTTTTTCAAAATTGAAATACCTTTTAAATATCTTTTCAATAGGTATCCATATACCTATTAAATAGGTATTCAGATACCCATTTTATAGCTGTCCAGAAAGCTATAAAATAGGGTATTTATAGTTGAAAAAAAGGACACTATATAGGGTATTTAGATAGGATATTTTACATCTAACTTTGGCTATTTTATACCCTATTTCATAGCTATTTGGATATATATTAAATTGCTATTTAGATAATTATTAAAAAGAATATTTTGGCTACTAGGGATGGTGTTATATGGGCGAATAGGAGCACTGGTCCGGAAAAATCTCGATATTAGGATTAGAAAGAAACTTTAATAGGCATGCAATACTAAATTCCCTATGAGATTTTGGCTGCTGAATCCGTACACGGCTTCAGCTTTTATCCATCATGCACAGATTCTCCGGAACACTGATACTTCTCTGGAGAAGCTAGATTTATGTAGGGAAAATTCCTAATTTTGCGGGGAACATGGACCTAACACCTAACCCAAAAAACGGACGTGATATTCGATATCAGCGTTCATAAATCTATTCAAGGTGGGTTGAACAATTTCAGGCAAATCTAAAAAAATTAAAAGTCGACCATTGTTCCCAGTAAGTATGTATCTCGTTAATAACTCGATCACTTGCGCTATTTTTGCGCTACATTGAAGAATATTTGGAATGGATAAATTGTCGTTCGCGAAATTTTCTTGTATGCTTCCCATTTTATCAATGATTGATGCTTTTGATCAGCAAACTGAAAAGACAACATAGCAAAACAAAGATTTCTCGGATCGGGGAGTGGAATAGGATAGTAAAATATTTGCAATGGACCGTCAGATGGAGGCTTAATTGAAACAAAAAATATGTTACTGAGTCCAAGAGTGCAAAATCCTAGGACACAAAGTGCCTTGCGGTAGGCCCTACAACGACAAATTACAAATTCTCAACTCCAGCACGCACCCTTAGTGAGCGCGCAATGCGTGAAATATTCCTTCTGTAATGTAGGCGCTAACATGCGTTTTACAGTACC